>NW_024412376.1:113051188-113072280 GCF_014898765.1 Herpailurus yagouaroundi | reverse complement strand
CTTCTTCTTCTTCTTCTTCTTCTTCTTCTTCTTCTTCTTCTTCTTCTAAATGTTCACTTATTTTTGAAAAAGAGCATGTGAGCTTGTGAGGGGAGGTACAAAGAGACAGGGGGACAGAGGTTCCAAAGCACGCTTCACACTGACCCATGAACTGTGAAATCATGGCCTAAATCTCATGCTCAACCAACTGAGCCACCCCACCTCTGGCACTTCTGATTCATCTGTGCGAGCACAGGGGATCAGACCAATAGAGAGAGAGAGAGATAACCAAATGCAGTGTGTGAATTAGGGTCAGACTGTGATTCAAAACGAAGCCATAAAGAGCATTAAGCAATGGAAAACTAAAGTAGTAATTATTAAATGACAGGGAAATGTAAAATTTTCTTAGATATTATAATGCTACTGTGTTGATGTAAGAAAATGTCCTATTCTTTTAGGATAAGGATATACATATGAAGTATTAAGGGGTAAAACGTGATGTTTGTAAGTACTTTGAAATGGTTCAGTTAAAAAGAAAGATATAGTTACAGCAAATCTGGCAAAACACTAACAATTATTGGAACTACATGGTAGATGTGTAGGTGTTTATTAATACTGCTCTTTCAGGGATGCCTAGGTGGCTCAGTCCATTAAGTGTCCAATTTCGGCTCAGGTCATGATCTCATGGTTCATGAGTTTGAGCCCAACATCGGGCTCCATGCTGACAGTGCAGAACCTGCTTGGGATTCTCTCTCCCTCTCTCTATTACCCCTGCCCCACTTGCATTTTCTCTCTCTCTCTGTCTCTCTCTCTCACACACACACACGCACACAAACACACATACAAAATAAATAAACTTTAAAAAATAAAAATACTGCTCTTTCAGCTTCTCTGTATGTTGGAAACTTTTCATACTAAAATGATAGGGCAAAGTGGCATTAATAAAATTACTGAAGTTCTCAAAATTTTTGCAAAAAAATTATTATGCCAAAGTGTCATAGACTCTAACTCTAAAGCTCTCTTTTGGCCAGCAAAAGAGCAGGATGCAGGATGAAAAATGAGAGATGGCTAATGTCCGGGAAAAGACAAGAGACCCAAATAAGGGTCCTTGCCCCGTTTTTTTTAGGATCAGAAGGCTTACAAACATGGTGATGGATGTGCACAAAGAGACAATGAATCTGTGCACATTAACTTATGAACATGAGGGAAAGGAGGTCTTGAAGATATTCAGGGTTAGGGGTTTGGGTTAATACAAAGCAAAATCCTGATGCCGGCAGTCGGGCAGAAAGTTGTTTACAGGGGACATGAGGCACCACCTCTGTTTATCTTAGCTAGTCTAGGGGAGGAGACAGATAGGACACGTGACCTCAGGGTTAACAAGGCACCTTTTTTTTAATAATCATCTCTGCTCTGGGCTGCTTCATCTCCAGCGCAGTGGTCTATAGCCCAATTTACCTGTTTACCTAACTTGGTCCTTCCTTCCTGTGATAGCAGCTTTCTGCTATAGCACTAAATTGGGGGTGCTTCCGCCCTGCATATCTAATCTTATTTTTTTCATATACCGATGTACTGGGTGCCTTTGCGCCTCCCTATTCTTGGTTGCCTTGTTTGTTTACCCAAACTCGGGTGTTAGCATCCTATGGCTTTGTACTTCTTTATTGCCTTGTTAACCCATTGGCAAGCCCGGGGGATTCCTAAGCTTATTCCTCACACAAAAGTCAAAAGTGAAAATATTAGCAATTTACTATAGGATAATTTTGTCAGAAAAAATTACACTCCAAAAATCAATTTGTAAAAATTATAAACATTTCAATTATAACTTAATTTGCTAAAGTGAAATAAACTTATTTATATAATTTTGGAGTTTATTTTTTAATATAACATTTACATTTTTAAAATTCTTTACTGTCAAATGTTGTTCCATGTGTTAAGTACACTCACTTTAAGTAGCCTTTTCTCTACTAAATAGGCTAAGACTCTAATTGCCAAATTATAAAGTGTGTTTGCAGTATGCAGGTAGGTGGCAGCAACGTTCATGAAAACAATTTTATACAATGGGTTAAAAGTCCCCATGAGTTCTTAATTGAGTGCTACATAGAAATCTTTACAGTTACCTCTGTGCCAAGTGTTTGATTCATAGTTGCTGTTGAATTCTATTATATATATATGTATATATATATATATATATATATATATATATATATATACATTGTTTCTCTTCCCAAGAACACAACAGGGGTGACTGAGTCAGTAGGTAGAGCATGTGACTCTTGATCTCAGAGTTTTGAGTTTGAACCCCACACTGCTGGTAGAGTTTCCTTATAAAAAATTTTTTTTAATAAATAAAAAGAACACAACAAATACACTATTCTCTGGATCTCCATTCTGTAGCCTGTAGTTTACTTCTAGTCAGCATAATTCTGAAAAATTAGCTTTTGTCATTTAAAACATATTTAGGGGTGCCTCGGTGGCTCAGTCGGTTAAGCGTCAGATTTTGGCTTAGGTCACAATCTCACAGTTTATGAGTTCAAGCCCCACGACCGGCTCTGTGCTGACAGCTCAGAGCCTGGAGCCTGCTTCAGATTCTGTGTCTCCATCTCTCTCTCTGCCCCTCCCCTGTTCGCAGTCTGCCTCTCTCTCTCTCTCTCTCAAAAATAAATAAACATTTAAAAAAAATTTTTTTTAAAGAAAGAAATAGGGGCTCTTGGGTGACTCAGTCCATTAAGCGTCCGACTTTGGGTCAGGTCATGAACTCACAGCTCATGAGTTCAAGCCCCACGTCGGGCTCTCCAGCTCAGCACAAAGCCTACTTCAGGTCCTCTGTATCTTCCTCTCTCGCTGCCCTCCCCTGTGTGCTCTCTCTCTCTCTTTCTCTGTCAAAAATAAAACAAACATTAAAAAAAAAAAAAACTTTCAAAAAGTACAATTAGATTTTCAAAAGTTTAATACTTTCTGCATTATAATTTAACCTTGCAAAGACTTAAATTACTTTAGTGGTACTAGGCAAAAAATTAAATAATAAATATTAGTAGTTATTGACACAGATATATGCTCCAGATAAGTTATATGAAAAAATGTAGTTTATCAAATATCATGTACTTATCTGATTATGTAAATATACACAAATAGAGAAAAAGTGCCAAAAAGGTGATGGTACCCATCCAAACCGTGCTAATGGTGGATGGTGGACGAGCATGTAATTTTCATTTTTTTAATTTATGCCTGAAGACTTGTTTTTTCTAGAACTTATATAAGTAAGTTTTCCATTTATTAGGAAAAATTAAGAAATTATTTTAAGTATTTATAAAGCATGCTATATGAGATGTTCGTAAATTTAAGCGCCTATAGAAATTCATAAACAATAAAGTGCCCAAACTATAGCTTGTAGGCCATACCTAACAGTGGGAAAGGGTGAAAGAAGTAGGAAAATAAACTGCAAACAAAGACACAAAGCAAAAAGGTCATAATCTCACAGTTCGTGTGTTTGATTCCTAAGTCTGGTTCTAACCAGACTGGGCAGCACTGGGATTCTCTTTCCCTCTTTCTCAGCCCCTCCCCCGCATGTGCTTTATCTCTCAAAAAAAATTATTATTTTATAAATAAATAGGGGCACCTGGGTGGCTGAGTCGGTTGAGCATCCGACTTCAGCTAAGGTCATGATCTCATGGTTTGTGGCTTAGGGCCCTGCGTTGGGCTCTGTGCTGGGCTCTGCTGACAGCTCAGAATCTGGAACCTGCTTTGGTTTCTGTGTCTCCCTCTCTCTCTGCCCCTCCCCTGCTCGCTCTCTCTCTCTCTCAAAAATAAATTTAAAAACATTAAAAATAAAAATAAACATTAAAAAATAAAAAGTATTTTAAAAAAGGAAATGCTGTGCTATTGACAGAAAATCTGTCAGATATCGTAGAGTGTTCATGTTTGCAAAATGAACTAGATTACGAACACCTTCAATGTTAGCATAAATTTTCACTTCTTCCTGTAGACAGTGCAGAACTATATTGATCAGGGGTCAGTTCTATAGAATAGAACTCGTAATAGCTACTTTAGGCAAAAACGGGATCTACTAGTATGCATTATTGGTTTATAGAATTGTTGGGATGGAAGGAGAAATAACATATTCAGGGCTTTCAGGAATGATTTCTAAAGACACACTGCAGAACTGAACACCAAGAGCCAGCTGTTGTACGTATAATCAGGAAGCAAACTGAAAAGCTGAGAAGCTAATGCTGGTGCTGGAATCTCCAGAACCATACTGACACTGCACAATTAGGAAGTCACTTCTGTTACAAAAGTGCCATGTCTAGGAAGCCACAACGAATAAGAAGTCTCCATGAACAGGAAGCCTCCTTGTTGCTGCTGGCTCCAGAAACACATCATATTCATCGTGACAGGTACCAGAAAATTGACATTCCATGCTTTGACTATCACCACCCATGAAACTAGTGATCAACTTCTGAGACTTCTGATAGTATTGCCACACAAAAAATTAGAAGCCTATAGACCATGCTTCAGCCTAGGGGAACAGCAAATCAAGAATAAATTCTGTATCCATCTACCTTGCTACCCAACTCCAGCTCCAAAAAAAAGGTCTGGATATGTAGTTTTTAGCTTTTCAGCCTCTGCAGTAAAGAATGGCATACGGGAGTGCCTGGGTGGCTCAGTAGGTTGAGCATCTGACCCAGCTCAGGTCATGATTTCACGGTTCCCCAGTTCGTGGGCCTGAACCCCATGTTGGGTTTTGTGCTGATATATTCAGATTCTCTTCTGCTTCAGATTCTGTCTCCCTCTCTGTCTGCCCCTCCCCCATGCACATGCGTGCACACTTTCTCTCTTTTTCTCTCTCTCTCTTTCTCAAAAATAAATAAACATTAAAAAGTAATAATAATGGCACACTGGAAGGGGCTGGAATGGATACTGCGCACTAACCTACCTTATCCCAGAAAGCAGCAGTAGTGGGGTTTTTTGGTTTTTTTGTTTTTTGGGTTTTTTAGTGGATTTTAAATGAAGCAAAGAGGAAGAAAAATGTAGACTTAAACTTTCTTTGTATTGAGCTTGATATGGCTAAAACTAAATTCATTATTGCTCTACCACCCAAACTATCACCCTATCTGGAATTTTCAGTTTCTATTACAGCTACTATTACGCAATGATTTATCTCATTTAGAAACCTGTATCTATGTGACATACAAGAAACATTTCTCACTAATATAAATAATACCCTACACTAAAAAATAGTGAGAACATTTAACTAGAAAGACTTTTATCATCGTAAATGCAACTCTTTGTACTAAAAATCACGTCAGCAAATTAAACCACTCTGACAGAGCTACGTATATCACTTCTACAACAGTGATTCCTTGCCTTTTTTTTCTGTCCCAAAACACCTAGTAGAATTTTTTTTGAGTAATTATGACTCATTATGCCACAAAGTAAGCCAGTCATTAAAATTAAAGCTGTATTCTTCAGTTATGGATTGTAAACATAAATGTATTCAAACATCTTCAAAATTTACTACAATGAGTTGTGATTGAAATGGCAATAAACCATCAATAAACATTATGTGAAACAAAGATCAGAAATTGGGAAATACAGGAGACAGGTTGGAGGCTCTAATACAGAGTGATTGAATCATTTCTAATAAGTGGATAGTAAAGTACTTTAGAGAGCCTTAACTGTCATAAAAATGTGTATTCATTTGAATTGCATTATAACATGGATGACTCAAAAGAGCACTGAGATTTTGATTTTATATGAGTTAATCTTATACTTCATTCAAAACTGTTTAATTTGTAGCCATTTATCTAATGTATAACAAACTCCTGTTCACAGAGCTGATGATGGCTGTGTCCAGCAGTTTGACAGTAACGTGATTGTTCTACACAGCAACAAAAGAACCTGCGTCAACCAATGGTCACACATATCAGAAAAAAAGAAGCTTCTGTCACAGCAGAGGCTAAGAGCTCCCAAATTAGAACTGTATTTTCCAGTCAGAAGTTAGTCATTTAATCAATGGTTACTGCAATCTACTACCTATCAACTTCAACACAATCCCTGTATTTGAAAAACTTAGTTTCCTGTTGATACAGAATGTATACTAATAACTAATATACAGTAGGCCAAATACTGTAATAAAATATCTGTAAGATGCTGTGGAATGCAGGGTGAAAGCAATAAAATTTCTCCTTGGAGATGGGGAAGGCTTCAGGAAATCAGGAAATCTTCACAGACAAGGATATATTCAACTGAGGTCTTGAAGGGTAGGCAGGAAGTTGTCATTTTAAGAAGAACGAAGGGCACCCAAACAAGATATACAGTAGTTCGAAAGTTATGAGGAGATGCAAAAGACCGTGAGGTATCGAGCATTGGGATTAACCAAAGTTATTAGAGGAGAGAGGTTTTTTTTTAAGGAGTTTCAATTTAAGGGCCCTGTTATGAAGGATCTTGTATTCTATGCTTGAGCACATTATTGGTGCTCAATATTTAGTGTTGACTGAAAAAAAATGAAAGAGTGATCAAAAGCAATGAGAATCTGTCAAAATGTTTTAAGCTGGGGAGTGACTTGATTAGATGTCATTTTAAATGAATTAGAGAAGAAAAAGTGGGAAAAGTAGGAGACTTCTGAGGAACCTACTGTAGCTCTTGAGACGAGGGTGGAAGTTGTGATCCTAGATAAGTTAAATGGTTTGCTCAAGGGCTCAGCTGGTGAGTAGCAAAACTGGCTACTCATTATTCACCACCTAAAATTTGAGATATCTATAAGAGGATTTCCATTGTCATGATGCAGTTGGAAACTGTGAGCAGGTCTAACTGGCTAATAACGTTTCAGGATGTTTGCATCTTGTAGGGTTTTTTTGTTTGTTTGTTTTTTTAAGGAGACATCATTTGAACATTGGTATATTAACAATTAATGTGACTTGCAAATCAGCAAACCAAAGCAACTTCCAGAGGCTGATAAGCTGGTTTTTCTTTAATTTTGCGTATTTTTTTCATAAGGTAGGTAAGAAAGACATAGTTAACTAGATGATTATTTCTCAGAAATATTCCTATGCTTACATTTTTCTAGAAGCATTCTTTTCTCCCTGGCCACAATGCCAGTGACTACTTTTCTCATATTCCAACCATGGCTGTTTCACAGCATCCTATCTCCCTCCCCTTCTTTCCATTTTCTGTTCTCATCTCTCCTTTCATTTCCTGCCTGTGTTACACCAGCTACCAGTTGCCAAAAAGGTGGATTAGGTCACTTATCAAATCAGGAGGTTTTCCCTTGTCATTCATTTTCCAATTATACTGAAACTGAAAAGTAGTGTGGTTTTACCTCAAAAAAAAAAAAAAAAAAAAAGCAGGACTTGTATTTTATCACTGGAAGGTTTGAGTAATAATAGGAAGGAGGTCTCGACTTAATATAAAAGCAGAGGAGAGACGCCTGGGTAGCTCAGTAGGTTAAGCATCCAACTCTTGATTTTGGCTCAGAGAATCCTGCTTGGGATTCTCTCTCTCTCTCCCTCTCTCTCTGCTCCTCCCCTGCTCATGCTATCTCTCTCTCACTCTCTCTCTCTCTCTCTCTCTCTCTCTCTCTCTCAAAATAAAAAAAATAAATAAATAAACGTAAAAAGATATATATAAGCAAGGGAGTGATTTTGAATCTTCAACTCCCAATATCTGTCTCAAACTGTTTTTATTTTGGATGATTAATTAAACACTTTCCTCTGGTTAACTGATAATTAGTCTATATTGCTGTACCTCACTTTGTAGACAATTTGGCTGCACATATCTACAGCTGCAGATCCAATGGAACCCATACTGGTGGGGAAAACCATGTGATGTCTCCTTTAGGAAAGGAGGATCAGACTCGAGAGTCCTACCTTATTTTGATTTCTAAGAATCAGCTGGTCTCACTGGGGAGAATGCTCAGGCCTTGGCTATACTAAATCCATAGTAATTCTGAAATACAGAGGATGAAATAAGAAATGGTGGAACTTCTCAGGATCCCTGCAAAACATACCATGATTCCTTCCAGTGTTTCCTTCCCCCATCATTCCTTGCACAGTGCTCGGCCAAATCCAGTCTCTAAAGGACCGTTTCCCACGTACAACTACTGAATGCATTTGGGCCCCAAAGTAGCTTTCTAAATCTTACTAGATAACCGTAGAGACCCCATCTATGCATCTTCGCATCAGTGATCCACAGCTCAGAAAACATAAAAGAACAAGTTAAAAGTTTGAAGTATTACAGCTTTCTCTGCCAGACATATTTTGCCAACTGGTAACCCATGAACTCAAAATTCTTACTGACAGAAAAGTAAAAAAACCCCATGTTGCCATGTGGTTTATATTTAGTGGATCATCAAAATAGGCATGGGATAAGGAACTCCAATCTTTAAAAAAATGTAAGCAAAGCTCAGTCTTAAAAGATTTACAACAGAAATAGTACTAATAAAATTATCCTATAAAGTAATTTTTAATGGAGTCAAGTTAATTCAAGTCATATATTGTGGGGGTAAAGATGGAAAGCAATAAATAAAAGAAGGTGGAAGAAAACAAATGTGACCTTGATGACTCCTCCAAAGTTTATAACCTCCACATCGGTTCTTTTCATCCCCTGGTGATATTAATCTTCTACTTATTTTGCTACTGTAATCCTCAGTAATTCTAAATTTGCATAGAGATCGCCCTTTCAAAGTTGGTCTATGCCTGTTCTTTCTCACCCCACAAAAAGTAAAGGAAAAAAGTGTGTGTGTGTGTGTGTGTGTGTGTGTGTGTGTGTGTGTATGTGTGTACTGTTGGTGGTTAAATATCGAGTTGGGACTTCCTCTTTGAACAGTTGCTTTTTCCTCTCACACAAAGGAGATCTCATTTTGTTTGAGACTGGATATAGTTGAAATCAAACCACACACCAAGAGGGTATGATGGATAAGAAGCCCCCAAAACCAGCTCCTCGCAGGATCTTCCAAGAAAGGTTAAAGATTACTGCTCTACCTTTGTACTTTGAAGGTTTTTTGTTAGTCAAGAGGTCAGAATGCCAGGTAAGTCCATAGATGATAACGTTGCAACTAGCAGCTTCTGCCTTAATATAAAATTTGTTTCATGGTGATGTGATGTGACAAGTGCCACCTTGTTTTTGTTGTGATTAAGCCCTCTTCCCTGAGCTCAGAAATATGATGCCAATTTTGCATAATTATAAAGACAATGTGTGGCTTAAGCACATTCAGGTATATATGTATGTATTATATATAATAATATAACATTCTAATGTTAAGTCACCAATGTAAAAAAAATTGAATAAGCTACATTTCCAAAGAATTTAGGTAAACATAACAGAAGATTTCAGCTTGGAAGATAAAATGTTTGATATTTTTTTCTATTTACTAGTATGCTTCCACAATGACTTGTATCACTTAATACAAAATATTATGATTGAAATGAAAACTTTTGCTCTTCCTCTTAGTTGTTTGAAGTTTACAAATAATGGTAAAATTATTTTTTAATAGTAAACTTTTGTAAAAATAAATTATGAAAATGCTAAAATTGATATTGTTTAGCATTAAATATAGTTGTGTATTCTAAAAACATGAAGATAGTGACTTGAAAAGACAATATGTAGGTTGCAGTTATGTAATATGTACACTAAGATATATAAATACATTCATTCTAACAAAACTCAAAAAGCAGTTCATATGTTTTAAAATGTAAAAATGAAAAATTATAATTAAATAAGTTAAAATCAGTGCTTTGAAAATACCAGTTATCGGGGCGCTTGGGTGGCTCAGTGGGTTGGGCATCCGACTTCGGCTCGGGTCATGATCACGCGGTCCGTGAGTTCGGGCCCCACGTCGGGCTCTGTGCTGACCGCTTGGAGCCTGGAGCCTGTTTTGGAATCTGTGTCTCCTTCTCTCTCTGACCCTCCCCTGTTCATGCTCAGTCTCTCTCTGTCTCAAAAATGAATAAACATTTAAAAAAAAAAAAAAGAAGAAGAAAAAAAGAAAATACCAGTTATGGATAATTTGAAGTTAATGAGAGAAATAAACATGAAAGTGTCTGTTACTAATTAAAAAAGAAATCATTAAGCTGGGTCAAATTTTATGAAATTTTAAAAGTAACAAAGTAGCAAAAAGTTAAGTGTTTCAAGAAATGTCATCAGAAATGTTTAATAATGATAATAAGATATGTTTTCTTAAGATTTATTAACGGAAAAAATGTGAAAATATCTACAATAGCACATTCGAGGTTTTTGTAAAGACATGGTAGTTTATATTCTGTTAGAGGTGTTAAACATGTATTAATAAATTTGTCAGTTATATTAGAATATTTTTTGGTTCCTCCTACATGCTTTTATTTTTTGCATCTTTTTCTTTTTTTCATTTTCATTTTTTTAAGTTTATTTATTTTTGAGAGAGAGAGAGAGAGAGAGAGAGCCTACACAAGCATGTGTGAGAGAGGAGCAAAGAGAGAGCAAGAGAATACCAAGCAGACTCCACACTCTCAGTGCAGAGCCCAGTGTGGGCTCTTTCCCACCAACTGTGAGATCATGACCTGAGCCAAGCTCAAGAGTCGACCACTTAACTGACTGAGCTACTCAGGTGCCCCGCCTCTTATATGCTTTGAAAGTGAATTCTACCTTGTCACAATAGGTTAGCCACATGATTACTTTGGCAGGAAAGAGGAATTGGGAAAAAGAAATTTCTAATTTGTAATTAAAATTTTTTTAAATGTTTATTTATTTTGAGAGACACAGAGACAGAGCTTGAGTGGGGGAGGGGCGGAGGGAGAGGGAAACACAGAATCTGAAGCAGGCTCCAGGCTCAGAGCTCTCAGCACAGAGTCCGACATGGGGCTCGAATCCACCAACCGTGAGATCCTGACCTGAGCCTAAGTCGGACGCCCAACTGACTGAGCCACCCAGGCACCCCTCTAATTTGTAATTTAAATTTGATTATTCATTAAATGTTCATCGAAGTATTTATAATAACTGTTTCTGATGATGGTTAGCAGGAAGAACAAGGATTTTAGAGTCAGTAAAACATGTCTTTACCTGATGGTTTTGCCACTTAAACTGCTTGTGATCTTGTGGAATTTACTCTATCTTCTTGAGATTCAATTTTCTCAAACTATAAAATGGAAAAACTACAACTTGCCACCTAAAGTACAATGCCTGGAATACAACAGGTGCTCAACTAATTTATTCACTCAAACAATGTTTATAGTGTGTCCCCTATGCATCAAGCATCCTACCGAGTTCCAGAGAATATAAATACAACACAAAGATCCTACCTTCAAGAGGCTTAGTCTACAGTAAGGAGTGATGACTCTCTTACCTGACTGTTACTCTACCTTTTTTTAGAAAGCATACTTTGAAATGGAAAGAATAAACTATAGATATAAATATTTCTGGTGAAATTGACTTGTTTCCACTCGAATTCATAACAACATCTTTCACTTGTATGTCAAGGAGAAGAGAGCAAGAGGATAACAATATTGTCTAATTATAGGGTGGTTTCAAGGATTAAAGAAGATAACATATAAAATACCTGGCTTACACTAAAGGTTATATTCATTCATTTTATTATTTATTATAATCTTATTAACATACTAAAATCAGTTTTGAATCCGTAGGTACGGTTGACCCTTAAACAACATGGGTTTGAACAGTGTGGGTCCACTTACACTTGGATTTTTTGATGAATATAGTACAGTGCTATATATGTAGCTTTTTCTCCAATCGTTTTCTTAATAACATTTTTCTCTAGCTTACTTTATTGTAAGGATAGATCTATAATACAGATAGCTTACAAAATATGTGTTAATCGACTGTGTTACTGGCAAGGCTTCTGGTCAGCAGTGGGCTATTAGTAGTTAAATTTTTCTGGAGTCAAAAGTAATATGTGAATTTTTGACTGTGCAGGAGGGTCAGCACCCTAACCCCCTACATTGTTGGAGGGTCAACTGGTAATATGGCTCAAAGGAGAGCCACAGAGCTATAGCGCTAGTGAAAATAGAAGCTGTGAGAAAAATCTAAGGAAAATAATGGGATTTCTAGGCAGCAGCGAAGTGCCTGGGAACCTTTAAAAGTGAAGGAAAACCAGGGATATATGGAAGGTTATCTTTAAAAGAAAATGGGATAGAGGAAGTTGGGATACTCTGCAGAACGTTAAGTGGGGTCTTTGTTGAAGGAATTCAGAACATTTAAACTAGAGAAAATATAACTGAGGACTAACCTGGTCTGTAAGGAGATCACACATTTAGAGGTGCTTCCTAGCTATTTTTGTGACAGGGGACTTGTAAGAATTTAAGGATTTTTGCCCCTAGGAAAAGGTACCAACATGTACCATTTTAAATGCAATTCCAGAAAGTCCATGGATCCCAGGTCAAGAATCCATTAAAAATACATAATCTTCATGAAAAAGATAATGTGGACTTACTTAAACAACAGCACGAAAATTTTGGACTGATCAGGAAGATTTATTTGATAATAAGCTCTATTAAATGCCACAACAGGATGCCAATGAAAACACAGTTTTTGCAAATGGGGAAAATTCTCATTTTTCTGGAACTGTTTGAAATTAAGATAGAGGTGTGCCTGGGTGGCTCCGTCAATTAAGCGTCAGACTTCGGCTCAGATTATGATCTCGTGGTTCATGAGCTCAAGCCCCACATGAGGCTCTGTGCTGACAACTCAGAGCCTGGAGCCTGCCTCGGATTCTGTGTCTCCCCCTCTGCCCTCCCTGCTTGTGCTCTCTCTCTCTCTCAAAAATAAATAAACATTAAAAAAATTAATAAAAAAATCGGAGATAGAACTTGGGCAACATTTCATAGTTTCTTCAATCTGTGATATGCCTTAAAAACAATATGTATAATATGTCTTTTAATTAACTTGAACATAAGAATGTGGTCACCGTATCAGTGTCAAAATAACATATCTCTGACTAGTCCTCACCACTAGTTCATTTAGAATTATACTGGTATATTTATAAGAGCTTATCTGAAACTCAATCAAGACTGTGACCCACTGGTCTCTGTGTACTGAATATAAGTTTGATCTATTCTTAGGGTTGTGGCTGTGGTTGAAGTTGACAGGACCTATTGTTATTTGTAATCTTACCTTTCCTCCAGGCTGCCTTTATTCTTAGCTCACTACCTTTGTTCTTGCTTCTTCCCCCCGCCCCACCCTTAATAAACCCTCCTTAATCCTTTCCATGAATCTGTATGTTTATCAGTAAAACTCTTATTTTTCCCTGATTAATTCTACCCAGTTCATATCATTCTCTCCTGACTGAACCACCTCTGTAATTTTTCTTAGAAGCATAGATGGATGTCACCTGTATGTATAGAAGGAACTCAATAAGCTTTGGCAATGAGGGATTTTAGTTTTCCTATCATATGGCAGGATAATACCCATAGATCTAATTTGGAAGACGAAGAGAGTGGTACACTTTGATTTCAGAGTTTTCTCTTGCTTATTTTTAAATTTTTTTTTTCAACGTTTATTTATTTTTGGGACAGAGAGAGACAGAGCATGAACGGGGGAGGGGCAGAGAGAGAGGGAGACACAGAACCGGAAACAGGCTCCAGGCTCCGAGCCATCAGCCCAGAGCCCGACGCGGGGCTTGAACTCATGGACCGCAAGATTGTGACCTGGCTGAAGTCGGGCGCTTAACCAACTGCGCCACCCAGGCGCCCCTCTTGCTTACTTTTCCTCCAAGAAATCATAGAATCTGCAGTTTGAACTTGATCTTAGATGCCATACTCCAGTAAAACCACACACCCTGTCATTAAGTTCTCCAACCAATTTGCCTGCATTCTGATCTTCCCTCTCTCCCTCACTCCCGTCCTAGTTCCAAATTATAGTGTAGCTTCGACTTGATTCCTGCATGGCAGAGGCTTACCAGTAGAACGGGATGTGAAAGGCTTAAAAAGAGAGATATGATTAAAAAAATTAAAAAGAGAGATATGATTTTCTGTCTCCCAATTTTGAAACCAATTAAAAATTAAGACAGAGGAATCCCACACAGATCAATTAGGTACTTTTATCATTAATAAAATCTATCGCTATGTTGTTTAGATTTATGGCCAAAACAATGCTAACACTTTATACCAGATTTAGGTAGGCTTGAGCTACCTTGAGTCACTCACTAACTCAGTTTAAAAGCCACAAGCCTACCCCTCCTGGAGGCCCTTTACCACATGGCAGGACCAGAAAAAGAACACCTACTCTCTCCTAATACGCTGAGCACAGAGAGGATAGAAAGGGGCTAAGTTGAACATGTTGCCTCTTAATTCACTCTGGCTGTACTGTGCAGGATAGATTTGAGGACATAAGAAGGTGGCAGAGAAACCAGGTAAATGCTATCGCAATGCCAATAACACATTGGCTGATTCTTCAATCCTATGCCCCTTTGAATTGGTCTTTTCTATGTTAATTTGTTCTTAGCTCAGGAGGTATCAGCAGGTTCCTTATGTAACATTATAGCCAGCTCTCAATTAGGAGGTAGGACGGACTGGAAAGACCACAGGGTTGGACAAAGAAACTTGTCCCACATTCCAACTCTGCCCCTGAAGTAGATTGCTACAGTAATACTACCAATTTGTTCAAGCCTCACTGTATGCATTCCCCCTTTGAAATGTGACTTCTCTGGTCTTTCATGAAGAGATTGACTTTATTTTTCTACCCCTTGAAATCTGGACTAGGTCATGCTTCGGTAAATGTGACAAAGGGAGAAAATTAGAAACCTCACACATTAGGTTTGCCTTCTCTTGCTCCTGGGAATCCTTCTGCCAGCATGTGAACAAATATAGGCTTACCTGACTGGAGACAAGACCCTGTGGAGTGAGACTCTGGTTTTCTCAGTAGAGTGTTTTCCAACACCAACAACTAATTCTCTGACTCTCTGGACACCATCTGGCTGTTCAACAATTCAGCTGAATTCTGACACTACCTATCCAGATGTAGTGCAGACCCCACCGCTTAGTTAAGGGCACAGTCCCACAAGACTGCCCTCCACTTCAGTCACCAACTGAAAGTCCCAGACCTCCTATACTTCTGACCAACTCACTATAAATCAAAAGCTGCCATGATTCCCTCTGAAGACTTTATAATTTATTAGACTGGCTCACAGAACTCAGGAAGCCACGTTACTTACATTTTCTGGTAAAAGATACAAATGAACAGGCAGATCAAGAGGTCCATAGGGCAAGATCTGGAAGGGCCCCAAGCACACATGCTTCTGTCCGTACTGAGTTTGGCTGTATCAACCTCTCAACATGTGAATGTGTTCACCAGTTAGGAATTTTATCAAATCACATTGTTCAAGAATTTTTATGAAACTTAAATCTCCCAGCCCATCCTCCATTTTTCCTAGAGGTTGGTAGGTAGGGCTGAAAGTTCCAACCCAGTAATCAGTTGTCCTTTTAGCCACCAGACCTATCTTGAAGCTATCCAGGCATTCCATCCTAAGTCATCTCATTAGTATAAACTCAGGTATTACGTAAAGTGACTCATTACTAGTAACAAAAACAGTCCTACCATTCAGGAAATTTGAAGGGTTTTAGGATCTCTGTGCCAGGAAATGGGGGACAAAGACCAAAACATATTTCAGTTCTGCATTCCCAGCTAGGACCCCAGGCAAGTGTGTGAGGCCACCCCTAGACCAGCCACAGTGAAGTATATCCAAAGAACGATCATCCAGCCACAGAATAATGGGAAATAGCAAACATTTGCTATTTTAGTCCACTGAGTTTGAGGGTGGCTTGTTACACAACAAAAGCTAACTAATATAGCACTTTATCAGCCATGAAGAAAAAGGGATAAAATAGTTCTACTAAGAACATGAGAAAGATGATTGTTGTAATTCAGAATGAATTTAATCTTGAGCTTCGTGGGAACCAAGACAAATAAAAACAAGATGGGTTACAGAGTTTCCATTATTTGAGAAAAGAAGTATATCAGTTCTGAAGAGGTGAGAAACAGTTTGATGGGCTAAGAAAGGATAAATGGTATGTCAGTATTAGACACAAAATGCCATAATATATAAAAGTGTCTTCACATTTATAAGCATAAGAAAAAAATCATGTAATTCTCTTACATTAATCCTCAATATAAGTCAAGATAATCCAGCATGTCATAAACATTGAGCTTATTAAACTCTAAAGGAATGATTAACATGTCTATAAAACTGGAATTTTTAAAAACATATTTTTGGAAAGAGCTGGGTATGAAGGTAAGTATTTACACTTGGAAGGATTTTATTCTCGAAACCCCCATGTCATTCTTTTGTAATACAGCCAGTCTTCACAGAATGTAAATTCCCCTTATTTAAATAACTTTCACTTGAGTGAAATGAAACTAGGTTATTTAAATTTTTTAAACCTAAAAAGTTGTATTTCTATAAAACCCATAATAATGTGAATGTAGCAATAATGAATGAAATTCGGACTTCAATGTTTAGCTTTGATGTTAAACTATTTTTATGATTATGAACTATTCCATTGCCTTTATTTATATAAACATACACTATTTATAGGACCCACACTATAAGCCATGTACTCTAAGTGCTTTACATATGCCAATTTATTCAATCCTTTCAATTGTCCTGGAATCTAGATATTTAATGCTTGTCCTATCTTGACCCCTAAATGGCTCCTCTTACAGGTGCAGGCTTCCACTGATGCCTACATAAAAAGTCAAGTGTCTTAAATCAATGGGGAAAGTTTTGAAAAATGACCTATTTAAACACAAATCAAATTACATCCTTACCTCACACCTTATGCTAAAATAAATTTGTGAAAGATTTAATCAAGACCTAGATGTAAAGGGGAGCCCTGGTGGCTCAGTCGTTTAAGAGTCCGACTCTTGGTTTCAGCTCAGGTCACGATCTCAGGGTTTGTGAGCTCAAGTCCTATGTTGGGCTCTGTGCTAACAGTGCAGAGCCTGCTTGGAGTTTTCTCTCTCTCCCTCTCTCTCTGCTGCTCCTTGCTCTCTGAATGAATGAATGAATGAATGAACTTTAAAAAAAGGAGTTAAATGTAAAATTAAGCCATAAGTTAGGTGATTTATCTCAGGGTAAAGAAGAAACCTATATCAAACAGCAATTAAGGAAGTTACAAAGAAAAGTGGTAACAAGAAAACAGTTGAATATATACCAATGAAATAATGCTCTTACTTTCTTTCCCACAGGAGTATAAACATTACTGGACAGAGTTGAGAGGAACTACACTTTTTTTTTATTCTGACAAAAAAAGTCCAACAGTAAGTAGTTAAACACATTTGACTGGTTCAATTTTTTCCAATATAGACATGTTATATAGTTTTATTCATTTGGGGTTTTCTGTCTCTCAAGAGTAAAGATATTCTAGTAAAACCAATTCAAATAAGAACGTTGATATCTGTGGATACTATCAGATATAAGACCTATGGTAAAGTTTCCAGGGCACCTACGAAGAAGATATAAACTTGTGTCTTTAGTTTTGCATTTTTTTCTTTCTGATCCCAGTGGTAAAAACTTAGTTGAAAAGTGAAAATTTTAGCTAGGTAACAAGATACAACTTGCTTAATGCCAAGGGGTAGCCTTAATTTCCCCAGTTTTTTATCTTGCTGTATCATGCAGTTATTATCCGAAAGAAACTAGATGATCCCCAAAGCCTCATAACATAAAATATGTCACAATTTAATTTTTCTAGGGAGATGAAAACATAACCTGCTAAAGGGACTTCTAAGAGCTTAAGCATGAGAATAAAGAGATTCTGAGATTTATTTATTAGTATTAATTTCAAATAATTTATTTTTAATTTTTTTATTTTTACATTTATTTATTTTTGAGAGACAGAGCATGAACAGGGGAGGAGCAGAGAGAGAGGGAGACACAGAATCTGAAGCAGGCTCCAGGCTCTGAGCTGTCAGCAGAGCCGGATATGGGGCTCAAACCCACGAACTGTGAGATCATGACCTGAGCCCAAGTCGGACACTCAACCAACTGAGCCACCCAGGCACCCCTATCAAATACTTGATTTATATTTCAATTTTTCCAAAGATCAAAAACTGTGTATTTCATTTTTCCCACAAATAAAATGTAGCGTTTTAGTGTCAAATGTTTGCCTACCATGGAATGCTATACCTGTAGGAGATTTTATGATCTAGTAACTTGTTTAAATACAAACATTTTGTACCATGGATGCAGTAGCCCACAGTTCTTGGAACATCATTATTGCGTGCCCAGATTTAATGAAAGAGACAGAAAAAACAGCTTTTATGATGTATTCCACCTTGCAGGTATTTTAGTGCCATTAGTGGTAAATTAACCAGAAATCATTTAAAAAACAAACAAACAAAATGTGTTGAGCACTGGGTGTTACATGTAAGTGACGAATCACTAAATTCTATTCCAATATTACACTATATGTTAACTAATGAGAATTTAAATAAAAGATTGAAAAAAAATAAGAACATGCAAAAACAAACAAACAAAAACAAACTTAAAATGATGACTTTCACCAGAGTTCTGGACAGGTAAGATTCATATGGAGGTGTTTTCAAATGCCATAATAAATTTTAATAAAATGAATCCCTCTGTTGTGCCTTCCAACTTCCTACTGATGTCAGTGAGACTATGAGAGACCCTGGTCTAACCCTTGTACAGTATACATAGTGGGTGAGTGAATAGTTATTGCTCACTTGCTACCTGGCATGAGGCAGTACAGCTTAGTGAGTACAGCTTAGTGACTGCCGCCTGGTCTTCAGGCAGACTGCCTGGCTTGTTATCCTGTCTCTGCCACTGTGAACTGTGGGTCTTGGGCTAGTTACCTAACCTGTCTGTGTCAGTATATCAGACAGGGAACTGGTAGGAAACAGATGACATCTCAAATTGGGCATTTTTTTTTAAGATTTTATTTTTAAGTAATCTCTAAACCCAACGTGGGGCTCGAACTTACATATGCCCCTAACCAAGATCAGGAGTCCGTGCCCTACTGATCAAGCCAGCCAGGAGCCCCTCAGATTGGGCATTTTTGAAGAGAGCTTAATGAAGATGCTATATTCAAAGCAGTGGACAGGATATAGGAAAACTACAAAGGATAGAATAGAACTCTGAGGCTAGGAACAGTTCCCTACTTTGATGCCGAGAATTAAAAAAAAAAAAAAAAGTGGGAGAAGAGTGAACAGAAGTGTATGAAGATGACTACATTGAGAGGAGTAAGATCTTTGACTGAGGAAGCAATTGCATAAATACCTCACTCTCCTCAGGCTTCTGATCTCCTGCCAGTGTTAACTAGGGTCCAACACAATGGGAATAAAGGGACCCTTGATGTTGTCCCCACAGGTCCCTCTCCTGTGCACAGCACTGTGTGGTAAAGGGATAAAAGGAAACCCAGGGAAGCAAATAAAAGATCTTGTCCAACATCATTTCCAAATCCCTAAAATTAGGATAAAAAGAATCACCCATTACATGAGGTTATCAAAAGGATTAGACGAGATAATGAATTTAAGGACTTGAGAGATGAGCTGCCACATAGCACGCATTCAAGCATTTTACATACATTATCTCATCTAATTCGCATAACAACTCTTCTGAGTGGTATACTATTTTAATCACCACTTATAGATGAGAGTAGTCAAGTTTAGGGATTCAGAAGTTGTACAAGATCAGACAGTTAATGAAAGGGGTACCATCCAGGTCCTGCTCCTGAGCCAGCATTCTTAACCACTATGCCATGAACAGACTGTTACAATGAAATACTGCAGAATTGTCCATCTACCCATTTTGTTAAAAGAGGGTGCAGACTTTAGGAAATTTGGGGAGGGGGCAATAGTCTCAGGAGAAAGCATAGAGATAGAACAGGCGAGAAGTGGAGATAATTCAGCTTATAGTAGGGACGAATTTAAAGCTGCCTTGACATATTTGAAAGACTGTCAGGAGGTCATGTGAAAGAGTCAATGAATTCGTTTCATGTTATTACAGAGAAAGAGGACTAGGACCATTGGATGGAAATTAACTGGAGGAACGACTGTGCCTTGCTAGCAGGCAGAATGGCATAGAGGCATAAGTTCCATGTTTGAGATATTCCAACATAGACAGGATGGCTACAGGGAGGGATGCCATGGAGGAGATTCAAGCATCAGATGGCAGCTGGATTAGACAGATGACCTTTAAGGCTCTTTTCAACCCTACAATTAAAAAAAAAAAAAAAAAAAAGATAAAACTTCCTTTCTTCTAATCAATAGATCAGCACTCTATCTAATTCGGCCACTTCCTCCTCTGTTGCTTCCTCCTTTGTCTCAGCAAAGTTTACTTAGCTTAATCTAGACAATCCATCAGAAAAAGATTTGTGTGCATTTTTTTTTAATTCTGTTCTGCTTCCCTTATACCTTTCCATCCATTTTTAATTGCTCTTTGTCCATTGAAAATAAATAGGTCAACCCAAACAAATCCACAACTTCATCATTATAGAAATAGGTCTGGAAAAAAAATTTACTTACTTATTTTTCTGCCTTACTTTATTCAGAAAAATAAAATAAGGACACAAAGCAGAACCTAGTAAAATAAGTTCTATTGGGCAAAACAGAGGAAAATAAAAAAGTCAAGAATGAGGCTAATTCAGAAAAAAAAAATTATGCCATAAAAACTCTACTATACTTACTGGAGGTGGATTTGATCTTCCCACACTAGAGAACAGGTCTGACCAGTTGCATACAGAGTAGCCCATATATACCAGTTGTTCAGAAGAAATATTCTAATTGTATTGGGCTAAGAGAGGAATTTCTTAATAGGATCCTTATAATCAGTGATGTGATAAATGTTGAAGAAGAGCATTCTTGAAAAAATCATGTGTATGAATATATGTATACAAGTTTATTATAAATATTACTGATATAAAGAATGTGTAGCACAAAGTTGAAAAAATAAAATATACAATTTTTAAAAATATTTTCTTTCTTAAAAAAATTTTTTTAATGTTTATTTTTGAGAGAGAGAGACAGAGTGCAAGCAGGCATAGGGAGAGAGAGAGAGGGAGACACAGAATCTGAAGCAGGCTCCAGGCTCCAAGCTATCAGCACAGAACCCAAGGTGGGGCTCCAACTTACGGACTGTGAGATCATGACCTGAGCCGAAGTCAGACTTTTTTTTTTTTTTT
>NW_024412376.1:112954273-113051088 GCF_014898765.1 Herpailurus yagouaroundi | reverse complement strand
GAGACACAGAATCGGAAACAGGCTCCAGGCTCTGAGCCATCAGCCCAAAGCCCGACGCGGGGCTCGAACTCACGGACCGCGAGATCGTGACCTGGCTGAAGTCGGACGCTTAACTGACTGCGCCACCCAGGCGCCCGAAGTCAGACATTTAACTGACTGAGCCACCCAGGCGCCCCTACAATATTTTTTATTATAGTTTCCATATAGGTAATTGATTCTCACAGATACTTTCATTGATCTTTCTGAACTTGGATCCACAGGCAACTAAAATTGCAATTCAATCATGATTTGACAAATGCAGTTGTCTTCCAATCTGCTGTTTCCCTAATAAATTTGTCACTAAATGTGACATTTGATATGAATGTCGACTGATATTTTTGTTTACATTAATGATAAGAGGAAAGCAAAGCAATAATCATGTATGTTAGAACTTCACCTATTTTGATAATGACATGGGTAAGTTCTTTGCTAAACAACATGATAATTTCTGAATCATGGGACAATATTTTCTCAATTTTTTTTTGTTCTGTTCACAATGAAAAAGTTTCAAACACAAGAAACTTTAACATTTTATCTGCTTTATTAATATTTTACCCCTCACTTTGCTACCCAGAGCCCAGCAAACTGTGGCCCTTGACCCAAATCTAGCCACTGGCCTGATTTTGTACAGTCTATGAGCTAAGAATGTTTTTTACATTTTCAAAGTGTTGTATGAAAACAATAAGAATTTGCAACAGAGACTCTGTGTGTTCTGCAAACCTGAGACATTTACTATCTAGCTTTTGCAGAAAAAAAATTGCTGGCTCCTAGGACAATTAACAAAACAATAAATCAAGCCCTAATTTGTAAGGTTTACCAATTTCCAAGGTGTAAATACTCCCACCACAGCTGATTTTAAACTATCAGTGTGACTTTCCTGAATTGGGAAGAAAGGTATGGTAATACACTGTTAGATAGTATTTCCCTCAAACAGAAATGAGGATGTAAATAACCTCAAGGGCATAGCAAATACAATGTAGTAATATAATTAGAAAATAATGAGTTTTGAATTTTAGTTACCTTTGTTTTTAATATAATTGTATGTTTATATAATTTAATTTTTAACAGCTGTGTTTAGTGACTGGCTTGCAAACTTCCTAAAAATGAAAGAATCAGCTTTTGCAAAGTCATGTGGGCCAGGTCCAGCACACCATCACAGAATACATCTCCAAATGCCTTCTGAGTTCGGAAGGCTTGCGATGCCCAGTTGAAAGCCAAGATTTCATGCAAGGTCCAAATCAGTTATGTTCCTCCTTTCTAGAACTAATGTATGTTACCCATGAAACAATTTAATGAGATTTTCCTTATCTTTGCAGTATGTTGACAAGTTAGACATAATAGACCTCACATGCCTTACTGACCAGAATTCAACCGAAAAGAATTGCGCAAAATTCACCCTTGTTTTACCAAAAGAGGAAGTGCAACTGAAGGTGAGTGAGGAGACGCAATTAGTTGGAAACAAGTTGTTATAAATAGCACTCGCCTCTTCACAACCCACTGAGCTGAGGTAAAGAGGAATCATAAGAGGACCTGCCAAGTCTCATTCTTTGTTCATATTTCTTGCCTCTTGCCAAAAACTGCAGTTTTCCAAATAGGGATTTGAAAGGGCCTGTCCACTTGTTTAGTATACAAGCACACTGAAACCATACACTTCTGTCCTCTGACAAAGTCAGAGATCCCACCTGGTGTTTTTAAGAAGTTGTTCTTGAGTTGATACTTACCAAGTTCCCAGATGAATCTGAGACGTGTCCAACATGATACATGTTTGGAACTACTGAATTAGACAAACCCACATTTCACAAATCGAGAGATATTTTGCAAGGCAATTGGCCTGTACAGTAGTCTTCAAAAATATCGCTGTGAGAAAAGCCAAAGGAAGGCCAGACACCTGTGTCCAATTTTGGAAACTGTGGCGTATGACAGCTACATGCAGTGTGTGATCCTGGACTGGATTCTGGGCTAGAAAAGGAAAACAAAAAACTATAAAGAACATTACTGTTACAATAGAAAAATTCAGAAAAGAACTGTGTATTAGATATACACCGTTTGTGCAAGATGGTATTAATCTCATAAAACTCTAAGCCCCACACGAGCAGAAATTTGTTTGTTAAATTCATCACTGTACAGCTAGCACTTGCACAGAAAAAAAGTTTTTCTTGAATTGACATTCAAAGCGAGCCAGTTAAAGTCAACCAACAATTACAGTGTTAAATGTATTGTTGCAATTGAATAAGAAGTTGTTCGAGTTGGCCTTGCAAGCACTGCTCATGAATCTTTACAGTACCGTAGTCCCCCTCCCCCCCTTAAAGTGGTTACAGTTACCGTGGTCAACTGCAGCCTGGAAGCAGATGGTCCTCCTTCTGACCTTATCAAAAGGTCCACCACAAGGCCTACGTCATTCACCTCACTTCATGTCATCATGTAGGCATTTTATCATCTCGCACCATTGCAGGAAGAAGGGTGAGTACAGCACAATAAGATATTTTGAGAAAAAGACCACATTCACATAACTTTTATTGAAGAATATTGTGATAATTGTTTTATTCCATTACTGTTGTTAATCTCTGTGTCTGATTTATAATTTAAACTTTATCATAGGCATGTATGTACAGGAAAAACATAGTATATGTAGTGTTTAGTACTATCTTCGATATCAGGCATCTACTGGGGGTCTTGGAATGTATCCCCATAGATAAGGGGGAATACTGTACTAGGAATCGCTAGTTAGGAAATCTAGGCCCTACCCCTAACCCTGGGCCCCAGATTTTTTGTTTTAAGCAAACTTCCCAGATGATTCTGATATGGTGGATAAAGAACACGAGATTGGAATCATATGTCTGGGGTTGAATTCTGGCTGTTTTATTCATCAGCTGTGTAATTGTAGGCAAGTTACTTAACTCCTTTATGCCTTGGTTTCTTCATCCACAAGTAAGTCTTTACTCAGATGTATCTCTCTTACTGAGACTACCTGGACCATTTTATTAAAATTGCAACCCTTTCCTCTCCCCTAGCCCCTAATGACATTCTCAATGAAATTCTCAATTACCCTGCTCTACATTTTATTCTCCCATTTATTTCCTTCTGACGCTACAATATTTACTTACTATTCTACTTATGATATATTATTCCATAACTAGATCCAAAATTCCAGAACAAGGATTAGTATTTTGTTCTCTGATGTGAACCAGTACCTAGAATAGTGCCTAGCCCTTAAGGTACTCAATAAATATGTTAAATGAGCAAATCTATAAAATAAAAATTTCTTAAAGTACCTTTTGCAGAATTACCATAAAGATTAAATCATTTAATGTGTGAAGTACTTAGAACAGTAGCTGCCCCCTATAAATACTTAATAAATGTTGGCTCTATTAGTAGGACTTAGAGCTAAGAATTGGAAATTTTTAAGGACTAACTATATTGGTCTTACCTGGTTGCAAACTTAAAGCCAGTTAATATTAAATACCAGTGGGGTGGATCAACCATTAACTCACACATTGCAGAAATAAGTGAATAACATTTACTTCTTTAAAAGTAAATGTGTATGATTTTACTTGTTTGGTAAGCAGATAGATTGAAGCTATATACTTCTGACAAAAGAAAATAGTTTTGGAATTTCATAACATATGCATTGTCTTAAACAAAAAGGAAAATGAATTGTTTCTTCCTTTCAACTAATTTAAAGTGCTTTAAAAATTACAACTGACTTTTTAAAACAACGTGCTTCAATAGAAAGATATGCATTTTGTCAACCTTGCTGGGTTTTGATAGCTTACACATTTGGAGTCTTATGAAACAATCATATGAAATTCTAAAATTACCTGAAGTTAATAAAAGTGTTAATGTTCACACTTATGTTTTTTCTTCTTTATGTTTTTTTTTTTTTTTCATCTTCAGACAGAAAACGCAGAAAGTGGGGAAGAGTGGAGAGGCTTCATTCTTACAGTAACAGAGGTAGGAAGGACATTACTTTTGATTGATTCATTAATTCAACAAATATTTACTGGACACTGACTATGAACCATACAGAGTGAAAAGGGTAAAGTGAAGATACAAGAATTGAAAAAGACAGATATATACCCGTACATTTACTCATGAAATTTATATTTGTATGAGGTGGATGGAAAGGAAGAAAGGCAATAAACAAAATAGTTTAAAATTGTGATAACTGTTATGAAGAAAATAAACCAGGCCATGTGCTAGCTAGAGAGTAACAGGTGGTCAGGGAGATCTACTTTTTGGTCTTTTGACACAATGGTTCTTTGTATATGTTGATAGTTACAGCTTATATAGCATCATCTAAAATACTTTCCAATTCCTTTCTTATTCATTTAATACATATTTATAAAATGCTGAGATGAATTTTATGAATAACATAATATAACAGAAAGACCATCAAAATGAATATTCACCTTTAAACATTTGTGTAGTTAGTCTTAAGACAAAAGGATGCTTACCTGTTCAACTCCCATGGCATCTTCTCAGAGACAAATAGTAAGATCTGCTTATAGTTAACAGTTGCAGCAGGATGTCTACCATTATTTTAAGTGAAGCTTCTGTAGCAACTGTCTTATAAACATTAGGTACTTTAAGAGCCAGCCCCCAAAGAAGGATCATGTTCTCTGATACTTTTAGAGAAGAAGTCAGTTAAGTACAGACTATCCAAAGCGAGTTCCTAAGTAAAGGCTTTGCAGTCACATGAGATAAGCACTGCACTTTACTGAGATGATGGATGCTGGGTTTTTTTTAGGTTTCCTTATTTATTTTAAGAGAGAGAGACAGTGCAAGCAGGGGAGGGGCAGAGAGGGGGGTGGAGAGAGAATCCCAAGCAGGCTCCATTCTGTAAGCACAGAGCACAAAGTGGGGCTCAATCTCATGAACTGTGAGATCATGACCTCAGCCAAAACCAGGAGTCAGATGCTTAACTGACTGAGCCACCCACGTGCCCTGATGCTGGCTTTTTATATCAGCCAATAACAGGTGAAAGTTGGACGTTCAGCTACCATGTAGGGAAGTCTTAGGAGGTTAGAAAACTGGACGAGTTAAAGATGTGAAAGACATTTTGACTTGTGTGGAGGAAGAAACTCAATGGGGAAGTCCAGTGATGTTGTGAAAAAGCATCTTTGTGTGACACAACACTTTTATATTGGGATACAAGTATCCCAAGGGTATATGAGTAGGTATCAAAGAGAATACCAAAACCACTGGAAAGCCTTGGGGTGCATCTACCTGGTACACTAATTATGTTTTGGCAAAAAGAAATTGTTTTTTAGTTTTTTTCCTTAAGTTAAGGATAAAAAGCATTATTTTAATTAAAATGTACATAATTATATTACAGAATGCAAAATAAAATTCATGTGAATTTCCAAGGGAAGAACAGTTATCTTAAATTTTGTGCTGTATGAATTTTGTTTTTTACTAGGTTCCCTGAACACTCTGTGTACATTCACACCATACTGTTGTTAGGACAGCTTTACCAGAAGTTCGAGAAACATAGACTGTAGTTGAAAGAGCAGAAAAAAAAAAAAAAAAGAAAGAAAGAAAGAAAGAAAGAAAGAAAGAAAGAAAGAAAGAAAGGAAAAGAAAGAAAAGAAAAGAAAAGAAAAGAAATGAAAAGATAAAAAAGAAAGAAACTTTGCTTTTGAATTAAATAAACTGGAGTTTGAGTCCACAGTTTTCTAGCTATGTGACCCTGTTAGTTATTTAACTTTTCTGAACCTTTTTCTTTCTCCTGAACCTTTTTTTTTTTCCCTATTTGTAGAGTAGGGATAACATACCTCTCTTATAGTATTGCTGTGAGGATTTGCAATAGCACAATGCTTGGGGCATAATAGGCAATTAATAAGCAGTACCTTCCTCATTAGTTTCTCCTCATTCTATTATTTTATTTGCTGGATTGGTATATAAGGAAATAACTGTACTGATTATTAGTTAGCTTAGCTAAGTTATCCAGAAAAAGTCTCTAATCATTTTTTATTGTGTACCCTTATTCTGTTTTTATTTCAAACTTCACAAACACACATATATGCACATATATAAGATATAAACAATAGAAATTAATAAGCACATGTAAATAGGCCATAAGGAGATGTAAATCAGGGGTACGAATATCAGGAGGGTATAGGTTACTCAATCCAAAATACATCTCTAGAGAAGGCTAAAAGAAACTAAGTACAACAGTATCATAATCCTAATGTGTGAATGAAAATTTGAAATACACACATAGATACACCGAAGTCTAGACCTCTGGCTACAGATGCTCGGTCATCTAACGAATAGTTCCATCTGAACCCTATGTTGCCATATGGCTGGTGCAGCGAATTCCAGGTTAGCTGTGGGACAGCAAAGCACCTTACTGGTACTTTGGGACTTAACTGGCAGCAAGAACTAGTGAGGTCAGAATGAAAAATGAGAGATATGTTGTTACTTGAATTAGCCTGTAGTGCAAGGTGGGTAGACTTTGCTATGTGCCAGGCCAAAAGGAACAGTTCTAGGAAGAAGGAAGAAGTTTGGGCACATTGTGCAAGTTAAAGCTTTGTGGTTGGCTTGAAGGCAGTTTTTTTTTTTCTTATGTCTATTTTTAAGAGACAGAGACAGAGAATGAATGGGGGAGGGGTAGAGAGAGAGGGAGACACAGAATCCAAAGCAGACTCCAGGATCTGAGCTGTCAGCACACAGCCCAATGTGGGGCTCGATCTCACAAACTGCATGATCATGATCTGGGTCGAAGTCAGCCACTGAACTGACTGAGTCACCCAGGTGCACCTTGAAGGCAGTTTTAAGACACCAAGATCCTCTATTCATGATCCTCTCCATCCATGTCAGATAACTGAAGCTCCTTAGGACCACAGCGGTATCCTCTTTGCTGAAATCACTTAGTTACTCTGTTTTCTTGTTTGCCTACTGACTTAACTGGTTTCAGCTGTCAGTTCCCCTACACGTGTCACTCCTTCCTGGGCAAGTAATTCGACTGCAAGAAGTCCTAGAGAGAGAGAAAAGGAGGAGGATTGAGACAGAGCGGATACCGAGTTCAGCTATAGAAAAGGAGCAGGAACCTACTGAAGATTATGTGGATGTACTGAACCCTATGCCAGTGTAAGTGTACCACAAACTCTAGTTTGTTTATTAGATTGTTAATATTAATTTCTAATTATCAAGGAGAGTGAGCCATTGACCTCATTAAACCAGGGATAGTAAACTGTCTTGCGGGTGAACATTAGATCTCGGAGTAGATGCCACATTTCCTCTTCTATGTCATGATCACCAAAATTCAAAATGCAGGTTTTACCGCACAGGAAATCCCCTTCCACCCACACCTTTAGACCAAATAGATATTCTTTCCAAAGCTCAACCCTAAATAAAAACTGCTATGTAGAAGGAAGGAAAAGATGTTGGGTTTTTTTTTTAACCATGCAACTCCATGGTTGACTGTTTTTCTGTCAGAAAATTAGACCAAAGAGTTTCAAGTATCTGAATGTTCTATTCCGTTGTCTAATCAGTGAGTACTGATTGAGCTTGTACTTTGAGGAAAGCCCTGTGAACAGTGTAGAAGGTGTTGGTGGGAAAATGAAGAGGCACAGACAGGCTGAATCCAGCAACATCCTTATTTTTCACTCTTATATTGCTGAAAAGTGTGGCTAAGATTGGGATCCCTTTCCTCCTGAAGTCGAGGTCTTCTTGTCAGGGAAACTTACGCTGGTACCACCTGCGACATCAGGTTCTGCTCTGTACAGTCTAGCTGTACTATAAGTGCTGACACCTGCCTACCATCACTCTCAGCTGAAACCAGTGACATTTGAAGGACCGATAGGTTAAAAGTCACACAAACTGCCTCTTTTTCTTTTTTCCTCAATAAAACAAGTAATATGTATTTTTACAAATAGATAAAAAGAATATTAAAACCATTCTTTTTCCCACCACACAGAGATATTCACTGTTAACCTTTTGGGTAATTGCATATCTTGCCATATTTTTCTCTGTTGAAAAAACCCAGACTTTTCATTGACTACAAAATTTATTATAAAAATGAGAAGTGCTTTCTTAAAGATTTATGCATTAAAATAGCATCAATGCCATTGGAAAGCCATATTATACTAAAAGGAGTAGATTCAGATATGCCCTTAAATATCAGTTATTTAAAACAGAGACCATAGAAGAGAACCATCTATAGAAATGTTTTGTATCGGGGCGCCTGGGTGGCGCAGTCGGTTAAGCGTCCGACTTCAGCCAGGTCACGATCTCACTGTCCGTGAGTTCGAGCCCTGCGTCAGGCTCTGGGCTGATGGCTCAGAGCCTGGAGCCTGTTTCCGATTCTGTGTCTCCCTCTCTCTCTGCCCCTCCCCCGTTCATGCTCTGTCTCTCTCTGTCCCAAAAATAAATAAACGTTGAAAAAAAAAAAAAGAAATGTTTTGTATCCCTGAAGAGAAACCACCAACCAGTATTATTTATCCAAGAGCTTATTATAAACTGAGATTATGAACTGGAGATATACTATTAATTCTTATTTTAGATTTTCAAATGGTAATGGTGATTACATACTGACCAGTAGGTAACTTTTCAGATCCTCTTTGGTTAAAGAAAGAGGTTTGGAGGGATAAGGGAAGAAAGACCTTAATTAAGCATAAGTGTGCTTAATAGTGCCCCAGGCTTGTAATAACAGTAATTATATCATTGTAATTGTAGTAATAAAACTGGGAATTAAATTAAGAAAAATTAATAACTACAGCTCTTAGAGTTATTTTGGAAGCATCTTTTTCAAGTAATGATCTTCATCAGTTAAAAAAATCCTGTTTTTCATCTCACCTTTATAGATGTTTTTATGCGGTGTCCCGGAAAGAAGCAATCGAGATGCTTGAGAAGAACCCTTCTTTGGGAAATATGATCCTGAGGCCTGGTAGTGACAGCAAAAACTATTCCATCACTATCCGGCAGGGGATAGAGTATGTTTAATTAAAAAAAAATATATATGGAATTGTTAAAAGCACGGTATCACTTTAAAAGGCAAAGTCACACAAGATCAGCAGCTGCTGTGTGTTTTGTTGGGGCTAAAGATAGAAACACAAGAATAGAGAGAGAATGTTATAGAAACAATGCTAAAGACTGAGCCAAGGCTAATATTTACTGCAGGGAAGAAGAAGAATGGACAAATTACTTTGATCTTGAGTATAGTTCTATTGTTCATTCATTTCAACAAATATTTATTGAACAACTACTAGATGGCCAAGTAATATGTTAGGTACTGAGGATGGAGTAGTGAACAAAACATCATCCCTGGTTTAAGGAGTTTACATTCTTGTAAGGAAACATGGACTATAAATAAATAGCATAACTAAAAAGTCATATATATGGTAATAAGGTCTATAGAAGTAAAATAAAAGAGGATGAGGGAGATGGGAACTGTCAGAGACGATATATAGAGAAACGTTTTCTTATTGCTATTGTTGTTTTCATACAGAGTGGTCAGAGAAGGCCTACTTTATTAACTGACATTTAATTAAGCAGGGGCCTGAAGGAAGTGAGGGAACAAACCTTGCCCAGGTCTGGGACAAGAGCATTCCCGGTAGCAAGTGCATGTGCCCAGAGGCAGAAGTCTGGGTTTGTTCAAAAACAGAAAGAGGCTGCTTGGTGATGCCAACAAGGAAACAGTGGTAGATGAGATTCCAGAGGTGGGGGTGGGGACCAATTACTCTAAACCCTACAGGTCATTGTAGGGACCTGACCTGGGTTATATACTCTGAATGACATGAGAGGTCACTAGACCGTGATGAATGAAGACGTGACAATAATCTGACATCTATAAGAAGGACTGCTTAGGAGTCTGTTGGAAAGGTGAATAATTTCTTTCTGGTAAAGTGGCTTACCTTTGATGAGATCAGTAACACATACAGAAGTTGATTTTTCCATGTAGCTAAGGTGGTTGGATCTTCGAAGGTCCACTCCAGCTCTCAGGGTCCATGAAATCTCACATTTCAATAGGTACTCTAGGTTAGTTAACACTTTAATAAATGATAGTGAAATTAAAATACAGATTTTTTTTTTTAATTTTTTTTTCAACGTTTATTTATTTTGGGGACAGAGACAGAGCATGAGCGGGGGAGGGGCAGAGAGAGAGGGAGACACAGAATCGGAAACAGGCTCCAGGCTCTGAGCCATCAGCCCAGAGCCCGACGCGGGGCTCGAACTCACGGACCGCGAGATCGTGACCTGGCTGAAGTCGGACGCCCAACCGACTGCGCCACCCAGGCGCCCCTAAAATACAGATTTTTATCCTAAATGAAAATGTTCAATAAGTAATTATCTTTCATATAAAAATATAAACAGAACTTTGATTCTTGAATGTATTATTCTTTGTGGGGAAAATATTCCATCAACTATTTTAGCTGTAACATTATCTACCAGCCCACTGTAAATATTAAATATGAAGAGACTGACCGTGAATAAAGGCAGTAAAGAGAAAATAGTTACAGTGAGCCATGGCCCAATCAGCTTCATCACTTGCCAATTACTCCATATAAACAGGGACTTGTCTTTATACTTCAGCCATGTGCACCGAATAGATGGCAAGAATGATAGATGGCAGATCAGATCCTGGTTCTGTGTGTGAAGAGACTCCGTGCGTGTGTCATTTTCCACAATGAATATCTATGTTAACTTAATGTTCTTGTGGCTTCATTATTTTTTATTATAATGCCTGACACTTGGGGTTGATGTATTTTATTTAATTTTTTTTTTTTAGTTTATTTATATTTCATTTAGAGAGAGAGCACAAGCAGGGGAGGGTCAGAGAAAGGGATAGAGAAGACCCTAAGCAGGCTCTGCACCATCAACACAGAGCCTGATGTGGGGCTCGAACTCAAGAACCTTGAGATCATGACCTGAGCTGAGATCAAGAGTCAGAGGCTTAAGTGACTGAGCCACCCAGGTGCCCCGGGGTTGATGTATTTTCAACTAATATGGTAGAATATCACAGATTAGTCAATTTTAATTTATTTGATTTATAATTTAATTGATTATTTTGAAACAAATCCAGAAGAAATAAAAATTGACTGCCATTAAATATAGGGGGGCTTAGAAGTGTCCCTGGGAGAAAAGTGAATTTTTCTGTTGAGTAAATCTTGGTCAAGAAACTTGTCCTTTTTCAGGGTTTGGGCAATTGAATATCACATAGAGTACAGAATGCTTTTAACTAATTTACTTTCGCTTTAAAAATGAAGAGCATATAAAACTGAATTAAAATCTATTTCTCAGATTTTCTAAAAAAAGAAATTTAATTGCTTGAAAGCTAAATCACACAAGAGAGTGATTAGCTTTTCTTCCTTCATTTTATTCTTGGTTGGATTGAGTGTTTGATCCATCAGTATGCGAACGCTGTGTTATTATTCTGTATAAAAAGAACAAAGTCCGGAGACCTAATGACTCTAAAGACTGTATGTTTCCTGCACAAAGCAGCCTGGTCTCTTTAAGGTGGTCTAGATTACCCCAACTTTTGCATTGCATTTTCCATACATGTGAGCTATCAGAAATAAGTGTTTTCTTTTTTTCTTTCTAAGTTTATTTTTTGAAGCTTTTTAATTTTTTTGTTTCTTTTGTTTTTATTTATTTATTATTATTTTTTAAATATAATTTATTGTCAAGTTAGCTAAAATACAGTGTATACGGTGTGCTTTTGGCTTCGGGAGTAGTAGATTCCCATGATTCATTGTTTACATACAACACCCAGTGCTTATCCTAATTAATACCCTCCTCAATGCCCATCACACATTTTCCCTGCCCCCCCCACTCCCTTCCACCCTAAGTTTGTTCTCTGTATTTATTTATTTATTTATTTTTTAAAATTTTTTTTTCAACGTTTTTATTTATTTTTGGGACAGAGAGAGACAGAGCATGAACGGGGGAGGAGCAGAGAGAGAGGGAGACACAGAATCGGAAACAGGCTCCAGGCTCCGAGCCATCAGCCCAGAGCCCGACGCGGGGCTCGAACTCACGGACCGCGAGATCGTGACCTGGCTGAAGTCGGACGCTTAACCGACTGCGCCACCCAGGCGCCCCTGTTCTCTGTATTTAAAAGTCTTTTATGGTTTGCCTCCCTCTCTGTTTGTAACTATATATATTTTTTTCTTTCCCTTCCCCAATGGTCTTCTGTTAAATTTCTTAACTTCCACATATGAGTGAAAACATATGATATCTATCTTTCTCCGACTTATTTCACTTAGCATAATATCCTCCAATTCCATCCATGTTGTTGCAAATGGCATGATTTCATTATTTTTCATTGTCAAATAGTATTCCATTGTATATATATATACCACATCTTTTTTATCCATTCATCAGTTGATGGACATTTGGGCTCTTTCTATAATTTGGCTATTGTTGATAGTGCTGCTATATAACATTGGGGTACATGTGCCCCTCTGAATCAGCACTCCTGTATCATTTGGATAAATTCCTAGTAATGCTATTGCTGGGTTGTAGGGTAATTCAATCTTTAATTTTCCGAGGAAACTCCACACTGTTTTCCAGAGTGGCTGTACCAGCTTGCATTCCCACCAACAATGCAAGAGGGTTCCCCTTTCTCCACACCCTCGCCAACATCTGTTTCCTGAGCTGTTAATTTTAGCAACTCTGACTGGTGTGAGGTGGTATCTCAATGTAGTTTTGATTTGTATTTCTCCGGTGATAAGTGATGTTGAGTATTTTTCATGTGTCTGTAGGCCATTTGGATGTCTTCTTTGGAAAAGTGTCTCTTCATATCTTCTGTCATTTCTTCACCGGATTGTTTGTTTTTTGGGTGTTGAGTTTGATAAGTTCTTTATAGATTTTAGATACTAGCCCTTTATCATTTGCAAATATCTTCTCCCATTCTGTTGGTTGTCTGTTAGTTTTGTTGATTGTTTCCTTTGCAGTGCAAAAGCTTTTTATCTTGATGAGGTCCTAATAGTTCATTTTTGCTTTTATTTCCCTTGCCTTTGGAGACATGTCAAGTAAGAAGTTGCTGCAGCTGAGGTCAAAAAAGTTGTTGCCTGTTTTCTTCTAGGATTTTGATGGTTTCCTGTCTCACATTTAATTCTTTCATCCATTTTGAATTCATTTTTGTCTATGGTATAAGAAAGTGGCCCAGGTTCATTCTTATGCATGTTGCTGTCCAGTTTTCCCAGCATCATTTGCTAAAGAGACTATCTTTTTTCCATTGGATACTCTTTCCTATTTTGTTGAAGATTAGTTGTCCATATATTTGTGGGTCCAGTTCTGGGTTCTGTATTCTATTCCATCGGTCTATGTGTCTGTTTTTGTAAAGCTTTTAAAAAATGTTTATTTATTTTGAGAGAGAAAGAGAGAATGAGTGGGGGAGGAGCAGAGAGAAAGGGAGAGAGAGAATTCTAAGCAGGCTCTGAGCTATCAGTGCAGAGCCTGACACGGAGCTTGAACCCACAAACTGTGGGATCATGACCTGAGCCAAGATCAAGTCTGGCCACCCAGGCACCCCTAAAGTTTATTTATTTATTTTAAGAGAGACAGAGCACAAGCAGTGGAGGGGCAGAGAGAGAGAAGAGAGAGAATCTCAAGCAAGTTTTGAGGTCAGGGCAGAGAGCCCAACACACAGCTTGACCCCATGAACTGTGAGATCATGACCTGAGCCAAAATCAAGAGCTGGACGCTTAACCGACTGAGCCACCCAGGCCTCCCAAGATATAACAGTGTTTTCTGCTGTAGGTGTGGTTTGTGACCAAATGCAATATGTTTCTATACTTAGGATATGAACTTCATGTCATAGTTTTTACTTATATTTGTCTGTATTTAAACTCCTGTCTGGCAAAGGAGTTCATATCAAACTTACATAATTCTAATTTTAGTAAACTTATTTCCAGTTTGAATTCATATAGAAATCCATGCCTTTGTACAGCTGATGGTCCTAAAAACATAACATTTCCTCCTCTCCCCCCCCCCCCCCCCCCGCCAAAGTTCATATTTAGAAAGAGTGAGGGGAATGGTCAAAGTAGAGCATTCTAATGCTACAGTCACTATATGCTCACTTAGGCTCAGGGAAATAGTTTGTGGTTGGAAATGGATAAGAAAAATTTGAACTGTTGTTGTACCAGTTTTCCTTATGAGTCAGAAATATCTATGATGTTAGCGACTGTTCTGTGCATTGCCTAATGCCTCAAAATAGAACTTTCAGAGTGCCTGATTTCTATCTTCTGTTTAACAGAGGATAGCACTTGTAGAGAGTAGTAGAATGTTAGCTTGTTAGACTGTAGAGCTTAATGTAAAGATTTAATGTAAAGCTTAATGCAAAAATTTAGATGATTAGGAAGCACCTGAACATAGGTGACTAACAACCCACAAAACCAATTTATTGTCTTATAGGTTATAGGAGAAATATGCAGGTATGCAAGTTTAAGTTGAGTGTATCTGGCAAAACACTGGCTGAAAAGGACAGGCTGGTTTACAAAGCAGTACTTGAAAGTAAAATTATCTCCATCTGTTAACAAACCAGTTGTGGGAGGGTAGATTGATTCTTCTCCGGAAGAAGCAAAAGTCATTCAGTGTCAAAGTATCAGGTGACTCCTCTCTTGATACAAAATACCATCCACCTTTAGCCAGCCCAGTGGTGTGTGAATTCATAAGACGTAGAGCTGTTCTTACGACAAACTTAGTGGTTCGGCTTTGTTTTCTTAAAATTGTTATGACTACATGGCAAGCTAGTAGTAAACACACTTTGGAGATCCATTAGCCAAGGAAACAGAAAATATTGACCCCAAATTAACTCCTGTAAAAAATTGGGGTCAGAAGTAAAAAACAAGTACTTATACCACATTTAAGCCACACACTTGTTAAAAGACAGGTTCCTTCTTTTTTGAGGTCATTGTCAGGAAACATCAATATAGCACATTTTATCAATCTTGTTTTTTCCTCGGTCTTGATTTTTTTGGAGAAACAAAACAAAGTATGAAAGAAAAACAAAAGTCTAAAATGAGACTCAAACCCTAAATGACTTCAATGGAATTTTTTTTTCCTAACTTTCTGCTTCAGAATTTAGTCCTTCTAGTCAAAAGCTCCAAGAGACACTGCTCATCTTTGCTACCCTTCCTCCCACAGTTTTGTCATGAATAATGATGATGATGATGATGATGATGATGATGATATAGTGGCTATTATTAATAACAACAATCATTGTCCCAATTTGTGGGTGCTGTGTTGGGTGCTTGACAAGCATTTCCTTCAGGAACAATAAAAACGAACAGTTTTTTTCTTTTTTCATGTTTTACAAATGAAGCAGTTGAGCCTTGCAGAAACAACTAAGTTAAAATGATAAATTTAAAAAGTATCAAAAATAGTTATGATTTACTATATGTCTAAATGTGCCAGACGTTGTACTAAGGACTTCTCAGACAATAACTTACAATAGCCCTGTAAGGAATGGCATTTCCATGTCCGTTTTATAGATGAAAACATGAAGGGTGAGAGCTTACACAATAGAATCACAATGTGAACCTAAACTTTCTTGTTATAAAGATCATGCCCTTCAAGTTTTCTATCAGTTATTCCAAGGAATAATACAGGAATTTTTAGGAACACAGGAATTCTAATTGGAATGGGTGAGAGTTTTCAAAAGTAACTATATGATTATAAAGATCTCTTCATGTAGAGATAAAAATAAAGCTAGAATCAACCACCCCAAAAGAAGGTACCTCTGTCCAAAAATGTTTCCTTCACCAGTCTGTTACTGATTCCTGAAAGTTCAGCAATAAAGAATACTTTTTAATTTTAATTTTTTTCAAAGGGGAGAGGGTTTGTTAGGCTTTATGCAATGGTTTAAAAGTAAAGCTCTACAATAAGCCACTGGAATAAAAGTATTAGCTATTTTCCAATGTGATATTCAATTGAGAGAATGAATATTTGCATATTTGCATATAGTAGTAGATGAGGAAAAAGTCCCTTAAAAAGAAGTGTACTTCAGTCCTAGAGACATGTGACCTGGAAATGGAGAGAGGGTTGATTAGGAAGAAGTGGGGAGGGGCTCCCGGGTGGCCCAGTTGGGTGTCTGACTCTTGATTTCCACTGGGGTCCTGATCTCACGGTTCGTGAGTTCAAGCCCCACATGCTAATAGCATGGAGCCTGCTTAGGATTCTCTCTCTCCCCTTTCTCTGCCCCTACCCTGCTTGTACTCTCTCTTAAAATAAATGAATAAACTTTAAAAAATAAAAAAAAAAAAGAAGAAAGAAGGAGGGAGGCCCTGCTAACAAACTTAACCTGGTAGACAGCTTTTAGACTGCTTCTGTGTGATGTTGAATTAGTTTCTCTTTCAAGCAAATGGCAGTGTAATAAATGCTTTTAACTTTTCAACATTAGAAGAAGTCCTGGTTGTGACATTGTCATATGAATCAAGGGAATTCAAGGCAAACCTACTGGCTTCTCTCAATATAAATTAATTCTATCAAATAGCACTTTAAGATGAGCTTGCAATATTTCAAAACTTCAGTTTCATAAATATTTATCGTGTGCCTAATGCTGGAAGACAAAGGTGAATTTCTATTCTGTGCTTCTTGTTCTTAAGCAATTCTAGTCAGTAAAATACCATGTGTTTGGGGTGGTAGTAATTTAGAGTGCTATGTGACCACAGAAGAGGAATCGCATTATGATTCCTCTGCTGTACTTACATTGTCTCCTACATTCGTATAGTACCTAATACTGAGCATTTTCCCTGTCTCTAAGTCATTCCTGAAGTTAGTGGATATCCAGAGTGGTATGTGAGCTAGCAGGAAGAACAGCCATTCAGGGATTTCTGCTAGGATAGCGATAAGGTGGGGTAGAAAGTAATTTGCTTTCAGCAATTTTTTCTACTTCCCTTTTATTATAGAGGATATATGTTTGATTTGTATGTGCCTACATAGGATCTTATAATGTTGCCTGCTTTGTAAATTATTAGCATTAAAAAATGATTTCAGAGCCTGAAAGATTTTCTGTTGATTCCTTTTTTTTTTTTTTTTTTTTTAGTTATTCATTCACCCACTCAATGACTCAGGTTTCCTATATCCCTAGCATATAACCCCCCAAAAGAAACATACAGAACCAGGTAAATAATAAAATAAAACCTTTTTTTTTCTCCTAACTATGGGAATGGATACATAGGTTTTACCGTACAGGTGATATTTTATACTCCCTTTAGTTTGATTTGATCCAGTAATATACTCAAATGGAGAGTAACATATTTTTTTTTTTTCATTTTAGCATGCCAAGAATCAAGCACTACAAAGTGATGAGTGTAGGAAAAAACTATACCATTGAACTGGAAAAACCTGTAAGTAGCTATTTCCTTGTTTTTGATGAATTTTCTTCTGCTTTTCCCTAAATCTACCTTATAGAATTCAAAGAAAGGTAGAAAAGTAGACCCCTTGCCTAGGAACATAGTGCTGGTGAAAAACAGCCATGTTAAGGAGGCCTGAACGTGGCAAATGTCAGGGTAAGAAGTGAGGTATAAGCGCAGGGGGATGTGGCACAGTAGAAGATAATCTGCTAAGAATTCTTTCTACTTTTCTCTGCACTCTTTATCAATAGAGTTGCTTCAGGGAGAGAATATTTTTTTGTTAAACATCTGTTGTACATCCTCCAACTATATATATTTCAATGCACTTATTTCTAAAGGGAAAAATTCTGTGCGTGCCTAGTCCTCTTATACCCATCATGCAGAAGTTCAGAAATGCCTGTCATAATAGCAACATAATCATGAAGAAATGGTTTGCTCTTGATCTGCAGCCCCTCTGTTATCCCAACCAACTTACCATGGGGCTAATGATATAATATCAGAATCACAAAGCCACTGTATTAGAGAGCTAAGTACTTTACCGATACCATTTAATTAATTAATTTTAATGTTTGTTTATTTTTGTGAGAGAGGGAGAGACTGAGTGAAAGCAGGGGAGGGACAGAGAGAGAGGGAGACACAGAGTCCGAAGCAGGCTCCAGGCTCTGAGCTGTCAGCACAGAGCCTGACATGGGGCTGGAACCCACGAGCCATGAGATAATGAACTGAGCTGAAGTTGGACACTTAACAGACTGAGCCATCCAGGCGCCCTCCACCCCACCCGGATACCATTTAATTTCATCTTCACCATTACCTTGAGGTAATGCCTGTTATAGATGTTAGAAAACTGGCATTTACATTCATCTCAACCAATGAAAATGTAGTAATGTGGCTATGGTCCCGGATGCCAGAAAAGGGAATATAGTTGTGGGATCTTAGGCTGCGGTGGCAGGGAAGATCGGACCTGAAAAGTGATATGACATAAATGGAACTGATGAGTCTTGAAGATACTTATTTTAACTTCTCTAAAATTAAGTTCTTCTTAATGCCTCTGCCTCTCTAGGCCCACTGTGTTAATCAAATAGAGAAAGGGACAGTATGGTTGAATTTTTTTTTAATGTTTATTTTTGAAAGAGAGAGAGCGTGAGCAGGGGAGGGGCAGAGAGAGGGGGACAGAGGATCCAAAGCTGGCTGTGCACTGACAGCAGAGAAACTGATGTGTGGCTCGAGCGCAGGAGCCATGGGATCCTGACCTGGGCCGAAGTCGGACGCTTAAGTGACTGAGCCACCCAGGCGCCCCTGTATGGTTGAATTATTAATGTTTAGACCATAATTCTTTGCATGCAGTGGTGACCTTTGCCAAAAGGAGAGAAGCTGCCGATTTGTACATCCCACTTACATCTTTGCCATAAATGTCTCTCAAAGCTTCTCAGTTCTCACATCCATGACTGCCAGGGCTTTTTCAAAAAATTCTAATGAAGGAAACAAAGAACTAGATTGCTCAGGGATAACCCAAATACCAACTGACTGGAAGCAATCAGGAATGAGAATGTACCTCTGTGACTGGTGAACTGGGGCTTGTTTATCCATAATTAGCCTGAACAATCCCCTGGATTGTTCTTTCACCTTCCACACTCCCTAACACTACCCCTCAACCAGATTGTCATTCTATGAATTCTTTTTCTTTTTCAAGGTTACCAGGGATATTCAGGCTTAACCTGATTTTACTTTTTTTTTTTTCAACGTTTATTTATTTTTTGGGGGACAGAGAGAGACAGAGCATGAACGTGGGAGGGGCAGAGAGAGAGGGAGACACAGAATCGGAAACAGGCTCCAGGCTCTGAGCCATCAGCCCAGAGCCTGACGCGGGGCTTGAACTCACGGACCGCGAGATCGTGACCTGGCTGAAGTTGGACGCTTAACCGACTGTGCCACCCAGGCGCCCCTACTTTTATAAAAATATTAGCTTGTCAACATCACTCATCATCTGGGAAATACAAATCAAAACCACATTGAGATATCACCTCACACCTGTCAGAATGGCTAACATTAACAACTCAGGCAACAACAGATGTTGATGAGGATGCTGAGAAAGAGGATCTCTTTTGCACTGTTGGTGGAAATGCAAAATGGTGTAGCCACTCTGGAAAACAGTATGGAGGTGCCTTAAAAAATTAAAAATAGAACTATCCTACAACCTACAACAATAACTACTAGGTATTTATTCAAGGGATACAGGTGTGCTGTTTCAAAGGGGCACATGCACCCCAGTGTTTATAGCAGCACTATCAATAATAGCAAAAATATGGAAAGAGCCTGACTGTCAATGGATGAATGGATAAAGAAGATGTGGTGTGTGTGTGTGTGTGTGTGTGTACACACACACACACACAATGGGGTATTACTTGGCAATCAACAAGAATGAAATCTTGCCATTTGCAACTACATGGATGGAACTGGAGGGTATTATGCTAAGTGAAATTAGTCAAAGAAAGACAAATATCATATGACTTCACTCATATGAGGACTTTAAGAGACAAAACAGATGAACATAAGGGAAGGAAAGCAAAAATAATATAAAAACAGGGAGGGGGACAAAACATAAGAGACTCATAAATATGGAGAACAAACAGAGGGTTACCAGAGGGGTTGTGGGAGGGACGATGGGCTAAATGGGAAAGGGGCTTAAGGAATCTGCTCCTGAAATCATTGTTGCACCTTGTGCTAACTAACTTGGATGTAAATTATAAAAAATAAATAAATTATAGGAAAAGAAGTAAAAATATTAGCTTGGGGGTGGCAACACTTTTCAGCTACTCTTAGTCAAGTAAATGATCCTGTTCCAGTGAGATATTAAAGTGCTAAATTTTCCAGCTTTAACTGTTCTTTGTTTTCAAATGGAAGAAACCAAATAAGTAACTTAAGCAAAAAAGGATTTATTTAAGAACATAGGAAGCATATAAATTTTTTTTTTCAACGTTTATTTATTTTTGGGACAGAGAGAGACAGAGCATGAACGGGGGAGGGGCAGAGAGAGAGGGAGACACAGAATCGGAAACAGGCTCCAGGCTCTGAGACATCAGCCCAGAGCCCGACGTGGGGCTCGAACTCACGGACCGCGAGATCGTGACCTGGTTGAAGTCGGACACTCAACCGACTGCGCCACCCAGGCGCCCCCATAGGAAGCATATAAAATGACTGGAAAGCTGGAAGACCTTCAGGGACTAGGAAGCAGTTACTTGTATGGTTGACCCTTGAACAACATGGGTTTGAAGCGCCTGGGTCCACCTACATGTGGATTTTTTTTTTTTTTTAAATAAAGAGTAGTACGGTAGATATATTTTTCTTGTGATTTTCTTAATAACATTTCCTTTTCTCTGGCTTACTTCACTGGAAGAATACAGTATATAATACATATAATATACTAAGTATGTGTTAACTATGTTATTGGTAAGGCTTCTGGTCAACAGTAGGGTATTAGTGTTTAATTCTGGGAGGAATCAAAAATTATAACATGGAATTTTGAGTGCATGGGGTTGGCATTCCTAACCCCCTGTTGTTCAAGGGTCAACTGTAGTAACAACCATCTAATTAGGAATCTACTCTCCTTTCTTGTTCCTCTACTCAAGTTCAAATTTCTGGCCTAGCCTGAGTCACATTCTTATCTGGTAACTGGGAAAAGCAGCATACCAAATTATTGTCCACCAAAATGTATCCAAATGGGAAAAGGGAAATTTCTCAACAGGGAATTAGATATTATAAAAGAGAAATACAATGCATGGGTAGTTAAACCTTGGCCATTCATTCAATACCTCATTGAAGTGAGGTATTGATGTGTTTTTCTAGAGATCAGGAAATTCACAGTAGTCTTCATTAAATTTCACGCGAGCTTTCTCTTACTCTATCTTTACACAGATGACACTGAGCCTACTCTCACTTTCTTTAAACAGGTAACGCTCCCAAACCTGTTCAGCGTCGTTGATTATTTCATGAAGGAGACCCGAGGAAATTTACGACCATTTATATATTCAACTGATGAACGCCTTGGTATGTTCTTCACTTCATTGCTGTGTCAAGGAAAGCAAAACAAAACAATAACCCCCTGCCCCCACTCTCACCCACCGTATATGATTTGTAATACCAGCCAGGTAGGAATGTAGTTCAGCCTTTAAATTTATCGATCTGGATGCCATTTTGTCACTAACCCTGTGGGAAAAAAGGGAGTACCAATATATCCTAGTGGATAGAGTATTGGCCCATTCTAGAGAGAGAAAAGCCCAAAGGCATGTAATGTGACTACTAATTTCATCCATTATTCTACTTGGCTTTATCAAACAAGTTCAGAGATAAGAAGAAAACCATGCTCTATGGTTTCCATAGAGTCATGGAAACCAAACAGAGAATTTAAAAGTATGATCTGTCAACAATATCAGATACTCTAGTCAGATTAAAATGTATGATGATTAAGGAGAGGCTAAGGGAATTGGCCATTAGGCAGTAGAGGACTTGAGAGAGAGGCCTATTCCACCTAAAGACAGGAGTCAGTCTAAAATAACAAGGAAGGAGTGGGTGGTGAGGAACTATAGATAAAAATTGTAGTCAGGACTGGCTACAGAATTTGTGGGTCCCCTTGTTCATAAACTATTAAAAATTTCAAAGCAGTGATAACAGATCATTAAACCAAGAATGGGACCCATTGCAATTGTATAGTTCTCATGACCATGAAACTGGCCCTGTTTGCAGTCCAGATTTAGCAGGTCAGGAGGGGGCTGAAGGTGAACCTTTCTCTCTGTCCTTTGAAACAATTCCTGGTACACATGGTCATTTGACAAAAGCTGTGGGCAGGGGAGAGAAAATATCTCCAGCTTGTTTGGATTCAGTTATCAAAGGAAGTCCCCATTCCTACAGATTATGAGGAAAAACAACTTTGTTTGGCTGCCTGCATCGGGGCATATCCGGAAAGTCTGGTTAAATATCAAAAGCCAGTAAGTTTAAAGTCCAAGGTGGCAAACATAGTGATGATTCCTGTGATGCCAAATAATTAAAGAAACTCAGAACCTGAAGGAAATTTAGGAAAATTATCTAGTACAGTGTCTCACTCTGTATAGAAATAACCTGCATACCCAGTACAGAAAATATTTCTAAGATGTGACCATTCAGCTTGTTTGAAAATTCCTCATGATGGTCATCTCACTGATTTTTGAGGCAGTACACTTCACTTTTGATCAACTCTCATGTTAGAGAATACTTCCTTGATATTGAATCAGAAACATTTCTTCCTTTAATTTCTACATATTAATCCAATTTCTGGCTTTGAAACAACTCAGGGTTTTAAAAAGTCCATCAAATATTTAAAAGCAGCCACCATGCCCCCCCCCATCCCCCTGCCCCGCCTTAGTCTCTCTCTGTCCTCTATAGGTTATTGGTTCCTTCAGCTCTCTTACTCTCATCTTTGACCTCCTCTGTATACTAATTTCTGAACATGTCTTAAAATAGAACTACAAAGGAAGAACATATTACTATAGATATGGCTAGAATAATTTATTACCCTTAATGCAGGAAAACACCATTTGTAGAGATTTTAAGAATTAACTACTAATATGATTTTTTTTTTCCAGAGACCAAAGGATTTCCTGTATGATCTCTAAAACTGAAAAAAAATGTTTAGGGTGGCGGGGATTGTGATATAATTGCTTCATGTCAGTTATCTAATACTGTGTAACAAACTACCCTAAAATATGGTAGTTAAGTCAGTAACCATTTTATTCACAATTCTGTGCTTTGGCAATTTGGATTGGATTCAGCTGGGCAGTTCTTCGCTAGTCTCACTTGCTGTCACTTACACAATGGTAATTAGCTGGTGGCCTGCCTGGGGCTGTATGTTTCAAGTTGGCATCATTCACACATCTGATGCTGGTGGTCAGCTGGATCTGGCTGAACAACTCTTTTCACATATTCTCTAATAATTGAGTTAGCTCAAGCTCTCCCACACAGATCTCGGAGCTGTTAAGAAAAGGATAGCTCAAATCCTTGGGCTAGAAATTCTTAGTGTTAAGAATCAAGTATGGCCCTGTTGGAGGTTTTAGTATGGCAGAAACTGTGAATTAAGTAAATAAATTCGAGAGTGAAGTGTCTTATGTACAGGGGCTGTACATCTTTCTTTTTAAAAAATTTAATTTACATGCAATAAAATTCACTTTTTGGGTGTATGGTCCTATGAGTTTTGACAACCACCACTAGAATAAAAATACAGAAAGTTCTGTCACCTCAAAGAAATGCCCTAATTTTCTTTGTCATCCCTTCCTTCTTTTCACCCACAATCCCTGGCAACTACTGATCTGTTTTCCATTCTCCAAAAGGTCATGTAAATGGAATCACAAAATGGAAACTTTTGAGGCTCATTACTCTCACTCATCATAATGTCTAGATTCGCACAAGTGTGTGTATTACTAGCTTATTCTTTTATTGCTGAGTAGTATTTCACTGTATGGAAGAACTAGTCTGTTTATCCACCCAACAATTTAAATGTATTAGGGTTGAGGTGCCTAACCCCCATCCCCAGGGTTGGTTAAATGTCTGACTTCAGCTTCAGTTCTCATGGTTCATGAGTTTGAGCTGCACATAGGACTCTGTGCTGACATGGCAGGGCCTGCTTGGGATTCTCTGTCTCTCCCTCTCTTTCTGCCCCTCCCCCTGCTCAAAATAAACAAACAAACAAACAAACAAACTTAGAAAAAATAAAATGTATTAGGATTGTTTCCACTTTTTGGCAATTACTTATTAAACTATATAAATATTCATTTTGCCTAACCTCTTTGCCTGCACAAAGATTTTTCTTCCTATATTTTCTTCAAGAAGTGTCCTAGGTTTTATGTTTTACATTATATCTATGACTCATTTGAAATTCATTTTTAAGGGCGAAATTAATTTTATTTGCATTTATGTAATTGTTCTAGCATCACTAGTTAAAAAAAGATAATCTTTTCTTAATCAAATAGCCTTTGCACCTTTGTAAAAAGAAAAAAAATCAATTGACCATATTTTTGTGGGCCAATTTCCACTGAGGTATATTCCTACCCTTTTGCCAATACCATGCTATCTTGATTACTGTAGACTTACCGTAATTCTTGAAATCAGAAGGTATGAATCCAATTCTGCTTTTTCAAAATCGTTTGGACCAATCTAGTTTCACTGCCTTTCAGTATAAGTTTTAGAATCAGCACATTATTTACAGAAAAATCCTCTAGAGTTCTGATGTGGATTTTGTTGAAGCTTTAGATGAGTTCTGAGAGAACTGACATCTTGACAATATTATCTTTCAATTGAGGAATAAATATATCCCTCCAGTTACTTAGGTTATCTTTGATTTCTTTTACTGTTCTTTGTAGTTTTCAGCACACAGATGCTGCACATATTTTGTTAGATTAATACCTATTTAACTTTTGGTGCTATGGTGAATGATGCTATTTTTAACATTTTGGATTCCAATTATTCATTAGTAGTAGACAGAAATACGATTTTTGTATATTGATCTTGTAATTCCAAGATTCTATTTGCTAAACTCATGTATATATATATATTTTTTTTTAACGTTTATTTATTTTTGAGACAGAGAGAGACAGAGCATGAACAGGGGAGGGTCAGAGAGAGGGAGACACAGAATCTGAAACAGGCTCCAGGCTCTGAGCTGTCAGCACAGAGCCCGATGCGGGGCTCGAACTCACAGACCGCGAGATCATGACCTGAGCCGAAGTCGGCTGCTTAACCGACTGAGCCACCAGGCGCCCCTCATGTATATATTTCTAAGAGAGTTTTTTTTTTTTTTTTAAGATTTCTTGTAATTTTCTATGTAGAAATCATTCTATCTGTGGATACAGATAGTTTTAGTTCACACTTTCTGATTTGGATATGTTTTATTTATTTTCCTTGTATTATTGCACTGGCTGGGAGGTCCAGAACAATGACAGATAGGAATGGTGAGAGTGGACATCCTTACCTTGCTTCCTGTTTTAAAAGAAAAAACATTTCATCTTTCACTAATAAGTACAATATTGGCTGTAGGTTTCCTGTTTTGTTTTGTTTTTAGAGAGTGAGAGAGAGCATGAGCAGGGGAATGAGGTGGTAGAGGGAAAGGGAGAGAGAATCTTAAGCAGGTTCCATGCCCAGCATAGGTTCCATAGCCCAGCCTGATGCAGGGCTCAATCCTATGCCTGAGATCATGACCTGAGTTGAAATCAAGCGTCAGATGCTTAACAAACTGAGCCACCCAGGTGCTCCAAATTGTCTCATTTTATTTCTCCCAGCAATCTTATGAGGAATGATTATTATCCTTGTTTATGAAGAAAATCATCACTTAAGCAGTTTTCACACAAGGCTAGTTAAAGTAAAAAACACGAGTAAATGAAGTTGGAATCCAAACCTGTTTATTTCTGAAGCCTTTTTTTTTTTAAATTTTTTTTTTTTTTTCCCAACGTTTATTTATGTTTGGGACAGAGAGAGACAGAGCATGAACGGGGGAGGGGCAGAGACAGAGGGAGACACAGAATCGGAAACAGGCTCCAGGCTCTGAGCCATCAGCCCAGAGCCCGACGCGGGGCTCGAACTCACGGACCGCGAGATCGTGACCTGGCTGAAGTCGGACGCTTAACCGACTGCGCCACCCAGGCGCCCCTCTGAAGCCTTTTTTAAAAACCTCAGTAATTCTGCATCTTCAGTGATAGATATTTATATATAGATACTGATATGCTCTCTCTTTCTCTCTCTCCTCACTCCATCTTTTCCTTTATGTGTGTTGGGAGTCTGGGCTGGGCCTGTCTTAGCTGGGTCTTCTGCATTTTTAATAAAGGTGTTGGCCAGAGCTGGATTGTCATCTGAGACTTGACTGAATAAGGATCCACTTCCAAAGTCAGTCAGGTTGTTTGGAGAATTCATTTCCTTGCAGCTCTGGGATTCATGTCAGCTGGATTCTTCAAAGATAGTCACGAGCAGGAAGGTGGGGGATGGGGATAGAGAGCAAATCTTCTAGGAAGATGGAGTCTTATATAATGTAATAAAATTATGGGAATGACATTATACAATGTAACATAACCATGGTATTGAATCCCCCACTTTTGCCATACTCTATTGGTTAGAAATCAAGTTACAGGTCTCCAAACTACCCTTAAGATATGGGGTTTACACAATACATGAATACCAGTAAATGGGAATCTTGTAGGTCAATTCACTACAAGGTACATATGCTTTTTTTAATTTTTTTTAACATTTATTTTTTAGAGACAGAGAGACAGAGCATGAGCAGGGGAGGGGCAGAGAGAGAGAGGGAGACACAGAATCCGAAGCAGGCTCCAGGCTCTGAGGCATCAGCACAGAGCCTGACGCGGGGCTCGAACTCACACACTGCGACATCATGACCTGAGCCGAAATCGGACACTTAACCGACTGGGCCACCCAGGCGCCCCGACATATGCTTTTAGGATTGTTGTCTTTTTGGGGATTAATCCCTTTATCATTATGGAATTTTCCTTGTCCTGGAATGCACTTTGATATTAATAAAACTACTCCAACTTAAAAAAAGCGTTTGCATAGTTTTTCAGTCCTTTTACTCATCTGTGTCATTCTATCTATCTAAGCTAGGTTTCTTGTAGGCAACATATATTTAAGTTTTTGCTTTTTAAAAAATCCATTCTGGGGGCGCCTGGGTGGCTCAGTTGGTTAAGCATCCGACTTTGGCTCAGGTCATGATCTCGCGGCTCTTAAGTTCAAGGCCCACATTGGGCTCTGTGCTGACAGCAGAGCCTGGAGCCTGCTTTGGATTCTGTGTCTCCCTCTTTGTCTGCCCCTCCCTTGCTCATGCTCTCTCTCTCTGAAAAATAAACATTAAAAAAAATATTTCAAAATCCAGTCTGAAAATTTCTGACTTTGAAATGTCTATTTACATTTAGTACGGTTTTTGATATGGTTGGATTTATGTCTAACATTTTTTCACCGGTCTTCCTGTTCCCCCAACATCATCCTGACCTCTTTTTGATATGAATGCTTCTTAGTACTCCATTTTTGTTTACTTATTGACTCTTTGGCTATACTTGTATTATCATAATGGTTGTTCTAGAAATCACAACATACATATGTAACTTTTCTCAATCCATTTAAGGTTAATAATTTTGCTACTTTTTTTTTTTTTTAATTTTTTTTTTCAACGTTTATTTATTTTTGGGACAGAGAGAGACAGAGCATGAACGGGGGAGGGGCAGAGAGAGAGGGAGACACAGAATCGGAAACAGGCTCCAGGCTCCGAGCCATCAGCCCAGAGCCTGACGCGGGGCTCGAACTCACGGACCGCGAGATCGTGACCTGGCTGAAGTCGGACGCTCAACCGACTGCGCCACCCAGGCGCCCCTAATTTTGCTACTTCAAGGAAAATGTAGAAGACTTGTAACCACAAAGGTCCCTTTACTCTTTCCTCTAAGTTGCCTTGTACATTATATCTACATAACAATGAGAATCCCAACAAATTATAATTTTTGTTCTCAATAGTTACATTCAAGAATTTGAGAAAAGAGACTTTCCTAGGTATTTCCCATTCTTGTTGCTTGTTTTCCTGTGGTATCATTTTCCTTCAACTTGAACTACTGAGCCCATCAAGTGAATCTTTTATTTTAGATATTTTTTTAATTAAAAAAATTCTGCTTGGTTTTTATTTCTTTGTTGAGAACATCTATCCTTGATTTGTTTCAAGAGTGTTTATCACCATCTCATGGAGCACAGCTCATTAAAGCCTTTGTCTGATAATTTCAACATCTTGGTTATCTTCATTTTGGCGTCTGTTGTCTTTTTGACAGTTGGTCACATTTTTTCTGGTTCTTTGTCTACCATGTAATTTTGGTTTGTATCTTAGACATTTTTGGTATACTAAGTCACAAGCCTCTGGAGGGTTTTTATTTTTAAAAGCAGACAATCATTCTAATTAGATTGAACCTATTCTGCCTTACCATTTGTGGGAAGGGTTTCCAGTATCGTTGTTTGCAAAACCATTGTTATATTGGTTTGGGTTTGTCTCATGCATGTGTATATCAGGGATTGGTCTGGGACTTAGACAGTGGTTTATAGTTTAGTTATAGACTATACACATACATAATAAACTACATGTATAGACAAATAAACTGTTTATCTTATATAGTTTGGTGGTTTTTATTTTACTTCTCAAAGCCTTTGCTGTTTTGCCTGTTCTGTGCACGCACAGATTAGGGGTGAGCCTGGAACTTATGTCACTTCATACATAGAACTAGTGGGTGTGTTTTCAGCTCTCTCACCTCTCTAGAATTTCCCTCACTCTCCAACTACCAATGGTCCTTTTTCCTGGTCTTCTAGGTAATGATAGGGCTTCTTAACAGTTGGAGCCACCTATGCTGCCATGTAGTTCTGTGAAACTGGGGCTGCCCTTGGGAAAAGACATTAAAAGAAGAGAAAGAAAAAAATATTCCAACCTAAATCCAACCCTTGACCCTGGCAGTCCTTGCCCACCCTGTCCACCCATTCTTTAGGCCACAAAGTCCACTTTTCCTAGGTTCCTTAACCAGAATGAGCTTTCTCTGGGGGTGTTAGGTGCTTATGCTGCCATCCATTGCTACAGTGCTGAGCCATCCTCAGAGCAGGGTCAGAAGAGAAAAAAATAAAGAATGGAAAGAAATAACCAAAAATGGTCTGTTCACATAAAATGTCAATGCTTTTAGAAACAGACAACCAGATTACTATTGCTCCAGTGACTGAACTGATTCAGTTTGCTTTGCGATCAGAACAAATTAGTCAACATCCCTGGATTTCAGATTGCCTTGTTAGAAGAGTTAGGGAGCGACATATGAACATATCGAATTAGATGGTCACATGAAGAGAGACTTCAAATAATCAGACTATCTTCTGTAATGTATTTTCTTTCAAAAGCAGAAAGATGATGAAAGAGTAAACTGGAAGAGTAAATGAAAGTGGAAAAAGGACTTAAAAAAAAAAAACCTACAAAAAGACCAAAACCCACCTTGACAAATAGTGTGTAAGCTTTAAGGAAACTGTGGGGAACCCTACAATTGTTTTAGGAGTTTAGGCTCATAGTTGCTTGAGGCACAGTGGGGATGCTGGGGCTGTGAGCTTTAACTTGCCTCAAGTTGGGAAATGGCAGTTGTAGAGCACCTAAGGGTTAAAATCTGGAGACTTGGAGAAAATTAAGGTGTTTCCAAAAACATACTATCAAAAAGAAAATGAGATTTTCTTTGATCCTGATGTTAATCCATGTCAACATTCAACTTTTTCTTTGACACCAAAAGGAAAGAACAATGATAAAACCAGGATGATCAAAGATATTTCCTTAATTTATTTTTTCCAATCTCAGAAATCAGCAGTTTAAACTAAAAGTCACTTTAAAATATGGTAGGGTACATAACTGATATTAAGCTAGCCAGGAAGGAAAACTATGCTCCCTAGAGAAAAATTTATTAAGAACCAAGTCACAAGAATAAAATAAAAATCTGAAAAGCATATGAATACTCATTATTTAATTAACATTTATTAAACACACCACCAATGTTCCAAGTACAAAAAGGAAAATCAATTCACACTGAAAATAAAGAACTGCTCTGTTCCTTGATTGTGGTTCTTTACTTAATAAAGCGTTTCCACCCACAATTTCTAGGCTGAGAACCTATCAAAGAAGGGAGAAGAAAAAGGTAGGAGAAAAATCTACATATTGCATGAAATAAAATAGGAAAAGCACCTTTATGTATCTTGATAACTTATTATTTTTAAAAGGAAGATCTTGCTTGTAAAGAAAATTACTTCTATTTTCCTGATCTTGATTACCAAGTCACTTACCTGAATACCAGAATTCATTATCTGAATACAATTTCATGATCTTACCTGAATGAAACCAATTTACTGGGAAACCATACAATATGGCTGTAAGAATAACTCATAGATATACACAGTCCATGCAATGATATAAGTTGGAAACATATGGTTCTTTCTCAAGGAAATTTTTATTTTCCTAGGCTTCAATTAGGTACATTTTCCTCTACACGATTTTCCATAGCAGATTTTCTAGTTCTCCTAAATTCTAGCCAATTCCAAAAAAGCCTCACTAGGTTTGGTTGAAATCTGATTTGATCAACTTATCAAATACATTCTGAGTATCTAGTTAGAAACCAGAGACATGAAACATACTAGAAGTTCTTTCCTAATGGAAAAACTCCATTCTATTTTCTCTTACTGGAAATAAATAAAATTTATCAATTTTCATGTTTTCCCCCTATGTTGTCTTTTTTGCTAGCTTAAAATCAACCCACACTTCCTTCTGTAAAAATATTAATCTACAAAGATGGTAAAAGGCTATGTAATCACCCATTTCACAAGTATGACACAGTAGGAGACTGATTATAATCCGAATTCCTTAAAAATACTAACTCTTCAGCCCCATACTAATCTACTGAATCAAAATCTCAGGAATATTTTTTAATTATTTTTTTCCCTTGAAAAATAAGCTTATGTGAGAAAACTTATTAGGAAGACAATGTGAGATGCAAGGAGAAGATGACCATCTACAAGCCAATGAAGCCTCAGAAAAAAGCAACTCTGCTGACACCCTGATGAGTCTAAGCCTCCAGAAGTGTGAGAAAATAAATTTCTGTTGTTAAAGCCACTTAGTCTGTGGTATTTGTTACAGAACCCTAGCAAACCAATTATATAGGATTCCTGAAAATAGGCAGAATCCTAAGCCTCCTTAACCTTACAGAGTTAATTTCTAGAAGTTGTTGGCCCAGAAATCTGCCTTTTAATCACACACCACAATAAAGTCTGCTTTATACAATCAAGTCTGCAAACTACTTCTTTAAAATCTATTGTGATATCAAGTGTGTTAACTCATGCAAAGATAACAAAAGAACCATCAAATCTGATTCTTATTCTTAAAGGCCTTACAATTGAGTTAGTCCAAATATTGATAAGAAGTAAGAGAATGGGGTGCCTGGGTGGCTCAGTCAGTTAAGAATCCAACTTCAGCTCAGGTCATAATCTCGTGGTTCATGAGTTAGAGCCCCAGTTTGAGCCCCACATTGGGCTGCTATCAGTGCAGAGCCTGCTTCGGATCCTCTTTCTCTCTCTCTGCCCCTCCCCTGCACATGCTCTCTCTCAAAAATAAACATTACAAAAAAAAAAAAATTAGAAATAGGAGACTAAAGAGCTCCAATTTGCAGCCATCTCAAAATGTTAAGGGTGGAGAGTCTAACAGAAGACAGCCGACAAAATCAGCTGGGAGAAACAACAAAAATAAAAACCACAAAAACTGCAGAAATTGAAGTTGGCAAAGACCATACAATGGCCCTTATAAGGGTAATAATAGACATTACAAAATATCTGTAGGGGACAATAAAACTATAGAAGGTAATCTAACAGTAAAAAACAAAACAAACAAATAAACAAAGAACTGAACAGAGCTTCCAGGACTGAACAGAACTTCTAGGACTGGAAAATACAAACACAATTAAAAGCAAAATGGACGGCCATAACATACAAAACAGATGAAGAGAAGTAAACTAGAATATGGGTCAGAAGAAATGATACAGAATAATGCATGGCAAGACAAAAACAACTGGAAAACACAGAAGACAGGTTTTAAACAGAGAAGGCACAGGAAGTCTGCTGTGTTTGATGACAATTGCCACTGAAGAAAAGAGAATGGCACAAGAGGCAGTATGTGAAGTAGTATTGAGACTTCCTTAGAACTAACAAAAGACCCAGATCTAGATTTAAAGAGCTGAATAAATCTCAAACAAGATTAATAAAAAATTCATATCCAGACACATAATAATTAAACTTCATAAAACGAAAACAGATCAAGAGATTTCTTTTAAAGCTTCAATATTTAGCTTGATGGCTGACTCAAAAGCAACAGGGGAAGTTTGAAGAGAGTGGAAAAATATCTCCAATGAAAGATAATAAAGGCCAAATCAGAACTTTATATTTAGCAAAAGTATCTTTGCAGAATGAGGGCAAAATAAAGGTATTTTCAGACACAGAAACCATAAGCAAGTAAGCCACCGGCGGGGGGGGGGCTCACAAAATTAAATTCTAAAACATGTCAGGTGGAAAGAAATTTATTCCAGATGGTAAGTCAAAAAAGAATAGAGCCAAGAAGGTGATATATGTGTACGGGTAACTACAATACTGACGACCTAAACAATAAAGTCTTGCAGAATTAAAGGACATTTAAGTACATGACAATAGAATTAAAGCACATAACACACATGATCATAGTAGGCAAATTGGAAATTAGAGTTGTTTAGTTATTAGAACATAAAAACTAAACTTTAATCCTAAAACTTACTTTCATAAACCATCCATGTTCATGGATTCTGTGGGTCAGGAATTTGACAGACAGGATACAACAGGGATGGCTTGTCTCTGCTCCATTAAGTTTGGGGCTTGCTTGGAATCACCTGAACTTGCTTACTCATGTCGGACACTTGATGCTGGCTGTAGGTTGGTGACCTCAGTTTCTCCATGTGGACTAGTTTAGGCTTCCTCATGAACATGATGTCTGGAATCCAAGGGTAAACTTTTCAAGAGGGAGAGGGCCAAGTAGAAACCATATAGCCTTTTATGACCTAAGCTCCAAAGTTACAGTTACATATGATGCATTTTGTTATACAAGTTAATGTTATATTAGATAAATTCCTGTTCAGATTCAAAAAGAGTGAAAATAGATGGTCTCTTAATGGGGTTTGGGGAGGTTGAAGAGCATATGAGATTGGGAATATTGCTGGGGCCATTTTTGGAAACTATAATCAGCAAGAGATAATGATTAAGTTTAGTCTGGCTTAATCTGAATGTACATATTGTGATACAGGGTAATCATCAAAAGACAAAAGTAACTAAACTAGAAAAGAAAAAAAGGTATGTATAGTTTAGGAAAAGAGAACCTGTATTATATATATTTAAAAAAGGATTTAACATAAGGAACTAGTTAAGTAGGTTTTGGGAGAATTGAAAATACCAACAAGGGATACAACTACTAAAAGGAAAGGGTGAGATTATTAGCACCTGAAGCCTTTAGAAGAGATACCATGCAAAGCGCCAGAGAAAGGCTAGAGCCTAAAAACCAACCAGAACTACTAGAAGACAAGCCACTGTTGAGGCGATGCTGACAACATCAGGAAGCAAATGGCAAGGGTAAAAAGTCTCTTCTCCCTTTCTCCAGCATTCCAATCCTTCTCCTAGTGCCACTTATTTGTGGAACCTAAAGGAAGCCAAATGGCAAAAGAGATATGCAGTTTGCAAAGTTTCAGAATACAAAAGTGTGTCTAGGGTTGAGAGATAATGTTAATAATTGGCACATATAGAATTAAAAAAACTACATAAAGGGGCACCTGGGTGGCTCAGTTGGTTAGGTGTCTGACTTCAGCTCAGGTCATGATCTCATGGTTTGGGAGTATGAGCCTTGCTTTGGATCCTCACTTCAAATCTTCTGTCTCCCTCTCTCTCTGCCCCTCCCTCACTTGCTCTCTCTCAAAAAACAAAAACAAAAACAAAAAACAAAAACAAAAACAAAACCTACATAAAACAAATTTTAAAAGGCAAGAAAATAGAGAAAAATAATCATAGAACTGGCTAGACAAAAACAAACACAAATAAAAAACCAAAAACACCAAGCCAAATCCAACCCCATGTCAGAACTAAACACAAATATATCAGCATTAAATGTACATCGCCTAAGTGTTTCAGTTAAAAGACAAAGATTATCAAATTGGGTTAAAAAACTCCCAAAATTCAAACTCCATGTTTAGAAATGAAGAAATACTCTTGTAAAAAAGCTGATTGAAGAACTCGTAATGAAAATATATTTTAACTAAATATTAACTATATTATATATCAAAACTTGGTGGAATATGGATACAACAGTAATACAGAATATCATATAATTACATTATAGTAATATAGAGATACTTATAATTTTTAAATTAGGGGTACCTGGGTGGCTCAGTTGGTTAAATATCTGACTCTTGATTTTGGCTCAGGTCATGAGCTCATCGATCATGGGTTTGAGCCCCACATTGGACTCTGTGCTAACAACGTGAAGCCTGCTTGGGATATTCTGTCTCTCTCTCTCTCTCTCTCTCTCTCAAAAATAAATAAAACTTAAAAAAATTTTTTTAATGTATATGTGGGAAGATAGGTTGAAAATCAAGCAGGTAAGCATCCAGCTCAAGAAGTCAGAAATAAAAAATAGCAAACAAAACAACACAGGAAAAAGTAGTATTAGCAAGAGCAGATAATAATAGAATAGAAAGCAAAAGTACAATAGGATTAACAAAAACAAAATCTGGATCTTAGAAAAGACTAAACACTGTCCTTATTTGAAGATTACACAGAATATCCATATTAATTTGCAAATAATTTACAAGAACCAATAGAGTTGAGTTTCCAGATACAGAAGCAATACAAAAAATTGTATTTCACACATAATCAACAGGATAGAAAGTGGGCTAGATAATTTGAATTAACATTCTCACTTGAGAATATTTAGAAAAGATGTACAAAGTATACTCAAAAAATGTTGGATGGCATAGGAGAGCTATGTTAGTGAATGATCAGCCTAAAATCTGGAAGAAAATAGAAATTCAAAGAAGTGAACCATTCATTTGGACCACTTGTGCCCTTGGGGCTTTTGCAGATAAGAGTCCACTGAAAAGGTAAGGAGATTTAAGGGACTACGGATTGAAAGATAGAATCCACTGCCAGCCAAGAGGTGGAGGCCCTGGTAACCCTAACCTACACTTTGCAACTCAACTCTGAAAGTTTGTAGGAGTAAGGGTAAACAGGAAGTAGAGGACTAGTAGTCTACAGCTCAGCTTGGAGTCACACGGATAAGTCATAAAATTTTGACTGTGAAATTAGTCTTGAAATACCAGTGCCCAAGTGACTCTGTGGAGGATGAAAATACTATGCAGGACATCAAGTTATTTTTACAAGCAACTTTTCAAATATGATATTGGCATACAATTAAAGATAACCCCCCACACGCAAGGATATAAGATAAAGATTAGCTGAAGCAAAAGAAAAATAAAAAGACCCACAGGAGGGTTTCAGATTGGGATTTAAACAAGAACATAAAATAATAATAAGGCTATTCATGTTCAGGTAGATAAAAGACTGAAAATTTCAAGAAGACAACAGGAAACTGCAAGAGCGACAGATTTGCATATTTGCAATTAGAAATTTGAGAACTGAAAATACAATGGGCTAAGAATAACCAAGACACTCTTATAGAACAATAAGTAGGGAGAACTTGTTCTGATAAATATCAGAAACTATATATCAGGTATAGTGGTGAAGACTCTATACTAGCACAGGGAGAGAAAAGAAGAAACAAAAAAATTCAGAGATGTACACATTAATGGATATATGACTTTGGTGGCACTGCAAAAGAGAACATACTTTAGTAAATGGTGGTGAGGCACTTCACAGCCTACACAAAATTAACTCTTCATGAATTGAAAGCTGAAAATGTGAAAGACAAAGCTAAAGCCTTTAGAAGACAGTATATAGAGTACCTTCATGCCCTTGGATTGAGAACAATGTCTTAAGCAACTCCCAAAATACACTAACCTTAAAACAAAAACACTGATTCTTCTTAGTACTCAACCATTATGAAATTCTTTTTAGTATATAACATCATAAAGAGAAGGAAAATACTTGGAAAGAAATAGCTAACAAAAAACAGGATTTATGAAGATCTTCTACAAATCAACGAGGAAAAAGACTGCTAACACAACAGAAAAATGGGCAAAATACTTGAAAAGATACTTTGCAAAAAAGAAAGCCAACAAACTTAGAAAAAGGTGCTCAATTGTTAGGGAAACGCAGAGTAAAACTTCAATGACATACAACTGCAAATTTCACCAGCTTGGCAATCTGTTTAACACGTGTTGAGCAAAAATGGAAATATAGGATATCTCTACTGCTAAGGCAAAACTCTGTTACTATCTAATAAAATTTAAGATGTAAACACCTATGATCAAACAATCATATACCTTAGTTGCACTAGGAAATACATATGATAATGTTCATTGAAGAACTATAATTGTCCCAAATTAAACATCCCAACTGTCCACAGTCAATATAATAAATTGTGGTATTAATGCAAAGGTAAATTCCATAACCATGTTAATTAACAAACTGTGGCCATAAGCTACAACATGGATGAGTCCCAACCACAAAAAAAAAAAGTCTGATTCCATTTATATAAAGCTCAAAACCCATCAAAAATAAACTATCTTGTTTAAGTGCATGATAGGTGGTTAACAATATAAGTAAAAACAAAGAATTATCACAAATGGTAGGATAATGGTAATTGCTGGAGGGTATGTGTAGGGAAGCTGATTGTGATTGAGAAGGGACTATCAGGGACATTTCTGGGCTGCTGTCAAATATGATTGATAGCTGATTATACAGGCACTCACTTTATTTTTTAAATGTTTATTTTTGAGAGAGAGTGCATGTGTGCTTGAGAGTGGGGGAGGGGCAGAGAGAGAGGGAGACAATCTGAAGCAGGCTTTCTGCTGTTGGCCCAGGGCTTGATGCAGGGCTTGAACTCACCAACCATGAGATCATGACTTGAGCTGAAGTCAGCCACTTAACTGACCGAGGCACCCATGTGCCTCAAGCACTCACTTTAAAATTAATCCTTAAACTGTGTGCTTACATTCTATATATTCTTTTGTACATATATTTGAATATGTATTTCTCAACTTAAACAAAGTTAAGAAATGCCAAGAGAAAAATGAACACTGAAAATTATCTATTGAATACTTACTCTGATCTCTAAGATTTCAACTTCCTGATTTGTTTTGAATTTGTTAAAATAGTTAAATCCATACCTAGTGACTGTATACAAAATGATTATTTATAATCACATGAATTTTTGTAATTTAAATTTTTCTTCCATCATGGAATTATTTGACATTTTTCCTTAAGTTCTCAAGAGAAAAATTTTGTTTTCATTTTTACAATTATTTAATAGTGGAGTTTAAACATTGCCGACCTTTTTGTGCCTCATCACTGGTACCACCGGAAAGTGTTACAATAGTTAAAACATAAAAACAAAGATATACATCTATTTCCAAATTCTAGCTTTGGGACCATTCAGAGGAAATTACTGAGTACCACAACTGTTTTGAACTTTAAAAAGGATTATACTTTGGGGCACCTGGGTGGGTGAGTCGGTTGAGCAGCCGACTTCAGCTCATTTCATGATCTCACAGTTTGTGAGTTCGAGCCCCATGTCCGGCTCTGTGCTGACAGCTCAGAGCCTGGGGCCTGCTTTGGATTCTGTGTCTCCCACTCTCTCTGACCCTCCCCTGTTTGTGCTCTCTCTCTCTCTCTCTCTCTCTCTCGCTCTCTCTCTCTCTCTCTCTCAAAAAATAAGCATTAAAAAAAAATTTATTTTAAAAAGGACTATACTTTAGACAACTGCAACCAATAGTGTGAGATTTAACCAGATCTTCTAGGTTTTACATGGTTATTATTTTCCCCCAATTGTTTTAACAGAATTTCCAGAATCCAAAAGCACTTTGAGGTAATGTTCCTCTATACCCAGTGACTGTTGTATCTCCATGATTGCAAAACTTGAAAATTAGAAAACACCAAAGTAACACCACTCATAAAACGAATAGCAAAACTGGAATCTCTGGAGTCAACCATGGAACAAGATTTACAAAGATACTGTCAAATATCTTAATTTATTTTTAATAAGTAAAAAATGACTCAGTGGTATCATACAAAATCAAATAATTTTTGCACCTGGTATTTTAATCACCCAAAGTGATCTCATGGTACAGAGATAAAACAGATAATAGAAAAAAAAAAAAAAAACAACAAACCACCAAAACCCTGTCATTAATTTCACCGTGGCTTTCCCGCTTAGAACTAAATAGAAATTAATGGCAATAACCATTACCTACAGGGGGAAAAATGATGAAATGATTTCAGGTTTAATCATAAAATGAACTTAACCCTGTTGGTTTTGTTTGTATCTATTAAAGCACTAATTACTATAAATAAAAGCTGATAGCATGGTTCCAAATTTACTTCTGAAGAGATGTGGAGATTTAGATAAAATATAAGCATATCTATCATACAAAGGAAATTGAAAGTGGGGAAGAGGCTTCTTACAGAAAAGTCCTTTTATTATTGCTAGCCTCAAGAATTCCAAGCCATAGAGCTCTGATGTTCCTGAATTCAACTTTAAGAAATTAATTTTAAACATTATACTTGAACAAAAATTACTTATTTCAAAGGTATCCATTTCCTTTAAACTCAACCTGTCCACTTATCCTTGCCTCCAGTGCAGAATATACTTTTATTCATACAAACTTACCCTCCACTCCCAAATATGTTTTCCCAACTGGATGATACTTTTACAAAAGAATAAAGCAATACAGGTGGTTGACAAAGTAATTTCAACTATTTATAAATGAAATAAAAGGAAAGTTAGGTAGAGAGTATAAAAAGATACCAAAGAGGAGTAATACTGATGTGAATCTAGTCTTTAGTTTATCAAAGGACTTATTAATGGTCTGAACAGGAGATCAGAAGAGAAGCAGCTAGAGGGAAATGACTTCCTGTGGTTATAAAATGCCAACTGCTTTAGAATGCATGATAGCTTTAGAAATAAAAAAAAAAAACACCTGCTGTTTTTACCAAGTTTACAGCGAGAGTACATTTTATGTCATTTTAATGAAAGAATTTATAATGATTATCTGCAATATCTCCTATCAGAAAACAGAAAGATTCTATCAACAAAGACCTAAAAAAATAAATTTTTATCTTTGTCAACACCCTTTCTGGGAATGCAGAATAAAATATGTTTCCCTTTAAAATATTTTTTTCTGTCCATTAGGTTGTTGGAAGAAAAAAAAAATCAAGACTCAACTAGTAATGATTTTTTTTTAATTTCTAGTTTTCATCTACTTCTAAGGATACTCCCTTTACAAGACCTTTTAGTCTTCTATACTATGACAGTCAGGTTTAGAGTTCCAAATAAATAAAATAGACACATTAGAAGGCATACTGAAGAATCAAAGGATTAGCTGCATTTATCTGTTCACATTTAATCCAAGTTAACATTTGTCATCCGACCTACTGCTCATGGGTTACAACACTGATGTTATCAACAAAGATCCTGATTTTTGCGAGACAGTGATATTAACAAACTCTGGTTAAATTAGCAGAGGTTCAGGACAGTAAACTGTACCTGTACAATTTAAAATGTCTACTCTTCATCCACTGCTACCATCTCTCCTCTTCCCACTGGTGTTAAACTCAAAGCCTAATTATGAGAGGTGCAGGGTGCCAAACACTATTTGTATGGAAAAACTGGGCCTCAAATAGTGCACAAAAAGAAACTCATAAAATAAGATTAAACTTCTTGGATATTTGCATTTGTTACTTTCAATTTCTTGATCTTTTATCTCTTCTGGTGATGTACACATACATTTTTTTCTTCTTCTCATCCAGAGGTTAACACACTAATTTTTTGTAAGCATTATAAAATAGCAGTCCAGTTCAAAATTGCTTGTGATCATATCCACATATGAAGCACTAGACAAGTATATATTATATTCCAAAATGCTTTACAATTCTTCACTGTAGTTTTCTACGACGTTTCCCTTAAATTAAGGCTTCATCAAAGAGAAATCCATAATACTATGGGTTAATATTTTCATTCCTGAATTAAGTGCAATCTTTTCAAAATCAAGTAGTCCTGGAGTAAATTTAAGAGAACTTCTGTTAATCAGTGTCATGACTAAAGTAGTATCTCACTGGAGGTCCAGGCAAATCTTCATCTCCATCAGTGTCTGGAGCAAATGACACAGTAAGATCTACATATTTCTTTTCAGTAGAAGGTTTCACAAGTTTATGCATTCTAAGAAAAATAATCAAGGACAAATGATTTAGTAAATTCTATAAAATGAAGAGTGATTTGCTGTTTAATGTTGCCCAGAGAATCTGGACTTATGTCTAGACTTTACATTTATTTTTAAATCTAAGAATTCATCTGCTTTCATATATTATAATTTTTCTTTACTAAAAGCACTAAACTCAAGATATTCATTTACCTAACAGTGAATCAATTTGGAACACTGCTAGTACTGATAAAGAATAGGTACCATTTGTTACAAGACAAAACAAACAAACAAAAAACTCCACACACAAAACCAAAATGTAAACAATGTTTTTAAAAATGAATTATCCTCCAGCGCCTGGGTGGCTCAGTCGGTTAAGCATCCGACTTCGGCTCAGGTCATGATCTGTTTCCAAGTTTGAGCCCCGCATCGGGCTCTGTGCTAACAGCTCAGAGCCTGGAGCCTGCTTCAGATTCTGTGTCTCCTTCTCTTTCTAGCCCTCCCCTGCTCACACTCTGTCTCCCTCTCTCCCTCTCTCAAAAATAAATAAACATTAAGAAAAATGAATTATCCTCATACTCCCTTATAGAGTGTGGAGGCATCAAAAATTCTTCTCAAGCATTTCTAAGTGAAAAGTAAAAAGCAAACTAGATTTAAATCTTCAAATACAAGCTAATCACAGTGAAAGACATTCTTGAGTTTTACCTTTGTCTTATATCCCATGTATATCCCATTCACTAAAAAAACTTTTTTACTGCTATTGTCACTGATACTGTCTTAAATCAAATCATCATCTATATATCCTCAGATTACTGGATTAGCTTCGAGCCAGCTGTCTCCTACCTCCAATCTCCGCTGTTGCCAGAATCCTCTTAAAACGTAAATTTGATTTTACTCTCTTGCTTAATAATATACTTATACCATGTATCTATCTCACGCTAAACTCTCAACTATGTAATCTATTTAATCCTCAATAATAGTTCTTCCCATTTTACAAAGGTATTTTGTCGCATTTATACCTTCTCATTCTTACCATCTCATCCTTGAGTCAATCCAGAATACTGATTTCCCAAATAGATCATGCACACTTTTTATTAGCTGCATGCTTTTGCAAAAGCTATCACTTTTGTCTGATATCCTTTTTCAAAGGTAGTTCAAATGAAATCTAGCCTAAGGTGAAGTTTTAAGTAGTGCCTACAGTATTCTGTAAAAATCTTTATTATACTGATTATTCAATTACATTTTAATGACTAACATGTCATTTTCTCACAGTAGAATGGGAATTCCCTGAGGGTACAGGCTACTTGATAAAGAGGTATAATGACAAAATATTAACAGGAGTAACATTTATGGAATAGTTCTTGGTTGCTATTACATTGCTAGTCTTTACTATTATTTCAATGTTTAATAGCTATAGGCACAATCATTTCCATTTATGGAATAAGAACTAAGTTTCAAAAAAGTTCAGTAAGCTCCTCAATGTGACAAAACAAGTAAGTAGCTGGGGATGGATGTGAACCCAGATCTTTCCAAAGCCAAGCTTATCTAGCCACTTGATAGGTACTTAGTACTTATCTGCTAAATGAAAACTGTAATAAAATGAAAAATAACATTCACAAAGTTTATCATGCTGGAGATGGCGAATACTGGCCAACTCTATAAAGCACTTATTGTGAATTATTTGCAGCAAATTTTAAATTCCACACATTCTACTCTCATCTAGGCAGCACACAGTAAATTCTATTATTCACATATCCAAGAGATACTCAGGGATTCTAATGACAAAATAATATAAGGCAAAATAACCTTTCTCTATGTAATAGTGATTTTGTTTCTTAAAGTACAGATCATTAAGCCTGGATTATAATAACTAAAAAGTGATTAATCTCATTAATTGGTGATTATAATTAAAACTGCATATAGGTTAAAGCACCTATCATGCAGATTCATTTATTCATATGACAAATATTTTTATGCTAATTTTTATTAAAAAACCAAACATTTTTAATTAAGGTATAATTCATATAACATTGCATTAGTTCCAGGTGTACAACACAATTGTTTGATATTTGAATATATTACAAAATGAATGACAAATATTTATTGCTGCCAGGCATTGTTGTAGGTCCTTGAGATACATCCACGACCAGATCAATTATAGAGTCCTGCATCTGTGAAGGTTACATTCTAGTGGGTAGGAGACAGAGAAGCATAAACATATTTAAGCAGGGTTCAGGGAGGCCTCTTTGGAATAATTAGAGCAAAAGTCCCATGCAGGAGCATGACTGGACTATTCAAAAAAATAGCTGGAAGCTAGCACAACTGGAATATTGTGAGCAAGTGAGACAAGTAGGAATAAAACTTAGAGTGGTAATTGAGAAGCAGGGCCTTGCAGACCATTGCTGAGACTGGCCTTTTTTGTTCCCTCTGTTCCTTTAGGTCTCTGCTCAAATGCCGCCCGTATCTGGTGAGAATGTGACAGGCATGAGGGAATACATGAACTACTCAACATACCACAGCAACTTAACACTCCTTATTCTGCTTTATTTTCTTCACAGTGCTTATCACCATCTGATATACTTATCAAGAGGTTTGCATACTTTGTTATACAAACTCAATTAGGGCATGGACTTCACTTTGCTCACTGCTGTATCCCTACTGCCCACAAAATACCTGGCACATAGCAGGCACTCTTCAAAAAAATCTGTTGAGTGAATGAAAGTAACAATTTGGCATTTTTGTTTTATACTTCAGTCTCATAAGCCTGGTCATTATGTGTTTCTACTTTTATGTGGTGTATTAACCAAATCGTGTTTCTAAGCTTATTAACTTATAAACTGAATCTGAACTACAAAAAATTCACAAGGATATGTGAATCCTATGAATCTCTCTTGAGAGGTAGCCTGTTGAGTTTGGTACATTTACCATCTTTATTACAGCCATTACACAGGAGTAAATCACATACTTTTTTCTCAACTTTGATAATCTCTATATTTGATTTTCCAGTGGGCATCCACCTTATGTTTTAATTGTTGTGAATCTTCTGGTATAATGGTCATTACTTACGTTAACTTCAATCTTTTTGCATGACCAGGCATTACAGGGACATAAAGCATTTTGACTCCCTGCACCACCATCGTTGGTTCAATTCCGTACTTCTCCTAAATGTGAAGAATACCCAAAAGAGAAACAATAAGAGCTATGTCCAAATATAAAATGCTGGGTGACAATGTTTTACAATCAGTAAAAGGACAGCAAACAAACTTCTGCTAAATATTATTCATGAAAACCTCCAACTAATGAACTAAGTAAATAAGTGTCTCACTTTGACTGCATTTATGAAATCCAAGAGGGTGAAGTCTTCTTTTCCATGTACAGTCCATCTGTCCCAAATTGTAAATGATATTCCATTTCTGTTGTAGAAAAATATTAAAAACAAAACATCTTAATTTTTTTCCCTTTAGTAATAATAAAAAAACCCAGAAGTCCATTATTTGTGATTTAGCTACATAACGATATAGGGGAAAAAGAAAAATACAACTTATCACCCCAAGACACCACACAAGGTAACTGCTTTTTTTTTTTAAGTTTATTTATTTATTTTAAGGGGGTGGGGAGAGGAAGGGCAGAGACAGGGGAAGAGAGAATCCCAAGCAGGCTCCACACTGTCAGTGCAGAGCCTGATGAAGGGCTCGAACTCAAGAGTTGCCAGATCATGACCTGAGCTGAAATCAACAGTCAGATGCTTAACTGAGTCACCCAGGCGCCCTCAAGGTAACCACTGTTATCAGTACCTTGTTGATCCTTCCAGTGTCTCATAATGAATCTATGTGTCTTAGTGAAACCATTCTCTCTCTCTCTAAATGGCTTCATGGGTTTCCTGTGTGGATGTTCTAGTCTATCACTGTTTCAATCTTTGGCTATGATAAACAAGGCCAGAATAAATATCTTATAAATGTGCTATTTGAGATGAGTGCAAATGTATCTGTAAATTTGACATATAGCACATTTCCCTTACTATGGATTATACTATTTTATACTCTCATCGGTAATATGTGAGGAGAGGGCTTTCACATTCTTGCCGAGATAGATGTTTTCAAATTTTGGGTTGTTGTTAATCTGAAAGTGAAAAATGGAGGTCCAGGGGAATTGTTCTGCTCTGTCACATAGTTTTTAGAACTAGATACTAAATCTCATGACATATTATTCAGACACCACAGTGGCTTCTAACTCACCTGAATTAGGAAAACATAGATGAAACAATAAGAAAGTACAATGCTAAATAATGTGGTAGATTAAATGCTGTGAGAGTTCTATGGCTAGTTTAGTCATAGATGCTTTGCATAAAGCAAAAGAATAAAATTGGACCACTATCTTACAACACACAAAAGTTAACTCAAGGATGACTGGCTGACTCAGTGTGGTAAAAGATGTGACTCTTGATCTCAGGATTGTAAGTCTGACCCCCATTAACTCAAAATGGATTAAATACCCGAATGTAAGACCTGCAACCATAAAACTCGAAAAAAACACAGTAGTTAGCTTCTTGCATCAGTCTTGGTGACAGTATTTTGGATTTTATTACTAAAGCAAAAGCAGAGAAATGGGACTACATCAAACTAAAAATCTTCTGCACAGCAAAGAAAACCATCAACAAAATGAAAAGGCAATCTACTGAATGGAAACAAATATTTGCAAATGATGTATCTGATAAGGGGTGAATATCCAAAATACGTAAAGAACCATACAACTCAATAGCAAAAAACCAAACTATCTGATAAAAAAATGGGTAGACGATCTGAATAGACACTTTCCCAAAAAAGACATACAGATGGCCAATAGGTACACGACAAGGTGCTCAACACCAATAAGTATCAGGGAACTGCAAATCAAAAAAGCCCATAATGAGGTATTATTTCACACCTGCTAGGAAGGCTAGTATCAAAGAGTTAAGAAATAACAAGTGTTGACAGGATGTGGAGAAAAAGAAACCCTTGTGCCCTGTTGGTGGGAATGCAAACTTGTGCAGCCACTCTGGAGAACAGTATGAAAGTTCCTCAAAATATTAAAAATAGAACTACCATATGATCCAGAAATTCAAACTTCTGGGTTTTTATACAAAAAAAAAAATGAAAACAACTCCAAAACTTATCAGCACCTCCATGTTCACTAAAACAATATTCATAACAGCTAAGATATAGAAACAACCTAAGTCCATCAATGGGTGAATGGATAAAGAAAATGTGACACACACACAGGAACAGAATTCAGCCATAAAAAAAAAAATTGTGTCATTTGCAACAACATGGATAGATCTCGAGGACATTATGCTAAGTGAATAAGTCAGACAGAGAAAGACAAATACCTGTATGATCTTACTTATATGTGGAACCTTAAAAGAAAAACAAAACAAAACCCAAACTGAGCTCATAGATAGACAACAGACTGGTAGTCGCCGGAGGTGGGGGATGAGCAAAATGGGCAAAGGGAGTCCAAAGGTACAAGCTTCCAGCTTTAAGATGAGTTAGTCATAGGTATGTAATGTACAGCATGGTGCTTACAGTTAACTATACTGTCTAGTTGAAAGTTGCTAAAAGTAGATCTTAAAAGACTGTATCACAAGGAAAACAAATTTGCTAAATACATATGGTGATGATGTTGACTAAACTTGTTGTGGTTTATTTATTTATTATTATTTTATTTTAGAGAGAGCGCGTGAGTGGTGGGGGAGAGGGGGAGAGAGGAAGGAGAGGAGAAAGAAGGAGAGAGGGGGGAGAGAGAGGGAGGGAGGGGAGAGAGAGGGAGGGAGGGGAGAGAGAGGGAGGGAGGGGGGAGAGAGAGGGGGAGAGGGAGAGGGAGAGGGAGAAGAAGAGAGAGAGGGAGAAGGCATATCTTAGGCAGGTTCTATGCTCAGCGAGAGCCCAAGGTGGGGCTCTATCCCATGACCCTGGGATCATGAACTGAGCTAAAATCAAGAGTCAGATGCTCAACTCACTGAGCCACCCAGGTGCGCCTGTGATCATTTCTTAATACATACAGGTGTCAAATCACTGTGTTGCACACTTGGAACTAATCTAATGCATGCCAATTTATGTCTCAATTGAAAAAAAAAGAAATGCTTTATGAAGATGACATTTTGACTTTTTTGATTTTGTTTTTAAAGAGAGAGAGACAGAGAGGATGGGTGGGAGAGGGGCAGAGGAAGAGGGAGAGAGAATCTTAAGCAGGCTTCACTTGGGGCTTGATCTCACAACATGCCCTGAGCCAAAATCAAGAGTTGGACATTTAACTGACTGAGCCAACCAGGCACCCTACTGATCTAATCCTGAGGTGATGGCAAGGATTTAAATATATAGAAGAAAAGGGAGGAAAAACTATGACTTTTTCATTTTAGAAGGTAAAAATTTTATTTCATTCTAATTATGCAAGAGAAATAGACCTTCAAGCATACCTGATTTCAGTTCTTCTTACTTCAGATGTCTCTGTAAACACTATAATTGGAATGGCTAAGTTAAGGAAACAATTTTTGTAAGCTTCAAACGGATAGTCACCAGCTACTTTGATCATCTCCAATGCAACCTAGAAAAAAGAAAGTGATCTGATTATATAAAGAGCCTAAAACTTTATGACTTCAAATGTATTTCTTTAATTTTCCAATATTCCTCTCAAGCATTTTTCTGTAACAAGTAAAAGCAGCTACTGGACTGAAATAGCAAACTTCTTATAAGTCTACTTTTATTCTTATACTTTCAAAATTTCAACTGTTCTATACATGGTGAACAAAATCATTAAAAAATTCACTTGATCATGTAATATTCCTATCATGGAAGACACTCAAACTCAAGAAATACACTAGTCTAAAGTCATTTAATAAAGGGGCAGATAATTATGTAGCTTCTAAGTATAACACTGTAGTACAGCATAATGACTAGGGCCACCCTAAAGATTCTGAATTATTAAGGAAAGATTAAATTTTAAGAAATCTGAATAACAGGAATTGCGTTTTTTTTTAAGGCAAAAAACTGAACTCCAATATAATCAAAGAGCAACCATTAAAGCAGTTCATTTTATTCAAGAAAAAGAGTACCTGTTTCATATGGAGGATACAAGAATGCAAAAGGATTATTGTAAGAAAAATTATACTGTTTTGACAAAAGGTAATTTTTTTAATGTTATTTTTGAGACAGAGAGCGCAAGCAGGGGAGAGGCAGAGAGAGAGAGAGACAGAGAGAGAGAGGAAGGGAGGGAGACACAGAATCCAAAGCAGGCCCCAGGCTCCACACTGTCAGCACAGAGCCCGACACGGGGCTCGATCTCATGAACTGTGAGATCATGATCTGAGCTGAAGTTGGATGTTTAACCGACTGAGCCACCTAGGTGCCCTGAAAAAGGTTAACTTTTATGTTAAAATGTTTGTATATTTGTTAACCTTCAAAATGTGGTCTAACGTATTTTTAGAAATATCTTGAAATTTAAAATTATAAGATCAATATATATCCCTTCTTCTCTAAGATCTGAGTGACTGGCTAGGGTGGTATAATGGAGAAGACAGGTTAAGAGGCAATGAAAAAGAAGCATTTCCATTCAAAGAATAAACTCACCAGGCCAGAAACTGCAGCAGTGGATGTTGCTATAGCAGGTATAATTTTACCAGCTATGCGCTTTGTTTTGAAACGGTCAGCTGGTTCAATGTTATACATTTTGGCACGAAGATTTGATGCAGCTGTGATGAAATCTATGTGTCCATTGTGATCATCATCTTTCTCAAATGAAAGCACTGCCATCTGAAGGTCACCTAATCATAACACCAGAAAAATAAAGTTTTGTAGTAACTTGTAAGGGTTTTTATTATTTATTTATTTTGAGAGAGAGCAAGCGAGCATGAGTGCAAGAGGTTCAGACAGAGGGAGGGAGAGAATCCCAAGCAGGCTCCATGCTCACGGCATGGAGAGATCCCATGAGCCATGAGACTGTGACCTGAGTCAAAACCAAAGTTGGATGTTAAACCGACTATACTACCCAGGCGTCCCTTGTAAAGGTTTTATTAGGTAAAAAGAAATGTGGATTCACTACTCTTAAATATTCCTTCTTTATGTTTTTAAATGACTGAAAAACACAAGTAAGATCTAGGAAATTAAAGTTACTGAAGAATATGGAAATGATATGGTACATGGCTTTGATTATCACTAAATCAGAGAAGTTTCTATATTAAAAAAACCTTTCTAAGAGACAGAAAATAAGAAAGCCATGTACCACATCTGCTGTTGTTTATGATTAAAACAGTTAACATTGGGTACTATTCAAAAATTGATTCCATAAATATTACCCTGAAACATTTTGCCTCTGATAACTAAGAATAGGATTAGTTAATCCAATAAAAATATGTATCTGAAATATTTCTACATTAGTGGTTCTCAAAAATCATTCTATAGATAGGTGTAGTTTGATATGTTACGAAATGAGAAAGTAAGAAATGGAAGTAAGTTTTCTTCCAGAATTGTAATTACTAAATTAACACATCTATATTTTATTTGCAGGATAAATAGGTGGCTAGCCTAGGATGTTTTTTTTCCCCTGAATTTTACTGTCTGTGCACAACAATCCTGAAAGTTTGGCAACTACTGATTTATGTAAATAAAAGATGGTGAGCAGGTCTAAAATCCATGAGCGAATGACTGTTTTTAAGGAATAAAAGTTTGGTTTCTTTCTGTTTAAAACCATTTAGGTCAGATTGTATGTATTCCCTGTGTGTAACTATAAAGACTAAAAAGCCAAGAAGAAATCTGTCTATAGTTTTTTATCCTAGTGACTTAACTGGGTCTAAGTGTTAGTCTATATAGAACTCCATGCTGACCGTGCAGAGCCTGCTTGGGATTCCCTCTGCCTCTCTCTCTGCCGTTCTCTCACTTGTGCACACAAGCTATCTCTCAAAAATAAATAAACATTAAAAAAAGAATCACACAGTACAACCTCAAGGACTAAAACAATCAGAACGACGACAATAAAGCAGACTTACAATTCAGCAAATGAGGGTAGGGCAATGGTGAAAAAAATAATGAATTTAGTCACAGTTAAAGATCAACAGTGACTTTCATATGATCACGAATTCAATTATCATCGTTAATATTGTAGCTATTATTTAGTCCCATAAGCTTTTGGGTGTAGAGTTAGTGAAAATAAAAATTCTTTCCATGGGGAGCCTGGGTGGCGCAGTCGGTTGAGCGTCCGACTTCAGCCAGGTCACGATCTCGCGGTCCGTGAGTTCGAGCCCCGCGTCGGGCTCTGGGCTGATGGCTCGGAGCCTGGAGCCTGTTTCCGATTCTGTGTCTCCCTCTCTCTCTGCCCCTCCCCCGTTCATGCTCTGTCTCTCTCTGTCCCAAAAATAAATAAATGTTGAAAAAAAAAAATTTTTTAAAAATTCTTTCCGGTCCAAACCATTTTTATAAAGATTTCCCCTTACTTGTGGTGGCTTTATTAGATGAAATAGCCTTCTCTAGCTGGAAAATAGCGTTCCTCTCATCTTCACTGCTAATAGGAACCTGCTCCGGTTTCCTTGCAGTCTCATCTGTTTGAACAACCTTTAAATACATGGACATACATTATCATTAATGTTATCATATCCTATATCTAAGTTTGATTACCAGATCTGTTTTACTAAACAGATCACACACAGAAGATATTCCCTCTGTATAGTTTAGTCACATTATTATTATGGTCCAATGTATTTTACACCTTCTGTTAGTAAATAATATTATTTATGTATTTGTTTTACTATCTATCTGCTCACATTGACATGTAAACAGGGAACAGGGATCTTTATGTTGTTCACAGAGAGAACTTCAAAATATCTAATACAAATTTGGTAGTGTTAAAATATTTACTGAATAGCTTATAAGATCTGAGCTCATATGGATCCCTTTTAAAATTTCCCGGCAAAATAAAGTTAATATTAATCAACAGTCTGTGATTCTGACAAATCTACTTGAAACCAAATTGCATAGCTCTAACTAGTGCAGAGCTGTTTTCTGTCTCTAAATAAATCATAAAATATACAAAATGGGCCTCTTTAAATATTTATTGATTGCTGACAAGAGGTTCTTTCCTAACGAACATGTCTTCCTTCATATAGGTGCATGCTCAGAGCAGCACTTGCAAGTAATTTATCTTTAAGAAATTACTAATTAGACATTCCACAAGGGCAGTAAAGTTCGTATTTTCAAACTAAAAAACCATCTACATCATCACTAATTAAAAATACTATTTCTTTGTATTTTATACATTCAACTTGTGTTTTTACAGTTTAAATATTATTGTAAGTATTTAGGAAATATTAAAGAGTTAAGGAGGCAGAAACTTATATTTGTCAGAGTAACTATTTTGATATTTTTGGCATCTGTTAACTAGAAGTGCCAGACTCTGAAGTTTCAGTGTGAGTTGCTTCAAGAAGTTGTGAAAAGCTCATTAATTCATGTTAAAACTAAAACTGTATGTAGCTAAATTGCTCAGGACAATTTATTACACCAAAACTCTGGTATAGAAAGAAGCAACTGAAGCCACAAAACACTGCAGAGCTATTAACACCAGAAAAGTTATTGACACATAATTCTTTTGGCTTCTGTCTAGCAGCTCTGTCCACTAGGAATGCGGGCTAGGAACCTTCTTTTTGTTTAAAAAAATTTTTTTTTATTTGAATATAGTTGAGACACAATGTTACATTACTTTCAGGTGTACAACATGGTGATTCAACTTCTCCATAAGTTATGCTGTGCTCACAAGTGTTGCTACCATCTGTTACAACAGAACGCTATTACAGTATTGTGGACTATCCTCCCCATGCTGTACCTTTTATTCCCTTGACTTATTAATTCCATAACCAGAAGCTTCTTTATATAGGAATTCTGTTTGCCTCCCTGTTCTTTTATTCTTGATAAACTACAAGTTATGAACATTTCATTCAGCAAACCCATTTACTGTACAAAATCAAATAGCTGTAAGTTTTCCTTTTCTCTAAAATAAAAATGCAGACTAGAAGACTGCACACACCATTTCCTATTTGAATTTTATGGGGAGGAAATCATGATTCCCTATTTTCCAATATAGCTAGGGGGTAAGGGGAACAAAAGACTGTTTTGTGGATGATTTTTAGAGTGTATACAAAAAGTCATACAATGACTATGTGAAAAATACTTAGGCAACTAAATGCCTTTTTTCCCCAGCCACATTGAATGTAATACATTAAGTGGACTAACATTAAGTGCATCCTCAGAGCTGTTTCAAAATTCTACTCAAAATTCTCTGACTTTCCCAGCGCCCTGAACAATTATTTCACACCTTTTTTCCTCTGCTCAAACTTCCTTAAACAACTTCTCCTTACCTGGAGCTATTAATTGTGCTTCTTATTTCAATTAAAAAAATAAACAATCTTTTTTTCCTCTTACACTCTAATTCCAGTCCCTTTCAAATCCTGTCAGAGCTACTACAAAATATACCAGAATCCAGAATCTTATTGTAACTTACTTGTTACCGACTACTTCATCAAACCACCATCATCTTTTGCCTATATCCTCCTAATAGCTTTACATGTTTCCTTTCTCATGTCCCATACAATCATTCTTAACACAACAGGCAGAGTCAGCCTTTTAAATATAAGCCAGATTGCGTCCTCTGCTTAAAATCTTCCACTGGCTTATCTCCTAATAAATCATGAAGTACTTATCATAACCCCAAGTATCTCTCATATCTGTCTACCAATCTTCTTGAATATTCTCTTTCAGAAAAATCCTGGCTTTCAAATCTTTTAAGGCCTTTCTCTGAACTTGTTCCTGCTTATGTGCATTATTCTTTCAACACGTAATAGCATGGCTCACTCTATCGCTTCCTTCAGGTTTCTGCCCAAATGTTACCATATCACAGACGCTTTCCCCTTTTATCCCACATAAAATGAAACCAGTTTCATCATCTTTTATTTCTTTTCCTTGTTTTATTTTTGGTTCTTAGCACTAAGTCCTATTGTAATATTATGTAATAGCATTTTTTTTTTAACAGTCTGCCTCTGGTCCATTAGATGATATAACATCCATAACAGCAAGAATTTTGTTTTGTTTACTATGGGATTCTCCAGGTTGAGAATGGGACTTGACACTAGTAAAATTTCAGTAACTATTTGCTGAGTGAATAAATTTCTAAACATACCTTGTTGGAAGGTTTGAATTCTTGAATCTTTACTTCAGAAAGAATATTCAAGAGGGCATCTGCTGATAAGTCCTGTTTTGTTAAAAAGTAATTTTATCAACAAACATTTTTAAAAATTCTGAATTCTAAAAAATTCTGGACTAATAAGGTCCTTTATCATACTAAAATATTTGAGTAATTTATCATCTGACTATTTAGACCACATCTATTTGTGACATTTACCTTTATTCTATAGAAATATCATCCATAAAGGCTGGGGGGGGGCAGGGGTTGTATGGGTGAAAAATTGCTTATTAGTCAACAGACCTGAAATCTTAGTTCTTTCCATTCATTTTAAAAAGGTAATTTTGGGACTGGTTGTATCAGACTGAGTGCTCTGAGGTCAGAGACTATCTCATCATTGTTTTATAAAGTTCCCTGCACAAAGTTATACTCAATAAATGTTGACTCAATAAAATAAATAAATAAATGGAATTCATACCTTTGGAAGCAGAAAAATATTTAAATGGTTCAAGATGAATGTAGGTGATGCAATTAGCTGCTAGGTCATCTAATTTTTACCTGGTTTTGTATCACTTGCTAGAGCTTGAAGGTTATCTTACCTCTTCTGTAAATGGAATGCAATAGACTGCAGCATACAGTTTTGCAGCATTCAGAAGAAAACTGAAGTGCCTTTTGAAATACAAAATAAAGCAAAGTGTGAATGCACAGTTTTAAAGGTGTTTAATTCATCAAAAACTATAGTCTTTTGAAATGTTGAAGAAAATAATCACAGAACTTTTGTTACAGGAATATTTAAAAGGTAGGCAATGAAGTCCTGGTCTAGACCAAAGCATTTCAGAAGCCATAAGAAACATTAGCTATTCATCCTCATAAGTAGTAATATTCAGGAGAGGAGGGGCAAAAAGTAGAAAAATTAGACTAGTGAAAGAAAATTCACTTTAATTCATAAAAAAATTAGAAATCTGGTTTTAAAGAGCATACATTAGACTCAACTTAAGCAAGTGACTTTGGTAAAAACAAAAGTAAGTTTTACAGGAGAAGCAGTCAGGATAAGGTGACTAGAAGCCTAACATAAGCACCAGATGAGGAAATTAAATGGAGTTACTTTTTGAAAGGAAGGTTAACAGGCTCAATGTTTAACATATAACTTAAGTTTTTTAAAATTTGGCTTCATATAATAGGAAAACATTTGTTGTCATTTCTTGTTTTTTTTCTTATGGATAAAGTCAAAGAGGTAACACTTCGGATCCACTTTAGAGAAGATAAAAATAAAGAAGTTATTTTACCATGTAAATAAATAGATTCACGTATGTGGGGGAGAAGGGCTGTGGCTGGCTTTGTTGGCCAGACTAATGAGCTAACTCTTAGATTAACAGGATGCACTAATTTAACACTTAAATAGCCTGAAGTTTCACCCTGCCATGTAAAACTATACTCAGTCAAGAAATTTACAACAAAGGATGCATATAAAGCTGGATATAAATACTTACAAAGGTTCATTTAAATCAAATTTTATTGGAGATGGAGGCCTCTTTGGTGATTGCCAAAACAAACCTAAAACAAGACACAAATATTATTTTCATTGTATTTATCCAGTAATAAATTATATTAATTGTTCTTCTCAACACTTGGTTACACTTACTGCCATCTTTTAATCGTGTGTCTAGAGGAAAGCAGTGAAGAAGCTGAAGAGCCTAAAGAAAAAAAATCAATTAAAAAAATCATTACTTAACATTATCTGAGATAAAAAAAAAAAAAAAAATCTCAACACACAAAAAGATATACAGTGAAGTTTCCAGCCACTCATACTCCCTCTGTCCATTGTCTTGTCACGGCCCTCTATACCTGGAATAACTTCTATTGCTATTTTTTTTTTTTAATCAATACTTAGTTTTTTTTTCTTTGCATCCACAACAAACATGAATATACATTACTCCCTTTTTTTTAAAGTAGGTTTCATTACAAAGCCCATCTTGGGACTTGAACTCATGACTCTGAAATCAAGACTTGAACAGAGATCAGGAGTCGGACGTTTAACTGACTGAGCTACCCAGGTACCTGTATTTTATACCTTTTTACATAAAAGGCAGCATATTTTACATACCATTATGCTCCTTTCAAAGAGCTAATCCTTAAAATAAAAATTAAACCGGTAAAAATATACAGCATTTTGTATTTAGAAATGATAAATGACGTTTGAGATTTGTTTCAAAACCATCTGGGGAGGTATAAAGATGAAACAAGATTATCTACAAATTGATACAAAATTAACAAAATTTGTTAAACCTGGGTGACAGATTCATGAAGTTTACATTATACCTTTTTTTCTACTTTCTACAGTAGAATTTTTCCAGAAAAAAGCTTTAAAAAAGTACAAAAGAGGGGCGCCTGGGTGGCGCAGTCGGTTGAGCGTCCGACTTCAGCCAGGTCACGATCTCGCGGTCCGTGAGTTCGAGCCCCGCATCGGGCTCTGGGCTGATGGCTCAGAGCCTGGAGCCTGTTTCTGATTCTGTGTCTCCCTCTCTCTCTCTGCCCCTCCCCCGTTCATGCTCTGTCTCTCTCTGTCCCAAAAAAATAAACGTTAAAAAAAAAATTAAAAAAAAAAAAAGTACAAAAGATAATCAGGACTAAAAAGAGTTCTTCAGATTTTGAGACAAGAGGTCATTGATTATAATGGTAAAAGTAATTTGAATAGGAGTGGGGAAAGAAGACACGTTAACTGGAAGAGGAAGTAGCAACACTAAGTATAAGACCCCTTTTCTAAGTAGCAAAGAAGGAAGGGAAAGGCAAGGATAAATGTAATCAAAAGACTTTTTAAAAAAGTTTTTTTTTTTTCAGCGTTTATTTATTTTTGGGACAGAGAGAGACAGAGCATGAATGGGGGAGGGGCAGAGAGAGCGGGAGACACAGAATCGGAAGCAGGTTCCAGGCTCTGAGCCATCAGCCCAGAGCCTGACGCGGGGCTCGAACTCACGGACCGCGAGATCATGACCTGGCTGAAGTTGGACGCTTAACCGACTGCGCCACCCAGGCGCCCCTCAAAAGACTTTTTTAAAAAAGATTACCTTACTTTATATTCTGACAGGTATGAGCCTGAAGACGGGGAGAGGCTCAGGAGAGAGGGCAGGACACATTCTAGCAAGTGCAAGTAATAGGGGATGGGAATAACAGCTAATAGTGAGCATTTCTGGGCTAGGTTCTACTCAAAATGCTTCGCAGGTATTAACTCATTTGATCCTCACACTACCATATGAATTACACACCAATTTAATATCCCCATCTTACAAATGAGGAAAGAAACACCAAACAGACATAAAATGTGATTTTGAATATGGATGGGCAAGGCGAAATTCAACACAATTTCTGATTGAATCTATTTTCTCAATTTCTTGCTTTATTCTGAACAACAAACTTCTTTTAGACTACTAATAAAATGTATTCCTTATTTTCTAAAAGAACCTGTATCTGAAATCCAATATTGCACACAGAAGGATAAGGATCAGTTAAATGCAGAACTGACAAACCAATGGATGGAGTTTAAGTGTATTCTTTTAACACTCAAAGAGAAATCAGTTCTGTGCCCTGCACTTGTTTTCACTTAACTTACTATTTTTTGAAAAGATTCCTGAAAGAAAAAGTAGACATTTTGGTCCAGTGAAATTAATTCGGTAGCAATTAAATGAGCCAAGCTAGTATCTCTTCTTAATGTTTTATAACGCATACTTACCTTATGGTTAAAATATTTTTCAAACTTTAATCTTGCTAATTCTACACACTGGGACCAGTTTCTAGGTCTTCTGCTAAGCAACTTAATAACTTGAAAACAGCCTTCTAAACTGTGTCCAGTTTGTATCTTCTAGAGAGAAAAAAAAAGCAAAACAAGTATATTTCCAAGTAAACACACACACACACACACCCCCATTCCTGGGAAGTATTAGCCAAAGATTGAAGTACCAGCTCATGTGATTTATGACTAATTTTTTCACTGTGAGCTCCTTGTCCCTGCCTTTTTCTTTTCCATCTTTCTCTCCTTTTTTGGAGGGGGAATGGGAAAAGACAGTACATGAAATTTCAACTGTAGAGTTTCTCATCTGACAAGTTATCCTTATGTCTTGCTAGTTATTAGTACTACATATGTACCTAACAAAAGAAGTGCTATGAATAATATTTTATACTAAAACGTTGGTCTGTTTAGTGCAGGAATAAAGAAAAGTAAGAAAATACCTTTAAAGTCACCCTCATCATAAGAGTATTAACACTACCATCCATTCACAAAATTTTCACTAGAATTCACGTTGGGTTTTTTTCAAACAGTTTAACAAGTTGTTTTATTACAAAAAGCTATCATTTTTATGACATCTTTTTTAGGTTGAAGCATATGAATTGTTTTGTGGGTCAAACATGGTCAAATAATGGCAATTCCACATAGCTCATACAAACTACAAAAAGGTCATTTGTGACTTGCTAATGTCAAGATTCCTCATGCACTTACTCTGTACAATGATGTTTTTTAAAGAGGTGAAATAAACTATTTGTAGGCAATATGCAAATAAGATTACACTGAGACAGTGTTGAGATTATATTAAAATGTATTGATTTTTACCTGTAAGACTTCTTCTGCAGATGGATAGGTTTGCCAAAATTTGTTAAACAATGAAGGCTTATGGGAAAAGGAACTTTCAAACTTACATGTAAGGGAAAAAAAGAAAAAAAGTTAAAAATTGGATAATCTTCTATTCACTTCAAAGAAAAATATCTTGAAAAAAAGATCTTTATTACCTTATCTCTTGCCCACTGTATAGTGTGTTCAATAGCAGCTGGAAAGGACTTTAGAGTACAAAATGGTATTTCCTCTTCTGGGGGATCCCGCTAATTTATAAAATATGACAACAGATAGTTAAGAAAGGCAACAACAATTTTTTATTGATTAAATTTACTTGAGTATTTTAAGACCATTACAATTTTTTAAAAAATAATAAAATGAATCCAACATTTTTATATCTTCTTTCTCCTAGGCAATAAGAGGAAAACTGGATTCTTTTGACACTTAATCATTTGTCAATAGCAACGTAACAAAAAACATGAATTCTATTATAACTTATTATCTGTGCACTTATTTGGTACCATGTAGTACTTACAGGCAGATTTCCATATATAATTAATTTTTGTCCTCTAAGAATCAGGGTGACACTGAAAACTTTACAATATTCCCCAACATTCCCTACTTTGAAAAGTAATTCAAGAATCCCCAAAAAGGTGCTCAGTATACCATGTGTTTGTTTCTCCATGGAGAAAAAAATTTAGGAGCAGGGATCCTATGTCTTTGATGCTTGGTATAGTTTCTTGCAGAAAGTGTGTATTAAATAAACAGCTAATAAGAAAGAATGAAATCTTGCCGTTTACAACAAGATGGATGAAGCTACAGAGTACTATGCTAAGTGAAATAAGAGAAACACAAAGACTGTATGATTTTACTCATATGTGGGATTTAAGAAACAAAACAAACAAGCAAAGGGGAAAAAATAAGAGAGAGGCAAACCAATAAACAGACTCTTAACTACAGAGAACAAACTGATGGTTACCAGAGGGGGGGTGGGGTGGGGGGATGGGTAATAGAAGTGATAGGGATTTAGGAGTACACTTGTGATGAGGACTGTTATGGTATTTTTGAATCGCTATATTGTACACTTGAAACGAATATTACACTGTATGGTAACTAACTGAAATTTAAACGAAAACTTAAAGTAAATAAGATAAAAAATTAAAATTTAAGAAATACTTTCAGGAAAAAAAAAAAAAAAAACGGCAAATGCCTCTGTTGTCTCAAGTAAATATACCAATGAAAAAATACCCACATCCTATTACAGGGTACATTTGGTTTAACCACTATAAAATGACACACTTTGTCTCTTTTCACTTAGAGATTTATATTTTAGTTTGTTGAGCTATGAAATATCGTAAAATGTTTTATAAACCAAAGAGGGAAGCCAGAAGAGAAACCTGTTTTTTCTGGGTATTAAGCCAGAGAATATAGGAAACAATGTGGAATATAGGGAAAAATGTGGTAGAATGACAGAATCAAGGGAACTTTTAGAATTCTACAGACTTCTCTACTTTGAAAATCTTCCAACATGACCTCATAATTTTCTCCATGTAATTTCCTTCAAATTAAGCTTCTAAATTTTTTCTACTATAATGTTTTTACTATAAACTTTATTTCATAAGAGTAAATGGGAAAACAAATTTTATAAATGTTTAATAATTTTAGTAAAGCAAACCTACCTATTAAATACAGTGATTTTACACTTGTTAAAAAAAAAAGAACAACAACACTATTCTTTCCATTTTACAACCTGCGTTGATCTTTTTTAAAATCCTAAAGCCTACATTTCCTAGGCCAGAGTTTTTCAATTTTGGCAGTATATCAAAATCACTTGCAGAGATTAAATAAAATTATTACTATATCTCTATATATCTCTATCTCTTTATGTATATATGTACTGGCTCCCCTTGTGGAGCAATTGGATCTTAAGATTTTGGACAGGTCACCAGTTCAAAGTTTGTGAGAAAAGCAATCATGCACCTCTGAGAAATAAACAGTAAACATAATAATAAGACAGTGGAAAGACAAGAAACAAAATTTGAAAATTTAAAAGGTTAAGTTCAGCTGTATTTTAAAAAATACACATGCACATATGCATAGAAATTATTGACAGAATGGACACATTAGGAAAGATAAATCAAATCTCTGACTGAAGAGAAAAAAAATGAGATAAGAGACATTTATTGCAAAATTGGTTCACTTACATGACTATTATAGGATTCAGTTAAATGAGGTACGATAACTTCAGTGTGTCCCTTAGTGCCCATTGTTCCAGAATCTAAGAGGGGTCGTAGATTTGCTAAGCAACGGCTATTTGAAAAGATAATAGGCAACGAACATTTAAGTGAGCAATAACAATGTAAGCAGAGGACATCTTACCACTTTCTGTTGGTCATTTCACACACTGATCACTTAGTGAACGTAGTATCTTAGGAAACAGATACATTACCACCAAACAATGCATTTATCATTTCCATCCCCCCTCCTTCCACAAATTCTGTTGTCCAATCTGATAATTTCTTCTCTTTCTCTTCTTACTAGATTTTGGGCTTCAACTTCTTTTTACTCTAGGTTAACTCTTTGCTAATGTCTATTTCTTCCTTGGTTATTTTTGGACTATAAGTTCTGTCTTACTATATCTTCTCAGTGTTCTCTTTATCCAAACAATATTAACCTCCTTTTTTTTAAACTTACAATACCTATTTTCTACACATTTTAATTTCTTAAAGTTTTTATTCTTCCTTCCTCTGCCCAAGACAATAAACTTTAAAAAAAAATTTTTTTTAATGTTTATTATTTTTCAGAGAGAGAGAGAGAGAGACCAAGAAAGAGCAGGGAAGGGGCAGAGAGAGAGGGAGACACAGAATTGGAAGCAGGCTCCAGGCTCTGAGCTGTCAGCACAGAGCCGGATGCGCGGCTCAAACTCACAGACGCTGAGATCATGACGTGAGCTGTAGTCGGCCGCCCAACTGACTGAGCCACCCAGACGCCCCCAAGACAATAAACTTTTAACTACACTCTAGACTGGCAAATTTTCCTCCGTTTAATAAATTTGCTCAACTAGAGCCGTAACATTAAAGAGTCACATAAAGATGTAAGAAAAATTAGTAAGGTGTACACATGATAGTCATTCATTCATCTACTTATTTAACAACTATTTACTGAATGTGTTGGGCACTGATGGGAAGCGTTGGGCAGTGATGGGAAAATAAATGGTCCTTTAATAAATGATTTAGTGAGCTAACAAATATTAATTAAATATATCAATAAAAATAAACACTATAAGGGGAAAAAACAAATGCTGATTACCATACGGGGATCTACAGAATTGAGTCATTAAAGAAAGTCTCTTTGAATAAAGACATTTAGGCTAAAACTGAAAGGATGTGAAAATAAACCAAAGTAGGCAGATTTGGAGTCAGGAGTTTTAGAACAAGGTAAACAATTTCCTGAGTCTGAACGAGAGTATGTACTCTCACTCTCAAGTGAAAAAGCGTTGGATGCCTTATAAGAACTCAAAGAAGAAATGTGTAGCTGGAATAAGGGGATCCAGCAAATAGGTAAATTTTAAGCTGGAGTGATAGACAAATGGCAGACACTCTACAAAAACATTTAGGCCGTGTTAAAGATTTTGAATTTTATCCTAGGTATAATGGGAAATCATAAAAAGGATTTGGATTCAAGGAGAACTACAATAGAAATACAAAGAATAATCAGGAAATTGGATAACTTTTCAATAAATAGGTGTGGAAAAGAAATGATAACAAAAGAAAAGACAATTTTTATGAATCCGTATTTCAAGAACATACCTGTCTACATATCTCCTGGCTTCCACATTATCTAATGCTGTAATAATTATATCTTGTTTAGTATAGAACTCATCATTGTAAATAGCCTCAGTGGCTGGACATACTTTGTTCAAGTGTGCATCTATCTTGAATTGAGGATTTATTTTCAGGGTTGCGTCAGCAGCAGTATAGCTTTTAGGTTTCTAAACAAATAACAAACAAAAACAGAAATAATAAATATTAAACAGAAAAGCTAGGCCATGACAGAACTTACATTTTTTACATGAGAGTGAAGTAATGAGACCAGCTTTCATTTTTGGTTTGTGGACATTGCATTCATTGTACATTGTATATTTAACAATCCATATTAGTCTGAATAATTAACAATTTACTAATGGAAATCTAAACAACCTCTATTTTATAGCTATTGTTCTTTAGAGTTCTTAAAATATCAGTTATTAAAGGTACAATTCCTTCTAATATGAAGGTTTAAACTAGATACGTGCCTAGAAAAAATAAGAACAGTGAATTCATTGAAATATTAGAAATGCTAACTGCAGAAAATGAGCTCTCAGAGGTATGCAAAGTTAACACACTAGTACTAAAATTTAAAAAATACTACTATTTCTGGATGGAGATATTAAAGAAATAATATACATTTTAGTTTTATAAGAGAGTCCCCTTGACATGTATTTACTTCTCAGTGCTGTCAAGCATGTAGGCAAATTGCAAACTTTGTTAGAACTCAGTAAAATAAGAATAAACAGGCCTTAACAGTTCTTCTGTAAGTAAAATGCACAAAATAAATTAATTTTGTGACATATATTTTGGTTCCTGATAGACCTTATTAATTTTTTTTTTTTTGTATTTGGATAGGTGAGGCAATTAGGTTAACTATGCCATCTGTTTTAGTTATTACTTTTCTGTTCATGACATTCCTTAGTTTACCAAGATTATCAATGGGCTATTGAAAAATAAAGTGCAAAAACATTTCTAAAGAAAAAGCAAATATGCCTGACTGTCTAAAGTGTTTCTTTTCTTGACTGAAATATTTTGATCTCTATGAAAAAGACTGAAAACCAGGAATATTTTACAATGAAGAGGATGTTAATTAAATAGTCAAGCAAGATCAAAGAGCAAAAAATTCTAAGCGCTAAACTTTACCTATCTGGTAATAAAGATTCCCCTTCCTTCCAAAAAAGAGTGCCAAATGTGTGATTTAGTAAAACCTTAAATTAGGAAATCTGTCTCTGCAAGCTTAGTTTCTAAGATTACATATGTACATACACCTTGATTATAAAATGAAAAACATACTGCCCATGATTTACAACTTACATCTTATATCCAAAATCAATGCAAAACCCAATTTTTATATTAAAAAATAATTTTATATTTTTCCCCAAATGTCATTCCCATTGTTTGATAATTTGAGAGATTCTAATAAAATAAAAACACATTAGGTTTGCTCAAGTGCAATTTTCTATTTATAAAAAAACAAACTCTCTTTTTTGTGGAACACAATAGATGATTTAAATTTGAAACAGTAGCAACAAACCTGTATGTGGTGAGGACGAAACAGGAACTGTCTATTCAAGTTGGATTTTTCTATCAAGTCAGGATCTGTAACTGTAACCTAGTATCAAGTAAAGAAAAAAGCTGAAATCATGTCAGAGAAAAATTTAAATTGATTTTGCTTTTCTCAGAAAGACTAAAACAATTATGCTAATTATTTTAGGTGGTAGAAGTTATAATACAAATATTCCAATGGTTACCAATGCTAATGTTTTTATACTATATTTAACTATAATTAATGTTCAGCACAGGAACATGTTAAACAAGACAGCTGAAACTGATGGCAATTCATGTTCAAAACTTTTTTCTAATTATTCAAAACAAAATGGAGACTAAAACATTACCATCACATTTTAGAAACATGTAATAGATTAGCCATAGAGGAGTTAAACATATTTCTTCTTCCTAAACATACTTGTTTTCAATTGCAACAAATTTGGAAAAGAATGCTTACATGTTCCAATTTGAAAGGAACTCTTGCTAAAGCAGAGGTCTACAAACTACAGTGCAGGCAGGCTGCCTGGTTTTGTAAATAAATTTTGTTGAAACACTGTCATGCCATTTGTTTGAAGTATTGTCTATGGCTGTTGTCACACTATAATTGCAGAGCTGAGTAGTTGTGACAGAGATCCTTGGTTCACAAGTCAAGAAGAGCTGCAATCTGGTCCTTTAAGAAAAAGTCTGCAGACATTCCAAGGAATAAGATGAAAAAAAGCAGCTCCAAGATACTCAGAAAAATACTGATAATGCGTTTGTCCCTTAAGTTGGCATTTGTACGAAATTGACTAGAAGCAGTATTTCTCCAGTGTGTTTAAGATGTTAGATGTTGACTGACGTTCACAAACACATTCACTTTCTTTCAACTGGTATTTCCTGAATATATGTTTTTTGGGGGGTTGTTTTCAACATTTCTATATGTGTTAGAGTGTCTTTTATTTTTTAAGTTTATTTATTTGTTTTTAGAGTGTGTGCTCAGGCGTGCACAACTGGGGGAAGGGAGGTGGTGTGGGATATAGAGGATCTAAAGCCAGCTCTGTGCTGACAACAGAGTCCCACATGGGGCTTGAACTCATGATCTGTGAGATCATGACCTGAACCAAAGTCAGATACAGTCAGATGCCCAACCAACTGAGCCATCCAGGTGCCCCAGAGTATCTCCTTTAAATAAAGAAAAAAAAAGCACCAAACAGAAAATATCTTTTAACAATAAGTTTAATCAATATATAATTATTGTGATTATGGATATAAGCCTTTTTTTCCTACCTCCTCCCTGACCCCACTTTTCATCCATTTCCATTTTTTTTTTTTGGCTTAAGTTTCCTTAATTCCAATCCCCTACATTCCTCACTGAATTGGTTCAGAAGTTAAACATTTGTTTCTATGTGGTTACACCCAAAATTTTCACATGCACATGTGACTTAAGATCTAAAATTAATGACAATTTCTGTCTTCCTCCTGAACAATCAGGATATTTGAAATCTCCCTTCTACCTTCCTTATCAATGAACAGCATTTTACTTATTTTGAATCATCCCATCCCCAAAGTCAATATTTTAATTAAAGGTTACAAAAACCCTCAGTGCTTATTTAAATCTGAGAAGGCTGACAAAGGCTGCCACTACTTACCTTTGCTTTATGCACTGTCCATGTTATCTAATAGTTCTTTCAATGAGAATCAATTAAGTGATAACCTTTCATCATTTCACTTGTCAGTTATTTTTACTTCTCTTGAAAGATAATTTAGCTGGGTATAGAAATCTAGGTTACTTTTCCCTTACATTATGAAGATACCCTTTCCTATCTTTAGGTGTGCATTTATTGCTGATAAGAAATCTATACGGTAATCTCTTTTTTTATCTTTGCCTTTGATTTGGTGACCAGTTTACCTTTGCAATCTCAACACGGCTGTTTCTAACTCTGGAAACTTTTGTCATTATCCTTGGAATGTATTGCTTCTTCATTATCTTCACTCTTTCTGAAAGTTCTACTATACTTATGTTGTATCATGCAAATGCATCTTCTTTCATTAAAACAAGGTATCTTTCTGCACTACATTCTGGGTGCATATCTTCTATTCATCAATTCTCACTTTAGCTATATATGAATTTTAAGTTCACTGGACTATACAGAAATTCTTACCTGGCTTTTTATAAAACTTAGTGCTTTCCCCCCGCCCCCTCATGTTTCTATTTCTTTTTTTTCACCTTTGGTCATTTCAAACTTTAACATTTGTTTGTTCTGTTATTATTATCTTTTTAAGTTTATTCATTTTTGAGAGAGAGAGAATCTCAAACAGACTCCACGCTGTCAGCACAGAGCTTGATGCAGGACTCAAACTCACTAACTGTGAGATTGTGACCTAGGCTGAAATCAAGAGCTGGACGCTTAACCAACTGAGCCACCCAGGCACCCCTGTTTGTTCTATTATTTGTAGCACTCCTGTTATCTACAGTTCTTAGCTAATCTTCTGTTTTCATTGGCTGATTATTCTTCCAAGTGGTGCCTTTTTTCTAGTGGATTGTCATTTTTTTTTATTGTGAATTGTCTTGAATGGATGTTCATTTCTCTGCACAGTTCTATGTATTCTTGGTGTTAAGGTATCACCATGATGCAGTTTTACATTTATTTTATTCAGAGCTCTGTTGATTTTAATGGTCTTATTTGTTACATTCTTCTCTCTGCTTAAAGTTGTTTTTTTTTTTTTTAAGAAATATTTTTTAGAAAACAAGTATCTACTTACACTGAAAGAGAAAGCGTGTGTACATGAGCAGGGGAGGAGCAGAGAGAGAGAGGGAAAGAGAATCCCAAGGAGGCTCAGCGCAGAGCTCATGCGAGACGTGATCTCATGAACCATGACATCATGACTTGAGTCAAAATCAAGAGTCGGATGCTTAACCAACTGAGCCACCCAGGCATGACTCTGCTTGGATAAATTTTTATATAATGTTGGATTCCATATTACCAGTGTGGTACGTGCTTTTAGTTAACAGTTTCTCACGAGTTACTTCTCTACTTAATGTTCTGGACATACTCAAGATTGAAACACTTATGAATAATCACAGGTTTAGCTCAGGAATTAATTTCTCTCTTGGTTCCTAGGGACTTCTCTTTCCTTCTTCTTAGTTTGGCTACATCTGTAAACACTTTTTTTTTTTTAATTTTTTTTTCTCAACGTTTTTTATTTATTTTTGGGACAGAGAGAGGCAGAGCATGAACAGGGGAGGGGCAGAGAGAGAGGGAGACACAGAATCGGAAACAGGCTCCAGGCTCCGAGCCACCAGCCCAGAGCCTGACGCGGGGCTCGAACTCATGGACCGCGAGATCGTGACCTGGCTGAAGTCGGACGCTTAACCGACTGCGCCACCCAGGCGCCCCTAAACACTTTAAAAAAAGAGTAATTTATATAGCGAGTCTATGTATTTGCAGTAAGATAGAGATCCGTGCACATTAACTTACTTTTTGTTACCTGAAGTCAGTATGTTTGTTTACTACAATTCTTTTCCTGACCTTTATATGCTGTAATTCTTTTCCTGATCTTTATATGCTGACAGGCATTATGCATTATAAATTTCCAAGGAGTTAAGGTATTCAGGTGATTCCCAAACTTAGGTAAGCAAGATTTTTTTTTTAAAGAAATAGATTTTAAAGAATAGTGGTTTGTGAAACACAACTTAGGAAATGCAAAGCAGGAATAATATCATATGTAAGAACATCTGCCTATAACTGTGATAGTAATAAATGCCCTTTTTAAGTAGAATATTAAGCCAGGCTTTATAAATTATAAAATGTGAGCTAGTATACAAATTTTAGCCATTTCATTATTTACTGTTAGTCACTATGATAAATCACTACTCTGGGAAGCTAGTTTATATCTTAAGGGCAAAACAAAATCAGTGACATATTTTTATTTAAATATAAGACATGGCTACCCAATTAACTCACATTTATCACCTTTAGAATTTAAATTGTACACCGAAGTTTGTATTATTCCCTCTCCTTTTGATAATCACTAATTGAAACTATACCTGAGAACTCTGCCACTTTCTAATGTTAGCTTCTTCTATCTTAAAGATTTATCTAATATTAATAAGAAATATTAATAGAAATAGTAACAATTCTAATGTGCTTTATGGTTTCCAGAGCCCTTTCACATTTGATCTTCATAATTACATTATGTGCTATGAAGTACATATATCGGTTTCATAGTATTAGAGAAAGAAATTGAGGAACAGAGAATTAAAAATATGTTGCCATAGGGTCACATATCTTTTGAACAGTGGTCAGGCTAAAATCAGAATCTTTCAATTTCTAGCTTAATTCTTTCTCCTCAGAAATCAGTATTTCAGCTCTATGCAGTCAAACACAATTAAAAAATGGGCAGCAACAGAAATATAAAAATTTAACTCTCAAGGATTTATATCTTTTGGTGTAAATGTTTATTTTTCAAAGAGAGTGGGGGAGGGGCAGAGAGAGAGGGAGACAGAGGATCTGAAGTAGGCTCTGCACTGACAGCAGAGAACCCAATGCAGGGCTCAAACTCAAGAACCGTGAGATCATGACATGAGCCGAAGTTGGACACTTAACTGACTGAGCCACCCGGGAGCCCCTCAAGGATTTATGTCTTACCATTCCTTTTTCTTTGCCTGTGCCAACACCAAGTAAAGCAAAATTTTTTAACATTTCACAGCCTATGGCTCCACATCCTACCTATGGAGAAGAAAAATGAAATATAACCGATTAAATAAAACCAAAACTACTAACTAAAGAGAAATTTCATCTTAAACTTACTTCAAATGACAATTTATAATATATACATACTTTTAAAAATAACTTGAACATCTGTGATTCATTTTACTTTAATTAACTTATGATACTATTATAACTGGTACAGTTAAAAATATATAAATCAAGTAAAGAAAAGCATAATATTTACACTTCCTTTAAACAGAAGACACTCCAATAAAAGCTAACAGTTGAGCTCATTATTTCTATGAGATAGAAACAAACCACAAAATATCAGTGCAGCATTTTAATGAAAAAGATTTTTTATTTACAAATAATTTTCAAAATTCATTTGATGGAGATTTTCTAAGAATTTCTATATATATGTAAAAGCTTAGCAACAGTTGCTGACATTCAAAACATTATTTAAAAAATTATTACTAAAAATTAGAATTATTTTTAGAACTGCCTATAATTAAAAAACCCATAAATGACAAGAAAAGGAGTTTTTTTTGTATCAGGGAGAGATATCCTGCTAATGCACCAAGACATTTAAGAAAGTCAGATTTTACCTACATCTTCCTTCGTGTGGTAAGAAAAAATTTTAACACATGGAAAAATATCCCAAACCTAATTTTTAATGTATTTCTAGAAAATCATTTAATTTCCAAACTATCATACTCATATTTTAATTTTAAATGTATTGTTTTTATACTAGGCATTGACAAATATTTTTTGTAAAGGGCCAGATAAATATTTTCTGTTTTGTAGGCCATATGGTTTCTGTCATAACTACTCACCTCTGCTATCATAACATGAAAGAAGCCACAAACAATATATAAATGAACGGGCTTGGCAGTGTTCCAATGAAACTTTACTTACAAAAATAGGCAGCAGCAGTACACTGGATTTTTTTTAGACCATATAAATCTTTCACCTTTTACAAAGATAGGCAGCAGGATTTCGCCTGTGGGCCATAATTGGCAAACTCCTGTCTTAAACTTTTACTGAATGTCTACTCTTTAGGAATTGTATTCACTCAAGACTCGAATTTGCTTTAATAAGTTAATTTGATGGTACACAATAGGAGTTTGACTATACTACTTATTATTCTCATCATTATTTATACTTACCAAGAAGATATTCAACTTTTGTAGCTTCTGACACAAAGTGTCTCCAATGCAAGCTCGTAGGGCATCATATCTATCTCCTCTGCAGAAAATAATATATATCAAAAACCAGAAAGACATAAAAAAATTGTTTAGTTTCACTACTGTTAATACAAATTTAATGTATATTTTAAATAGGATACACTAGAATTCCTGACAATCTAAAGGAAAACTGTCTTATTTCAAAGAGGAAAAAAAACCCATTAAGAAATCAGTTTTTTCTTTTTCCATTTGATTTAATATCCTATGTTCAAATGACTTATGTAAAGGTGACTTCAGTTTATCTAGAAAAGACCGTTTTCCAAGGTAGGAATTTTTAATAAAGGTTCCTAGAGAAGTCTATGGAGGAGCTTTGGAGTTGTTAACACATTTAAATTGAAAGTAGAACTTTGGATTATGTGAATTTGGGGTAGAATGAATCCATAAGCTTTTATTTCTCAGAGGTTTGACTCAAAAAGATGAAGAATGACTGATGTCAATATAAAAGTTGCAGAGAGCATCTATTTTCATCTAAGTTCAGAATGGTATTTTGTTTTGACTTTATTTACTTATTTATTTAGAGAGCCCTGACACAGGGCTCTATCTCAACAACCACGAGATCATGACCTGAGCCGAAATTAAGAGTAGGACGCTTAACCGACTAAGCCACCCAGATGCTTCCAGAATGGTGTTTTGAATGCTAACTATTATCATGGTATACAATTTAAAACATTATATTCATTATTTATAAAATGGTAAAAAGATATTGCATTCTTTTGATACTTAAAATAACCTCTAAGTAGAGGAAAAAATGACTGTAGAAGTCAATAAGTTACAAGAAAAGACATCTAAGACAAATGCATATTTGAGCACAAACCCTTTTAACCTAGTTACCTCTCACAAACATTCAACTAGGAAAAAAAGAAAGAAAGGGGCACGTGGGTGGCTCAGTTGGTTAACTGAGTGACTCTTGACTGTGGCTCAGGTCATAATCCCACGATTCGAAAGATCGAACCCTGCTTTGGGCTCTGTGCTGACAGCATGGAACCTGCTAGGGATTCTATCCCTCCCCCTCTCTCTGTCACTCCCTGACTCGCACACTGTCTCTCTCTCTCTCTCAAAATAAACAAACATAAAAGTGAGAAAGAAAAGATAAAGAAAAAATTCAGAATTACCGTGGGAGAAATTCTTCACGTTCAGGTTTGTCTAGGGATTGGACAATATCTGCTGCTTCAATGTACAACTTTAAAGTAGAAGACAAAAACACAACTTACTATGTATAAACCTTAAATTGCTAGAAAAATTGGCTTTTCTCTTCCATGGTTATTTAATAGTCATTAAGGAAAACAATGATAAAAATGCCAAAACAGATTAATACATTAAAAAATATGATTTTTATACAGTATACATTCCTGTATTATTACTTCATTAAAACAATGGTTAAACCTGAAGGAACTGTTAAAAGATATAATTTGATTCATGTCACTTAGCCATCTTAAAAATGGTATATTCTAATTTCAACAAACAAAAGGAAAATTTCACCTCCAAATCTATACCAGAGGAAATGACCTAGAAAGCCAGTTTTAGTATTAAAACAAAAACAACAAATTGAAATTAATTAAAAAAAGAATTCACTCTCATTTCCATTTAAGTAACTTATGTGGCTAAATTTCAACTTAGTTAAATGGTTATTTACTTAATTATAACAAGACAGAATCTACATTAGTAACATACTTAACAGTTGTATCTAAACCAGACATTTACAACTGAACTTGTACTCTGTACTAAAATAAATCAAATAATTCAACAGCAAAATAGCATTATATGGATACTTTTTAAAACATAAAAAAAGATAAACGTTATATTCAAAATGTTGAAGTGTTTCAAAAGGAAAGGGCCTGAAGGGTATCCTTTGACACCCTCTGCCAATTATTCTTTTCGGTAACAAAAGCATAATTTTTTATTCCTTCTTAAGATGTATTTACCTATATAGTTCTCAAACTTATACCATTCCTATGCTTTTACTTTTAGAGTTTAAACCTAGGAAAGGATTCTGAAGATTTCTGATGCCTAAAGATTCCATCCAACTGTTTAAAAGTCCTGAGAGTCCTTGAATGCTAAGCTAATCATACTGGAAAACTAAGTATAAGGGTAGAAAATTCATTCCTTCACTCTCACAAATGAGAAAAAAATCAACCCTAGATTACAACTTTGGGTTATATTCCAATAGCCTCAACCAATAATCTTGTCAGTTTCAATTAGAGAGTTAAATTTTGGTGGTGTATCACATCTAACTAATGCATCAAAAATATATTTTGAGTTTACCTTTATAATATATTAATATTTTAATTCATAACATTCACTGCATGGGTGGAAAATTCAATCTCAAGCCTATAAAAATATTGAAATACAAAACTTACCCATTGGCACAAAGGAGAAAACTTTCCTGTTACGGCTTTCAATACTTCTTGGCTAGCAACACCTCCTACTGCTGCAGCAAGTGGGGGTAAAAAACCTTGAGCAGTCCAAGAGAGCCAATGCACAATGTCAGCATTTACTTCCGGCTGAAACACAAGCCATGAAAGATAATAATCTTGGGTGCCTGGGTGGCTCAGTCAGTTAAGCGTCCAAATCTTGATTTTGGGCTCAGGTTGAGCACTACCTACCTCCCCCTCCCCCCGCCCCACTGCCTGCCGGCTGAGAGCACAGAGAGCCTACTTGGGATTCTCTCCCTCTCTCTCCGTTCCTCTCCCAATTACACACATACTCTCTTTCAAAATAAGTAAATAAACTTAAAAAAAAAACCCACAAGTTTTTACATATATACTCAACATGTCAATGACTTACTGTGAGAATTATTAAATTACTGTAGCTTAACTCCTAAAAAAGCTACTCAATTTTCCTTCTAGATTTTAAGTCCTAAAAAAGTTCCAATCTCATAATAAAAGATCCAAGTGCATATTAGTTACCCTAGGCAGTATTTCTCTTTACCAGTAACTGCCCATTTTTGCTTTTTGAATCTATATGTTACAGTAGGGCAAAATTTAAGATTAACTGGAACATCTTCCATTTATAGCGTTTGTTAAAGATCAGTTCTGTGATGTCAGTCAGTATTTATAAACATCTAGAATTTTAAAAAACTGTTCTAATGGAAACTATGGGAAAATCTTGATCCCAAATAAATGAAAATAAAAATAAACTGATCCATAAAAAAATAAGGAGCTTTTAGCTGGAGTCTGAAGTAGTAAAAAAAAAAAAAAGAAAAGAAAAAAGTAAGAGTCAAAAATAATGAGGCACTAACATTGTTAGAAAAAAAGTGAGAGTAACATGGTAATTTTGCATATTTAAGAGCCAATCATCATAAAGTTCTCATTATCATACTTAAAAACTGAAATGATGGTCCTTGAAATAAGATTTGTTTATTAGCATTTTAAAGGAAATATTGGAGAATTGGATTCTGGAGCTATTGTTTTAGCACAATTTCTTATTTGTGAGAAAGATCTTTTCATGACCTCTGGCTTCTCTTTCTCTTCCTGTTCTTTCAACATTAGTAACCTGAATCTTAACCTTAAGATTCAAATAGGGCTCAACTGCTCTGAAATCCTATGTAAAATGACACTACTTGTGCATTTAGGGGGTAATAGAAGGCTTTTATTACATTCTCAAAGATATTTGTGATACAAAAAGACATTACTATCTACTTACTATTCCACTCACTCCATTTCAGTGTTCTATATCTCATTATTTTTCAACTATTTAGCACTAAACTCAACTCTGATTATAATTTCATTTAAGCTGTGCCCTTTCTGAATGCAGAGATACTGGTGTAGTGATAATATTAAAAATAATGATGAGAATGCAAAGAGAAGCAGGTAATTTGTGTGAGCACCTAGTGTGAGTTGTCTATTAAGTCCACATGTAATTTTCAAAATAATCCTAGGAAATATAATTTTTATCATATAGATTAGAAAACTGAAGTTTGAAAAAGCAATTTCCTTATGATTTTATAGCTAATAAGTGAAACTAGAATCTGAGCCCTAAAAGTCTAACTTACCAGTAGGTTACAATATCTCCCAAGATTCTATTATTTTTTAATTAAGAATGAACATAAGGGAATGGAAGCAAAAATAATATAAAAACAGGGAGGGGGACAAAATATAAGAGACTTTTAAATATAGAGAACAAACAGAGGGTTGCTGGAGGGGGGATGGGCTAAATGGGTAAGGGCTTAAGGAATCTACTCCTGAAATCATTGTTGCACCATGTGCTAAGTTGGATGTAAATTATAAAAAATAAATAAATTATACAAAATACAATGTCAAAAAAATAAAATATTAGTCCTGCAGAAGTTCTGAATAGGAAAGGATAAATAATGAATACAATGAGCAGAGAAGGATATGGAAAACTTTAAATCTGAACTAAGTGTTGAAGAATGAATTGCATTAGAATTGAAGTGGAAATCATTCAGTTCAGGGAAAATGGCAACTCAAAGAAGAAGGAATGTGTGTAAAACTGAAAAAGCTGCAATGAATTTGCACGTTTTATATGAAAGGAAGAAAATAAGATCATATGTTAGAGTATGATTAGACTATGAAGAACACCAAAGACCATGGCTGACTTTGGACATGATAGAAAAAATAAAGGAAGCATTGGATGCTTTTGAGAAGAAAACTCATATGATGAAAGAAGTAGGATAATACAGCAGCAGAGTGGTAGAGAGATGAATAATTTCAATTTAAGTAAGCAGTTCTGGGGCTGATTCAATGAAAAAGTTGTAAGGTATGAGGACCTTAAGCTACAATGAAGGCAGACATAAAGATTAGAAATATTTCCAAAAACTTCTTTACAGCCACAATGATTAAACAGATATAGAGGAGAAAACCCAAAGATGGCCGAATGAGTGGGAGTAGCTCCGAATTTTGAACAAAGATACTCTGACAAATTTTGATACAGACTAGAAAATATGAGGAGTTATTGGAAAAAGAAGGGGAAATATGTTTGTGAGTTCAAATTTGGAAATGTTAAGTTCACTATGAAATAGGAATTTAAAATGGAAAATGTCATTCACTGGACTGAAGTTAACTGAAGAAAATAATATAGATATGAAATATGACAAAGGTACATAGTTTCTAGCATTTATTTAAGTTAAAATATTTTCAACATGTTTCCAGATATTTGCTTGTATTATAACATCCAGAAGCCTATGGAAACCAAGTTTAGAACAGTTAAAATTTATGAACATAGTGAACATTTTTTGCATTGTCAAATTAAGTAAAGAATTTTTAAGATAAATATTAAAAAAAAAAAAACTCAAATCTGGGGAATTTTTGGTTGCCCTAGGATAAATAGCTCAAATCTAAATTTGCCTAAACAATCTCTAAAAACAGATACATATCCAAAAGAAGAGAAATAAACCAGTGGCAGGGTTTCAGGATCACTAGAAAACAGAGTATTATAAACTTCAAATTACCTGTAAATAGAAAAATAAGTACCAAACTCCAACAAAACTACTTCTGGACGTCACAATGCTATAAGCCTTCACAGAGAGCAGGAAGTGTGTAACCACAGAAAAGAGAATGAAAAGAGAACAGTGACAAACCACAGTCAAAATCATCCTGAGAAAACAGAAGCCCTAGCACTAAGTGCAAAAAGTACTGAACACGTATGTAATCTGGCAGATCTCAGCACTGCCTATGGCGAAAGAACTTCAGTGGGAGGCAATGATGTAAACAGAAAAAGGGCGACATTCTTTGACGCAGAAGGCTAAATTAAGAAGAGAGGAAATTAACGATTTGGCAGAAATCAAAAAGATCTACAAGACACCAATACCTAACCACCAAAAACAAACAAACCCAACCATTAAAGAAACCCCTTTCCAGTATCCTAAGGGAACAAGGAGTTTTAGAAGTACAAATCTGAAAAAAGCACCCAAAACTCTTATCCTGCCCCCAAAATAGACAAAAAACAGTTTACTATACAAAAGTAATGTAAGAAGTAAACAGAAAATTAGAATCAAAACATTTCAGCCAATGAAAATTTCTCCTCCAAACTAATTATAAGGCAGTGGAAATCTGATTGAGTGAATTATATCCTTAAAGAACACTTGAGAGATGTGGGAAAACAAACAAAAAAACCTCACCTCCAATCAGAAATTCAACTAAATACTAAAGGAATCTATTCCACCACCAATCCTCTCCCTGCAAAAGGAAAAAAATAAAAGAAAATCTGAATCTATGTATTAAAATGGGCTCATAATATGGGAAAAATGGACTGAATGATCAACTCTGAGATACAATCAGTTAAAATTATACACTTTACAGGTGAAAAAAACATACAAAACTACAAGGCAAAAAGGCTAGACTTACTTGTAAGAGTAAAAAATTAAGGTGGCATCATTTTTTCTCAACAGTAAGATACCACTAAAGAAAGTAAGGCCTAGAATGTTATATTCAGCCAAGTTGCCTTTCAAGTATGGAGGCTACCAAAAATATTTAAAACATGTAAGAACTCAGAAAAAAACATAATTCTGAGCTCCTTTGGAGAAATATACTAGAGACCAAACTTGATTTCAAGAGTTACCACAGAGCTACAATAATCAAGATAGGATGATATTAGCAAAAAACAATGGGAAGACAGAAACAACCAATGGAAGATAAAACATTGAGTTCAGAAACAGCCCTACACATATGTGGTCAATAAGTTATTGACAAAGAATACCCAGAATATAGAATAAGGAAAGAATTATCTTTTCAATAAATGGGCTAGAATTACTGGATATTCTACATACCAAAAAATTAATCTTGATCTATACATGGCAAAGTATGAAAAAATGAACTCACAAAAGTATAAAACTGTGTCCAATGAATTAAAAATGTACAGTTGTGTACACTTGACCTACACTTGTATACTTTGCATGGCATACAAAAATGAAGTCACAAAACTATAAAAATTCTGGAAGAAAACACAGAACAGAAGCTGTGACCTTAGATTTAAAAGAAGGTATAAAACACATACCAAAAAAATGATACACTGAAGTTTATCAAAATTAAAAGCTTCTGCTCCTTAAAGACACTGTAATAAAATGAAAAGATGAGCCATGGACTAGAAGAGAATATTTGCAAAACATGTATCCTATGAAGGATTGATATCCAGAATATATAAAGAACTCAATCAATTAGAAAACCTACCTAATTAAAAACCAAAGATTTAAAAGGACAGTTTATTAAAGAAGAGATATGAGTGGCAAATAAGCAAATGAAAAGATACCAAATTCATAATGATCAATGAAATGGAAATTGAAACCAAAACAAGATATACACACACACTTAAATGCACACACTTTAAAATGGCTAAAGTCAAACAAATAGATAATACACCATTATAGAGAGAATACAGAGCAATTCAAAATCTCATTTCTGGTGGAAATGCAAAATGGTATAGCTACTCTGCAAAACAATTTGGCAGTCTGTTATAAAACTAAACCTGTATCTATCATTTGTCTCTGTAATACACCACTACGTCTTTACCCAAGAAAAATAAAAACATATGTCCACACCAAAATCTGTATGCATATGTTTGTAGGGGCTTTATTCATAATTGCCCACATTGGAAACCCAAATGTCCAGCTGGTACAGGGAAAAAAAAACTGTGGTACACTTATATAATGGGCTACTTACTCAACCAATAAATAGGAATGAACATGCAACATGGATTAAACTCAAGTTCATTATAATTAGTAAAAAAAATCCAGACTCAAAAGGCTACATATTGCATGATTCCATTTACATGACATTCTAAAAAAAAGGCAAAAATATTCTGGTTGCCATGGTTTGGCTGGGGGAGAGGGAGATGATTATAAAGAGGCATGAGGAAATTTTCTGGCCTTATGGAAATGTTTTACATCTTGATTACCGTGGTAGATATATGACTATACACTTTAATGGTGCACAGCTCAATTGTCTACAAATTTTTGTATAACTGTACATCTAAAAAGGGTGAAATTTTCTATATCTAAGTTTTATCTCAATAAATCTGATAAATCCCTAATCATATCATTCCTTGTAATCACAGACTTCATCAATCTATTTCTAGCTTTTCGCACTTTTCTGTAACCACTAAATACGCATACATAAAAGGTCTTTAACTTGTGGTTAATGACTCACTGTTTTCAGTTCATTTGTTATTTCCTTTGTTTTAATCACATAAAATATGAGATCATATTATTCTTAACCACTAATGTTAAGACTTTACACTTCCCCCGCATTTTTATACCATAACAAAAACTATAAAATTTTCAACTAAGTGCACAAACACTGCTAACGTTATCTGCTAAAATGAAACTACTGGCCAGCAAGCACTGGCACCATGACATGAAAAAATTGTTTTCTAGGTGATATGTCCAAATATGATATGCAAAATGCAATTAAGAGATATGAATATATAATGGAAAAAGATGATTTATAGGAAAACTTACAGCTATACAGTGAGTTTCAGTGGGTTAACAAAGTAAATCAGAAGAGATAATACTAATACTAAAAATATAGCAGGAGCAGAAAATAGTAATTGCTATATGCCATATACTCAGATTCTAAGCGCTTCACAAAATTAAATCATTTAATGTTCACAGTAACACTCAGAGACAGGATAACCCTGTTTTATAGATTTATAAACTAAAGCAGAACAAATTTAAGTAACTTGCCTACTGTCACAGAGTCAATAAGCAGCAAAGCTGGGATCTGAAAGGTAAGAGAATATTAATATATAGAATGTTTATCATGTTACACCTTTTTTGATGGTCCTAACTTTGAATACTCACCTTCTCTTCTAGGGTTTCACTTATAGACGTTGCTAGTTTCAAGAGTTCTTCTGAATCTTGCTGGCACCTAGGATTCAACATGAAGCACCCCACTTTCAATATTCTTAATTGCCATAAACAGTAAGTCATATTCAAAACTAAAATTTAAGAAATCTGTAAGAAAAAAAGTGGAATTTTGCCAGCAGGTAGCATGAAATGCTTCCCTGACTTGAAGGTAATGGACTCATAAATACATTAATTAAAAATCATGTTTACCTAAGGATAGTATATAAATAGGATAATGGTTTTAAATAGACAAGGCAAATACTTTTTGCAACAGTACTTCTGACTTAATAGACCAGAAAGTAAAAAGTTACATAGTGGATTCATAATTCAATAATTCTCAGATTTTTTATTTCAAAAAGTTTAAAAAGTAGCTTTTGAAGATTTCAAAATGGAAAAATTCTTACTGTGCATAATTCCATTTTTAGGAATTGATCTCTCCACTCCCACCAGAAAAAAGACCAGGTCATAATAAATGTTTATAGAGTTCAGTGTATCTAGTAGTGTTGCAACTATGAAGGGCTTTAGTTACTAAACTTTAGTTTCTAAACTAAAACATTTAGTTTAAATGTTTTAAATTATAATTTCCCAAATACTGCTTTTATAATAAGGAAAAAAATATTTCAAATGAAGAACATTACCCAATATTTGGCTTGCGACTATAGCTCTCCTGGAACTGGTCCAAGGCAAGCATAGCTGTGTGAATCTGTAAAGGTGCCTATTTGGAACATTAAAAATTGTTCAACAGTTATTGAGTTCATAATATATGATAGGCACTGTGCTTAACACTTTAAAAATTATTTAATTCTTATAATAAATTAATTAGATTAATACTATTATTATCTGTATTTAACACATGAGGAAGCTAAGCCTTAGAGAAGTTAAACAACTTGACTTCAAGGCCATAAAGCTATATTTAAGCAACAGATCCAAGTTTCAATCTCCGGTGATATAACCAGTTTTTAGTAGGTTATTCCTATGAAAGTCAGAGCAATATCAACTAAACAACACCAACAAGACATTTGTATAAGATCAAAATCACCTAATCCTTCTTCATCAAGTTAAAAATTTGGAAACTGTTAATACTATTCTTTCCTTATCACAAATGCATTCACTGCTACAAAATTATATTCAGTGATTTAAAACAAAAGAATAAATGCTTCCAAGGTTTTTTAGGAAGAAACATGTATCATATAAAACTCTAGGGACGCCTGGGTGGCGCAGTCGGTTAAGCGTCCGACTTCAGCCAGGTCACGATCTCGCGCTCCGTGAGTTCGAGCCCCACGTCAGGCTCTGGGCTGATGGCTCAGAGCCTGGAGCCAGTTTCCGATTCTGTGTCTCCCTCTCTCTCTGCCCCTCCCCCGTTCATGCTCTCTCTCTCTCTGTCCCTAAAATAAATAAAAACGTTGAAAAAAAAAAAAAAACTCTATATGGTTCAGAAAATCTTTTAGTAAGATTTTGTACAAATTATTGAAATAATTTTTCAATTATCAAAGCTAACATATTATAAAAGTAAAATGTTTTTCTATTCTTAAAAGTTTTCCATGATATAAATCCCTGTTTTTAATTCTTGGGAGTCAACTCTAGATATATGAATACAACCTTTATTAAAAAAACCTGACAGAAAGGTACCAATTCCCATGCCCTCTCTGCTGCCTCTCTCAAACCTACAAAGTGTTCATTTACCTCAGGTTTGCCAAAATCCACAATAAGGCACTTTGGATGTTTTATCTGCCTCTCCAATGGTTCCTTAATAGAAACAAAAACTATTACTTCAGAAACAAAAACTATTACTTCAAGCAAGTGATTACTTGACAAAAAATATAGAGCACTAAAAGCAATGCATCTCTCTTAAGGTCTAAAATAAATAAGGTTGGGCTAATTTGATTTAATAGAAATATAAAAGAGCTACCATTCCCCATTGTCTTCTTGCTAGACTTAATTTTTAATTCCACTTAATTCCACTTAAAGTGGAATAACTGACTAATAAAACAAAACATATACAGTTTCAGTGCTTGTTAAATCTTTCAAATATATATTAGCTTCATCTTTTATCTTACTTAGGGAGTAAGAAGTATGATCAACTCTTTGATGATTCACAAAAGTATAGATCCTCTGAAGTAAACAACTTATATGCACTGGTATTCTAGCTATAATTTTTTTGTTGTTATTAGTTTATTTCCTTAAATTGATCCCACTTCCCTCAAAGTGGGTACAAATTAAAAATCAAAATCTGTTCAGCCCTTAAATTAACTGTTTGGTTAACTGAGTATTATTACTTTTTTCTCTTCTGCCATTCTTCCGCAAAGAAATATATTTTAAGCAAAAAAAACCCCAAAAACTAAAACATACTTACAAAGCAAAATGTTTTAGGAGTCTTAACTTGGACAGCTATGCCTCCATGTAAATAAGGATCCAGTTCTGTAGTATCACCAATGCTAAAAGAAAATGGTGATACCACTAAAAGAAAAATAAGAAAACCATTACATGCTGATATAAGTATTTAAACTTGAAGATTTATCATGATAAAGATGGTAATTTTCCCTAATTTATAAAATTAGAAGATCCCACTATAAATTTTTTTGGAGGTGGGAGGAAGTGTGGAAAACTAGATAGATTATTTTTCCAGTGTGAACTGAAGGACTTAATAATTACCAAGAAAACTCAGAGGGGGATAATCATAATGAGATGCTTATTACTAGATATTAGAATATTTTATAAGGCATTAATAATATGTTGATACTAATTACATGCAATTAATACTAAATATAATGTGGTACTTGTTAATGAACAGGCAGACAAATGGAACACTTTGTTTGTAGCCTCAAGATTCTGAACTATCACAATCCCCCATTGCATAGATAACGAATGATAAATCCTAAGTGATTTAACAAATAACAAACGATAACAAATACAATAACAACAAATGATAATCCTAAAGGATTAATTTTTACAAAAACAGATACAAATTCTTTAATATTAATGATGTAACCTGTATTTTACATATCTGGATATAGTCTGGGAAACAAAATCCAGTAATTTTGTAATCAAAGATGCTTAACCAACTATAGATCCAAAGTTATTATGAAGAATTCATAATAGGGACTGATTTTTGTCTCTCCTAAGGATCCATTTTATAGTCATTACAAGAAAAAAAAAAAAAGTAATCCATTTGCTAGTCTACACACTCATCACATAATTAGACTTTCAAATGTCCTAAAGATAAACCTGAACCTTCTTGGCTAACAAGTGTAAATATGCCATCTTTGAGTTATAGGATGTCTAGCACTGTCTTTGACTCTTTTAAACATGGCTGGAGAAAAATCACAAATTATGCAGACTAACGCTGCTATAAATTCACTATCTTCAACTTCAAATCGGCACTAAATTAAACCTGATAGTCTATTTTTTAAAATGTTTAACTCTCTTTAAATCTATGACTTTGGCACTTTTGCTCTCCTTTGGGCAACGATCTCATCTTAGTCTACAAAAAAAATAAATAAATAAAAATCAAATTCCTTCAACTTTTTGCCAGCAAACCCACAAACTTGCCTGCAATAACATCCACTCATTCCTTTTATACAAGCCACTAACAAAAACATGTCTCCACCTGAATACTTCATTGCCACCTTACTCAACGAACCTAAACTGTACTCATCATCTTCTCTCCAAAACCTGCACTCCTTAAGTGAATAAGTTGCCCATGTTGGATTCTTTGCTTACCTACAATATGAGATTATCAAATTTCCTCTTAAATGTCTTAAGACTTTTGCCATATCAACTCCCACTGCCAGCCCTGCCATATTGTATCTTTTAGTTTCTTGAACAAACTGCCTCTTACTGTTGGTCTCTGCATAGAATATTCTTTTCATCATTTTCCTAAGCCAAAGCAATCTTCAAATTTTAATCAAGATACCTGTCCCCACTGCTGCTGTACCCAAACCGGGTAGACTTCCTTGCCATGTTTAGTGTTCCCAGAAATGCCTGTACTGTCTTTACACTCTCTTTACATCACTGCTTAAAGTTAACACGTCCTCACTTGGATTGAATGTTTTGAGGCCAAGAATTAGATCATGTTTGTCTAAGCTGATGAAGTGTTCTCAACACTGAATATACTGTCTAAACTATTAATGTGTTGAATAATGAATAAGTATAAATGAATTAATAAAACACAGGAACTTACCAGTTATTTGTTGTGTCGATCCATTTAACCCTGTCATTCCATTAATTTCTCGAAACATTAAAAACTGTCCTGTCTCAAGTTTGTGAGGATGATTTTCAAGGCAGGTGACAATACCAGGATTAGCCTAAATAAGAGAATTCTACTAAAAAAACAAGTTCATGTATTCCTTTTTTGCACAAATTTCAAATCTCACACAAAATGGACCAGGTTATCATAAAATTCTCAAAACAATCAAAATGCCAAGTCATTCCTTTTCTTCCTTAGTAAAAGCAAGCGTTTTAAGAATTATTGCAAAATAATGATCAATTTACTATTTTATTATGAATGTTTAAAATATAATTTCTGTGTTTGGGGGAGAAGGAGATTCTACATGGAAGTTCAAATATTTTATAGATACAGATTCTTTGGACTTATAAAAAATATTCAAAGTTATCAAATATAAGTTTTAAAGTCATGTTATAAAAAAATCTGTGCATAAAAGACAAGTCTAACTTTGAAGATGAAAGAAATGCAAGAAAGGACAGAGATTTAAATTTTTTTTTTAATTTTATTTTTAGAGAGACACAGAGAGAGCGAGAAAGTTAGTGCTCAAGTGGCTGAGGGGGCAGAGGGAAGAGATAGAATCTCAAGAAGTCTCCACACTCAGTGAGGGGCCTGACACAGGGCTCACAATCCCACGACTGTGAGATCATGACTTGAGCCAAAATCAAGGGTTGTACGCTCAACTGACTTAGCCATCCAGGTGTCCCAAGAAGGATGGAGATTTAAAGCCAGAAAACTGGTAATTTAAAATTTGCTGCCCAACATGTTAAAGGATAAAAAAATATTGTGTAGCTCAGCTTACCAGGACAAAAATAGGAAGAAACTGACCTATTCACCAAAGAGGATGGATGAGATAGGTCCAAGGCCCAGAAATTTGCTTATTAATGCATATAATCCAACACACTGGTTGAGTACGGTGGTAATAATTTAATCTACATAAAACCTAAAGAGAATTATCATCCTTTCTTTCTTAACTGTGAAGATTCTGAAAATTGTCCTGTGGCTTAATGATCTGGGTAAGAATTAAGATTATGATCACAAACATGTATATAAAATTAACATAATGTGGGTTTACTAATATCTCAAGAAGAATAAAATTCATAAGGACTTTATTAAAAAAGAGAAATACTTTTGCATATAAGTTAAATGGGAACATTTATGGTACTTTGTAATTCTTTGTGGATAACCTTCATACTGCCTACACTATTTAAGAAAAGAAAATACCAATGCAATACAAGATTCCAACTATTTCCTGGAGACTATTCTATTCTAACTGTATGATGTTCGCAGGGACAAACTAAAAACAAGCACAAAGATTAAAGGTTGAATAATAAATCATTCTGTAAGCACAGAGACACAGAATGATTTTTTTAATGCATTTCTCTTAAAAAGGGGTGAAAAGGCAACATTACACTGGGCTTAAAAATCAAGCATAAATATAGAAACACAAATACTATTATCATTCCCTTACATTTGGTTTCTTTGATCTTTTAAATTTTTTTTTTCAACGTTTATTTATTTTTGGGACAGAGAGAGACAGAGCATGAACGGGCGAGGGGCAGAGAGAGAGGGAGACACAGAATGGGAAACAGGCTCCAGGCTCTGAGCCATCAGCCCAGAGCCCGACGCGGGGCTCGAACTCACGGACCGTGAGATAGTGACCTGGTTGAAGTCGGACGCTTAACCGACTGTGCCACCCAGGCGCCCCTCTTTGATCTTTAATGTAAACTGATTAGAAAGAATGCAAGTAAAAGTAATGATTCAGACTTAAAAAACTAGGAAAACTGGATCACAATGATATCTCCAATTCTTTTAGGGAATAAAAAACTTAAGCTTACCTGAAGAGAACGTGAAAGTTCAGACTTTTTGATCTAAGGGTAATTAATTCTAATACTTTTTTTCCTTCTCCAAATGTTTTAGAAATATAAAAAATTTTAGAAAAGCTTTTGTCTATAGTGACCTAACTGTGTATCCTCCCCACAGTCTTGTGTTGGGCCAGGTGACTTAAGACATACTTACTACATCTACATTCTGACACAATACACACAGTTTAGTAAACACTGAATCACACTTCATGCCCAATAGGAACACGACATAGAACAAAATTAAAATTTATCACAAGCAAATGTTGATCTATTGATTATTGTTAGAAGGAATTCAGACACTCATATTCTAACTTAAATTTAGTTTTAATATAATATGATCAAGAAATTAACAAAACATTCCCTCATGAATTACCTTAAAATATTATAAAACAAATGAAAAATATTGCATATTACAGTATTTTGCTATTGTCACCTTTAAAAAATGTATTCACATCGGGGTGCCTGCGTGGCTCAGTCAGTTAAGCATCCAAATTTGGCTCAGGTCATGATCTCACGATTTGTAAGTTAGAGCCCTGAGTCGGGCTCTGTGCTGACAGCTCAGAGCCTGGAGCTTGTTTCGGATTCTGTGTCTCCCTCCCTCTGCCCCTACCCCACTCAACGCTCTGTCTCTCCCACTCTCAAAAATAATAAACATTAAAAAAAAATTTTTTAAAACAAACTAAAAAAAAAAAATGTATTCACATCAACCTTAAAAAAAAATTCATATACATATACAATAATATATATATATATATATAATCATACTTGCGTTATATTTGAAATGAAAATTTCTTTTGGCTCTTCTCCTGTTGCATCTGAAACTTCAAATTCATCACCAAAATCACAAAACAACCGTGACCAAATTCCATGTACATCTGCACTGATAAACTGTGAAATGATGAAAAGAAGTTCAAGCTTATCTATTTATATAAAGAAAAAAACCCCACCTCAAGTATTTTAAGCCTCTTCATGACTTTATTTATAATTAAGATTATCCTTTGGGATATAAAATGAATCACAAACAGAATACATTATTTGTGAAGTGGTTCAAGAATCAAGGATATTGGTATTTGAGACTGGGTATCTAGTGCTATATAATTAAAAAATGCAGCACGTCATCATTGTACATTCTATGATTTTTAAATAACAGAAATTCTTTCCTTGCCCTAAAAATCCAACAAAGTACATAAGACACTGGTATCTTTTGATAATAGCTAAATTATGAAAAAAGCCCAAATGTTCATTAATTGATGAATGGATAAAAAAGATGTAGGATATATACACAATGGAATATCACTCAGTGATCAAAAAGAATAAAATATTGTCATTTGCAACAATGTGGATGGAACTAGCAAGTACTATGCTAAGTGAAATAAGTCAGTCAGAGAAAGACAAATATATGATTTCGCTCCTGTGGAATTTAAGAAACAAAACAGATGAACATAGCAGAAGGGAAGGAAAAATAAAAACAGGGAGGGAGGCAAACCATAAGAGATTCTTAAATATACAGAACTACGGGTTGCTAAATGGGTGACTGGCAATAAGGAGGACACTTGATGGGAGGAGCACTGGGTGTTATATATAAGTGATAATTCACTAAATTCTACTCCTGAAACCATTACTACACTATATGTTAACTTGGATTTAAATTAAAAAAAAAAAATTTAAGTAAATTGTACCTATAAGTATTTGAGGTTTGCATGCTGTAGTGTTTTTATTAAAAATTACTAATTGAGGGGCGCCTGGGTGGCGCAGTCGGTTAAGCGTCCGACTTCAGCCAGGTCATGATCTCGCAGTCCGTGAGTTCGAGCCCCGCATCAGGCTCTGGGCTGATGGCTCAGAGCCTGGAGCCTGTTTCCGATTCTGTGTCTCCCTCTCTCTCTGCTCCTCCCCCGTTCATGCTCTGTCTCTCTCTGTCCCAAAAATAAATAAACGTTGAAAAAAAAATTAAAAAAAAAAATTACTAATTGAAAAAACAGAATAGAACTGCACATAAATATAATACTAATGTGGCAAAAAAATAAAAAAGGTACACACGTCTTTATAGAATTATAGAGGATATATACAGTACAATGTTAACAGCTGTTACCTCTGGTGATGGGCTTAAAGGTAAATTTTTCATTATACTTTTCTACATTCTCTAAATTCTCTTAGTGAATTTGTATATATGTTTATATTCAGATGAAAACTAAGTAGTATTAAAAATTTTGGAATTGTATAAAATCCACTATCTTAGAATTAGAAACTTTGGTAAGCTTTGGTTGAACAACAATAAAAAACCTTCAGTTAGGTTTTGCAGGCACACCTGAGAGATATTGCAGGTTCATTTCTACACCACTTCAATAAAACAAATATTGCCAAGAAAAAAAAAAGAAAGAAAGAAAGAAAGAAAGAAACCAGTATCTTGGTTCAATGGTTTGAGCAGTGAATTTTTACTTTTCATTTGAGAAAAAAGAAGTATCCATTCACCAGTAGTAGAGTTAATGGAAAAGAGAACAGAGCTAAAAGTTGAAAATGGAGGCAACTAATAGAAAAAGAGCTGAGGAACTGACAGTATGCATCAAAGCAAGGAAGGTAAAACTCAGATTCTTTTTTTTTTAAATGTTTATTTATTTATTGGTGTGGGGAGGGTTGGGAAGGGGCAGAGAAAGAGGGAGACAGAGGATCTCAAGCAAGCTCTGGGCTCAAATTCAAGAATCTCGAGATCATGACCTAAGCCGAAGTCGGCTGCTTAACTGATTGGGCCACCCAGGTGCCCCAAAAATCATATTCTTAACCACAATCATTAATGCTTTATTAAAAGTGATTTTTGTAACACATATGCTCCATTCTAAGAATCTCTAAAGAAAATGTTTTTGTGTCTAATTTCATTTTGAGTTAACAGTAAAGAATTCTTATTCTATAACACATACGATCCTGTGTAAAATGATACTTAAAAAATTTTTTTTTAACGTTTACTTATTTTTGAGAAAGTCAGAGAGACAGAGTGCGAGCGGGGGAGGGGCAGAGAGAGAGGGAGACAGTCTGAAGAAGGCTCCAGGCTCCCAGCCATCAGTACAGAGCCTGACCATGGGGCTCAAGCTCACAAACCCCGAGCTCATGACCTAAGCTGAAGTCAGATGGTTAACCGACTGAGCCACCCAGGAGCCCCTAAAGTGATACTTTTTTAAACAAAAACTAAAGTCTATTCATATTTGGATATAAAAATGTAGCCCATTAAAACAATTTATACCACCTATTACATGAAGTAATGAGAGAGCTAATAAAAGGCTACCTCCTACTGGATCATGTATTGCCTTTACCATTAAAATAGGTACAGACAGCATTTTTTAATATATAAATGAAATATATTATATATTTAATTATATGATATATATATAAAAATGAGCAGAAATTTAGAATTTTTTTTTAAGTTTAAAAGCTGCAAATTTGAGGACAATTTCCCTTCAAAACAACTTTCAAATAGGATTACATATACCAATCACATAAACAAAAGATTTTAGTTCATAACTTAGTGTAATTATTTTGTAAAACTTCCATGCCCGGGGATTTTAACTTTACTATTCTATGTCTTATTCATCTGTTTAAATTGTGAACCATAGCACAAATGTACAGAGTGTAAATATGCTATGTAAAAACCACAATCCAAAAATTTTTAGCACAACTATTTAATAGAGTATGATAGTTGGCTTACTGCCTATCTCAAAAGAACAAGTAATTTTTTCCTTTTTTCAAAGGAACAAATAACCCAACAAAGGAGTTAGAGTTAATGGTATGTATGTAACTGCACAGGATAATTTATGATTTTTCTGATCTAAACTTATTACTGGTCTTCCCAATGTCACCATGACTCAGTTACTCTGGAAAAAATCTAGGAGTCATTCTTGATCATTCTTTCCCTCACAACTCATATTCATCCATTCGTAAGTTGCAAGCCATTTTTTTTTAGAAGATATCTCAAATTCATTAACTTCTCAAAATTTCTATTTCTACCTCTCTTGAATTACCAGCATCTCACACCTGGATTACTGCATTATCCTCCAACTGGTCTAGTTGCCTCTACTCTCTTATTAATTCAATGGGTTTCTTTCTGTTTGGCTCTGTGATTCCTTCATGTTCTTCTTCTTTTTTTATTTTTTTTTAATTTTTGTTTTTCAATGTTTATTTATTTTTGGGACAGAGAGAGACAGAGCATGAACGGGGGAGGGGCAGGGAGAGAGGGAGACACAGAATCGGAAACAGGCTCCAGGCTCTGAGCCATCAGCCCAGAGCCCGACGCGGGGCTCGAACTCACAGACCGCGAGATCATGACCTGGCTGAAGTCAGACGCTTAACCGACTGCGCCACCCAGGCGCCCCTCTTCTTCTTTTTTTAAAATATTTATTTATTTTGAGAGAAAGTGTGCACACATGCACACATGCAGGGGAGGAGCAGATAGAGAGGGAAAGAGAGAATCCCAAGTAGGCTCACACTCAGTGTGGAGCCTGACATGGGGTTCAATGTCATGACTGTGAGATCATGACCTGAGCTAAAATCAAGAGTTGGACACTTAACTGACTGAGCCATCCAGGCACCCCAATTCCTTCACATTCTTACAAATTACTGAGGACTGAAAGCACTTCTATTTATCTGGGTTATACCTATTGGTATTTGCTGTGTTAAAAATTAAAACTGAGAAACATTTAAAATGTTAAGAATACACACATACATTTCATTAGCTATAAGAGCAGTAATATCTACTGCATATCATCTAGATAGACTCTGGAAACTCCGCTGTACCCCATAAGAGAATCAGAGTAAAAAAAACAAATAACATTTTAGTAATATTATGAAAATAGTTTGACTTTGGAGATCCCATGAAAAGATCTCAAGAATATTCAGTATCCTTCGACCATACTTTGAAAACTACTGCTTTAGACTATTTTCCCTACAGCACATCCAGAGTTATCTTTTACAAATATAAATCAGATCAGGGATGCCTGGGTGACTCAGGTGGTTAAGCATCCAACTCTTGATTTCAGCTCAGGTCATGATCTCACGGCTGTTGAGATTAAGCTCCACGTCGGGGTCTGTACTGAGCATGGAGTCTGCTTAAGATTCTCTCCCTCTGCCTCCTCCCCTGCTTGGGTGTGTTCTCTCGTTCTCTCTCTCTCTCCTATGTACACACACACACACACACAAACACACACACTGTATATATAAATCAAGTCAAAACCCATGGGATTAAAACTCAGCTATCCTCAAAGTTATGTAAGTTATGGCCCTCTAATTACTTCTCTGAACATAATCCCCTGGTAACTTTTACTCATACTACTGTCTCCTCTTTACCCAAATTCCATTCTGGTCTTGCTTGCTTCTTGCTGTTTGTAAACACACCAAGCGAATTTTTTTATACTTTCAAGTCTACACTTGATGTTCTTCATGCTTTGAATGCTCTTTCCATACCTGGCTCTCTCTCATTATTCAGGGTTCTATTCAAATGTTATCTCCTCAGAGGAGTTCCCTGACCTTCAATTTAAGAGAACCAGCACTGATCCCCACCCCAACATCATGCAGATATTATATTCTTTACCTAGCTATTTTCTTCATAGGACTTGAAACTATGTTCTTTATTTGCTTTTTAATTAAATATCTTCCTTACTGGATGGTAATTTTCCTGAGTAGGAAAATTTGTATGTCTTATTCACTAATGTATTCCTAGTGCCTAGAATTGTATTTGGAGAAGATGCTCAATGAATATTTGTTGCAAGAACCAATGAACTTCTTGAAAACCACCATTACACCATATCTAAAGTTAGATGATGAATTCAGTGTTTACCATCCTTACCATTCCCATCTTTATTCTTCCTCAGTTTTGGCAATTTGCTATAAGCCAAATTTAGATCTTGGTTTTAAAAACAGGAAATGAATAATGCCAAAATTAAAGAGAAAAATATTACTGTGATTGTCCTCGTGTAAATAAGAACTTCTGACACAACCTACTGAAAAGCTATAAATTTTAACAGTGAAGGTGTTCTTTCTTTGCTTAACTACATGTCATTATTAAGTAATATTATTACCTTAATTGGAGGGCACCGAGAACGGCAAAAGTTATTGATCTTCTTCTGCAACGGAAGTTTGATCTCAGTCAATATTACACACTGTTAAGAAGAATATAAGAAATTAAATATTAGAAAATAAACAACTAGTTTGGTAAAATACACTTCTAAGTCAGAAGCATGTCACAGTTTGCATTATGCTAAAAACACATTGTTTTCCTTGTAAAAAAAAATACTTTCCCAATGTATTCCATTCTAAGGTTAAAACCTTCAGAGTCATGGAATAGCAAAAGTAAAAATAACATATACAGAGGAAAACCTGCCCATATTAAATTCAATTACTATCATAGGATTTACATAAGAAGCAAACCTTAATATCATATGTGGTATTTTTGTACTCTAAATGGCTGGAGATTTTGTTTGATCTGTTTTGCCATGGGAATACTAACCTAGTCTTCAGGATATTAATTAAATGCTGGCTTAAAGGAGTAAAGATTATATTTTTAAAGACATACACTAGTTGGCTTAGCTTTTACTTCAGATGCACAATATAACAACTTTTGCTTTATGACAGTGTCATTAGTAAAACTACCAAGTTCTGTTATTTAAAATAGCAAATTATAGTTCTCAATGCTTAACTTTTTATCATCACCCTGTAAGATAAGTAGAGAGCTTTTATAATCATATTTTAACATAAGTAACTTAAACTCATAAAGGTAAAAAACTTTCCTAAGGTCATTCATCTACCTATCAAGTGGCAAAAGTAGAACTAGACTCTCAGTCCAGAGTTTTCCTTGCTGGTAGTTTCCATGAATTGGATAACTTTTTTTCACTACAAATATCCAGTTGTGGATTTATTCTTATTTACCTAGCTCAGAATATGGTGTGCTTCCTGCAAGATTGATTTCTCCTCCATGGGTCTCTTACTTTTTATACACGTCTCAACTGGGTATGCCATGAATCCAAGGATCTTAACTATTCTTGGACCACTTCTCAGGATTATATTTGCTTTGTGCAAGCTGGAGGAATGAGGTAATGTTTCCCTCTGGGACAAAGAACAAGCCTGTTAATTGTTTCCTATAAAAGCACAGGTTTTCCAAGCTCAGTGTTCCTCTTATCAAAAGGAGCCCATTACATGTGCAGGCATCCACTGAGTCCTCTACACTACACTAGTGGGTTTTGGGGAAAGGCAAGAGGAAATAAGGCAAATATAATACTCACACCTCTTACCATACTCAGAGAAATAAAGTCTCTGACTCAGGAATCTCATGTTTTCTGTCAGCAACCAAAGAACAGTAACAGGCTGACTTAGTAAGTTTGTAAATACAGTAAAATCACATCTTAGACTCAGCATACACTGAATCTAATTTGTGTTTCATCACAAATTCTCAGCCATAATTTTTTTGGAATATTGCCCTTTCCTAATGTTCTTTCAGAAATTTAATCTCATGAATTGAACCTTTTCACTTAAGCTTGTATTTCTTTTAATTTCTCTTTCATACTTACTCTAATTTCTAAAGGTTGTAGTCTCAGTAATCTCAGCTCTTTCAATTCACTAATTCTTGTCTAGTTGTATCTATCCACTGTTTAATCTACTCACTGAGTTTTAATTTTTAAGACAATATTTTCGTTTCTAAAAGTTCGACTGGTTCTTTATCACATCTGCCTGATTCTTTTAAATTATTTCCATATTGTATATTTAATTCCTTCTTTTAAAATTCAATTTGAACATCTATGTTTTTTAGTCCCTATCTGATAATTCTATTATCTGAAATTCCTGGAGGTTAATTCTATTATTTGTTATATCCATTGACCTTTCATCACACCGAACTCCCTGTCTTGCTATTTTGTACTCTGAACTCATCTTCAAAGAGGCTCCATATACTGGAATATACTATGGCTTAGTTGAACATAGATTTCTCTGTAGTTGTTTAGTTTTCTTTCTGTCTGGCATTCCAGGATATTGATAGTAGCTTAGTACTACTTATGTTTTGAGTTCCCAGCTTGGGAAATTTTAGATTACAAAGAATTATAAAGTTTATCTCCAAACCTGGGTGAGAATAGGCATATGGTTGTGAATTCCCAGAGGAGATCATTATTTTTTCATCCAGAGCTCAAGAAAAAACAGGCAATCTTGTTCTGAGGTGCAAAGACTGTTCTCATCCACCTTTCACTGAGGGTGTAGTTCTCTGAGGTTCTAACTTTACAAAAAGGGGGTAGGTCTCAATTCCATTTCTCTATCTCATGTAAACCTACTTGGGATCTTAGGTTTCTGTGTTACCACTAATTCCTAAGAAATGGGGTTACTGAGATCAGCAACTCCAATGTGAAAGTGACCACAGCGAATAAATAGTTCACTCGTCTTCTTTTAGCTACCTATTTATTTTTGGTCTCTGAGCATTTTATTTTGAGCTCAGCTACTCATTTAAAAGATGTCTATCAGGGGCTCTTGGGTGGCTCAGTCGGCTAAGTGTCCACCTTCAGTTCTGGTCATAAACTCCTAGCTCGTGGGTTCAAGTCTCACATTGGACTCTATGTTGACAGCTCAGAGCCTGAAGCTTGCTTTAGATTCTGTGTCTCCCTCTCTCTCTGCCCCTCCCCTGCTTGCCCTCTGTCTCTCTCTCTCTCAAAAATAAACATTAAAATTTTTAAAAAGTCTATCAAAAATCAAATCAGTAATCAAAAAACTCCCAGAAAACAAAGGCCAGGACCAGATGGATTCACAGGCAAAGTCTACCAAACATTTAAAGAGTTAATACCTATCCTTAAACTATTCCAAAAATAGAAGAGGAAGGAAAACTGAAATTCATTCTATGAGGCCAGCATTACTCTGATTCTAAACCAGATAAAAACACTACAAATAAAAAGACAAAACTATAGTCCAAAATCTCTGAAAAACAGATACAAAAATCTGTAAGAAAATATTATTAGTAAACTGGATTCAACAATACCTTAAAAAACCCGTTCTACCATGATCAGTCGATTTATTCTAGGGAAGCAAGGGTGGGGTTCATTATTTATAAATTGATCAAAATTATAAATAATTAACAAGAGAAAGAATAAAAACCATATGATCATCTCAATCTCAACAGATGAAGAAAAAGCTTCCGACAAAGTACAATGTCCACTCGTGAATGAAAACTCTGAACAAAGTAGGTTAACAAGCAAAATACCTAAACATAACAAAGGCCATATATAAAAAACCCACAGCTAATATTTTTTACTCAATGGTGAAAAACTGAGAGCTCTCCCTTTAAGGTCAGGAATAAGTCAAGCATGCCCACTCTTACCACTTTTATTCAAAATAGCACTGGAAGTCTTAGCTGCAGTTATCATACAAGAAAAAGAAAAGGCAGTCAAACTGGTAAGGAAGAGGTAAAGCAGTCTATTTGCAGATGACATGATACTATAAACAGAAAACCTTAAAGACTCCACCAAAAAAACTACTAGAACTGATAAATGAATTCATTAAAATTACAGGTTACAAAATTAATATACAGAAATCTCTTTTTATACATCAATATAAAGTAGCAGAAAGAGAAATTAAGAAAGCAATCCTATTTACAATTGCACCAAAAATAATAAAATACCTAAAAATAAAATTAACCAAGGAGGTAAAATACCTTTACTCTCAAAACTCTGAAAGACCGATGAAAGAAATTAAAGACACAATACAACCAATGGAAAGATATTCCATCCTCATGGATTAGAAGAATTAATATTGCTACAAAGTCCATACTATCCAAAGCAATCTAGAGATTCAATGTAATCCCTATAAATACCAACAGCATTTTTCACAGAACTACAACAAATAATACTAAAATTTGTATATAACTACAAAAGACCCCAAATAGCTAAAGCAATCTTTAGAAAGAAGAACAAAGCTAGAGGTATCACAATCCCAGATTTCAAGATATACTACAAAGCTGTAGAGTCAAAACAGTATGGACACACATAGATCAATGAAACAGAATAGAGATCCCAGAAATAAACCCATGCTTATATGGTCAATTAATCTGCAACAAAGGAGGCAAGAATGTACGGTGGGAAAAAGATAGTTTTCCACAAATGGTTCTGGGAAAACTGGACAGCTACATATGAAAGAATCAAACTGGACCACTTTCTTACACCACACACAAAAATAAACTCAAAATGGATAAAGATCTAAATGTGAAACCTGAAACCATGAAAATCCTGGAAGAGAACACAGGCAGTAATCTCTCCCAATATTTACCATAGCAACATTTTTCTAGATATGTCACCTTGGGCAAGGGAAACAAAAGCAAAAATAAATTATTGAGACCATAACAAAATAAAAAGTTTTTGCACAGTGAAGGTAACTATCAACAAAATGAAAAGGCAATCTACTAAATAGAATATATTTGCAAATGATGTATCTGATAAGGTGCTCATATGCAAAGTTTGTAAAGAATTTACACAATGCAACACCAAAATCCCAAATAATCTGATCAAAAACCGAGCAGAGGACCTGAACAGACATTTTTCAAACACATAAGATAGCCAACAGACACATGAAAAGATGCTCAACATCACTCAACATCAGGGAAATGCAAATGAAAACCACAACGAGGTATTTCATCATATTTGTCAAAAGTGGGTAGAATCGGGGTGCCTGGGTGGTTCAGTCGGTTAAGCATCTGACTTTGGCTCAGGTCATCATCTAACGGCTGATGCTCTGTATCAGAGCAGGGGAATGCATGGTGGGAATGCAAATTGGTGCAACCACTGTGAAAAACAGTATGGAGGTTCCTCAAAAATTGAAAATAGAAATACCGTATGATCCAATAATTCCACTACAAAGTATTTACCCAAAGAAATCAAAAATGCTAGTTTGAAAAAAATATATGAACTCCTGTTTACTGCAGCATTATTTATATTAACCAAGATATGGAAGCAACCCAAGTGTCCATCAACAGATAAATGGATAAAGATGTAGTATTTACATGTGATGGAATATTACTCAGTCCTAAAAACAAAATAAGATCTTGCCATTTGCAACAACATGGATGGACCTACATAGTATTATGCTAAATGAAAGAAGTCAAAGAAAAATACTATATGATTTCACTTGCAGTTGGGATATAAAACAAATTAACAAAGAAATAAAAAAAACCAGACTTCTAAACAGAGAGAACAAAATGGTGGTTGCCAGAGGGGAGATGGTAGAGGGACTAGTGAAATAGGTAAACAGGATTAAGAGGTACAAACTTCCAGTTACAAAATAAGTAAGTCACAAAGATGACAAATACAGCATTGGGAATATAGTTAAAATAGTTTAATAACATTGCTTGGTGATAGATGGCGACTACACTTATCATGGTGAATACTGAGTAATGCACAAAACTGTTCATTCATTACACTGTATACCTGAAATTAACACAACACTGTGTGTTAATTATACCTCAATAAAAAATAAAAACATAAAAGGAAGTCTATTACATAAATCTACGTAAGAAGTCTATTACACATCTTTGTAGAAGATGGATTTCAAGTTATCTAGTCCAGAACAGAAGTTTACACTGGTTTTCAAATTGGTGTGACATAATAATAATAAATATACCTTTTGGTCATTATCCAAGGTTCCTGACACATAGCTCCTAAAAACTCTTGCAATTTCCTATAGAAGAGCTATAGAGACATTTTTCATTATGTATTTAGCTTTATCCCAGATCCTGAAATAGCTCCAGAGTGATAAAGGTTAAATAATGATGTCTTTTGTTATTCATAACAAGCCTCTTTTACCCACACCTGAGTTTAGATTAATGAAATAACTTTGAGGCCCCCTAAGAATGGGAGCTGATTGCCAGGGGAACGAACCTCGTGATTTGTGAGTGAGAACTTTCAGCCCTATCTCTTAGACCTCCAGGGAGAGAGGGGCTGGAGACTGACTTAATCACCAAAGGCCAATCATTTAATCATTCATGCTTCCATAATGAAGCCTTCATGAAAATCTCAACTATGGGCTCAGAGAGCTTCCAGATTCATGCCAGGAACATGGCATACTTGGAAAGGGCATGGAAGCTCAGCCCCCCTTTCTCCATTCATTGCCTTATGCATCTCTTCCATCTGACTGTTCCTTTGTTACAGCTTTTATAATAAACCAGTAATCTAATAAGTAAACGGTCTTCCTGTGTTCTGTGAGCCACTCTGACAAATTAATTGGACCCTAAGAGAGGGACATGGAAATCTCTGATTTATAGCCAGCCCTCAGAGGAACAGGGAACAACCTGGATTTGTGATTGATGTCAGAAAGTGGACAGCGAGGGGCTCTTGTGGGAATGAATCCTTAACTTGTGGGATCCGAAGCTATCTTCTCCAGGTAGATAGTGTCAAAACTGAATTGAACTGTAGGACACTGAAGGTGTCCAAGGAGTTTGGAGAACTGCTTGGTTTGGGGGAAAAACCCACACACATATGGTCACACAGTGTGAAAAGTACTGAGTAGAGGTGAAACACAGGAGTGTTCTTCCCCAAAGGGCAACATCATAATTTAATCAAGAAAATCAGGGTCAACCTAGTTGCTTTTGAAACATCTAAGGTGCTAGGAAATGTTTTTGTTTTTAAAGTTTATTCATTTATTTTGAGAGAGAAAGAGAGAGAACAAGAAGGGGCGGAGGGGAGGGAGGGAGTGAGAGAGAGAATGAGAGAGAGAGAGAGAGAGAGAGAGAGAGAGAGAAGAATCTCAAGCCGGCTCCATGCTGTCAGCAGACAGCTTGATACGGGGCTTGATACCATGAACCATGGGATCATGACCTGAACTGAAATCAAGAGTCAGACACTTAGAACTGACTGAGTCACCCAAGCAGCCTTTTTCTTTTTTTAAAAAATTTATTTATTTTGAGAAAGAGAGAATTGTTGTTAAAGTTAACCTTAACTAAAGCAGACTGAATGTTGATCCACATATTTTACTTCTGCCATCAGATTATATACTGATTATATATCACCAGCTTATATATCATCCTTTGCCCATGGCCTTCATAAGAGCAGAGTATACCTTCCTGCTCAACTTTGGTCTTGACCATGTGACATGCTTTGACTAATGAAATATAAATAGAAGTAACATGAATGGAAGATTGAAGTGTGCTTGGATAGTTGGACTTGCCCCTTTACACTTCTTTTATTGGTATGACACCATGTCCTCGGTAGCCTCCTGGTCCCAGAGAGAGGCATATGGAGAAAAACCCAGGCTCTACAGTTCAAGGTCAGCCTAGAACAGCTGAACTCCAAATGACATGCAGATGGAGGATAAAGAAATAAATACATGTTGCTATAAACCACTGAGTTTTGGGTAGTTTTTACGCACATAACTGTGAAAGTAGCTGACTGATATAATGGCCAGTATCTCAGGCCCTTCCCTAAAATGGAGCATTTGAAAGGTATTCTAAATTTTTTTTTCAACGTTTATTCATTTTTGGGACAGAGAGAAACAGAGCATGAACGGGGGAGGGGCAGAGAGAGAGGGAGACACAGAATCGGAAACAGGCTCAGGCTCTGGGCTGA
>NW_024412376.1:112715048-112953873 GCF_014898765.1 Herpailurus yagouaroundi | reverse complement strand
TATATATATATATATACACTGACATAAAATAGAGTACCAACCTGGTATTTATCTAAGAAGGAGAGATCTGTGGTTTCATTTAAAGGAATAGAAGATGATGTGACATGAACGTAAGGATTGAGTTCTGCAATATGTTGAAGTACAGCTTCAGCCCTAAAAAAAAAAAAAAAGGACTTTTACTACTCTTTCATTCGATATATTCAATCCCTCACACCTGGACACTTTGACAACATCAGAGAAACCTGAATGTTAGAAAATTTCAATGGAAATTTAACAAACTGTAGAGGAAGAAAGAAGCTAAGACTTACTTATTTTTATAGACAACTATACACTCTTGAAATGTAGCATACTGTCACATTCCATAGTAAGCCACACAATCTCAAAGTGTACCCTAGTTCCAACCTCTTCAAGCTTTTTAAGAATAAAGCAATAATAAAGACCTTTAACAATCTTAAAATTCACTTCTAGGTATCAATGTGAGTGTATTAAAATTTTCACAAATCTAAATAATTAAATAAGTATATGTTAATACTTATTTATCTATGGTGATGTGTTATGGGGATAAGTCAAACAACTATGAATGAGTTAGTGTTTTAGGCACAGAAAATACCCTATATAATTGTGAGAGTAAAAAAAAAAATTCTATGATAAAACATCAAAATATCTCATCTTCACCTGTTTCTCATATTAACAACATCATCTTCACAGAGAAAGAAGTTGGCTCCTAGATCCCATGCTTGGCATTTTTCTGTATCATGAATGGTAAGTGCCTTCAAAAAAGAGAAATATCTCTGTTAAAGTCAGGGATAAGACAAGGATGCTCACTATCTCCAATTTCATTTACATTGTATCAGAAGTATTATCCAATGTAATTAGACATAGAGAGGAATAGGAAGCTTAAGAATTAGAAAGGATCTAAAGCTGGATTCATTCACAGATGATATGACCATATACATCTGGAAACCCAGGAAAATTAATGGAAAAACTACTTTAAACCATATGAGAATTTCAATTTAGGAAAGTAGCATGTTGTATTAAAATACAATCAAAAGAATTCACATAAACATTTCCAAATGCTCCATGTTCTAAGTAAAAAAAGATAACAACATTTGGAAAGAGTATTTTCAACTTATATCAGAGGACATATCTTACAGAAAAAGGGGCAAAGTATATGAACATGGAGAATACTGAAAAAGAAATGCATATGGCCCTTTAAAATATTTAGGAATGTTCAACTCTACTCAAGAATGAAATATGTTTTCTCATTTATTAGAATGGCATCAATCCAAAAGTTTGACAATATACTGTACTGGAGAGTGACATGAATCAGGCATTCTTCTATGTTATTGGTGAGAATGTAAAATAGCATATCCTCAATGGAAAAGAACTTGGTAATCTCTAGTGAAATAACATGTGCTTCTATCCTTTGACATAACAATTCTGCTTTTAAGAATCTATCATAAAGGCACACTGGGAAAGATTAAAAATGATATACGTACAAGAGTATTAACTGCAGCACTACTTGTAATAGAAAAAGACTGAAAATAATTAAAATGTCTACAAGTAAGGAATTGGGTATAATAATATACATCCATGCAATGTATACCTGTACAGCTATAAAAAAATGAAACATATACATTTATCATTAAGGAATAATCATTAAGGAATATCATTAAGGATATGCTATTAAGTGATAAAGAGCAAGGTGAAAGAAAGTATGGCACTTTATTAAGAGAGGCAGGTGAGAGTAAATTTGTATACACACATATATACAGATTTGCATATTTGTATGCATGTATTTGCTTATATTTCAAAACATGAAAAAAAGGGGGTGACCTAATAAGGGAAGGAGGGAATAGGGTAAAGAGAAGGTAGCCTTACCTGAATAAAGCTTGTTTTATAAATTCTACTTTTTAAAAAAATGTTTATTTTTTGGGAGAGAGAGGCAGAGTGCAAGTGGGGTAGGGGCAGAGAGAGAGGGAGATACAGAATCTGAAGTAGGCTCCAGGCTCTGAGCTGTCAGAACATAGCCCGACGTGGGGCTCGAACCCATGAACCACAAGATCATGACCTGAGCCGAAGTTAGACATTCAACCGACTAAGCCACCCAGGTGCCCCCATAAATTCTGCTTTGAATTATGTAAGTCTCATAATAGTAAAATTTAATTAAATTTAAACGTGATCCCCAGAAATCCAGAGCAAAATGAATGGAGAAAACTATCTACTGAATATGTTGCATAACTACCCAAAGGAATTATTTAAAGTGACTTTAAAAAGTAGTTAATTTGCCTGCCAAATCTAGTCAGGATATATCCTAAGGATGAAAAAGAAAATTAGGGGTATCTGGGTAGCTCAGTGGGTTGAGCATCTGACTTTGGCTCAGGCCATGATCTCGTGGTTCATGCGTTTGAGCCCTGTAGCGGGTCTGCTGCTATCAGCCTGTCAGCCCAGAGTCCTCTTGGGATCTTCTGTACTCCTCTCTCTCTGACCCTCCCCTGCTCATGCTCTCTCTCTCTCTCAAAAAATAAATATAATTTTAAAAATAAAATAAAGTGGGGCACCTGGATGACTCAGTCGGTTGAGCATCTGACTTTGGCTCAGGTCATGATCTCACAGTTCGTGAGTTTAAGCCCCACATTGGGCTCACTGCTGTTAGCCTGTCAGCACAGATCCCGCTTCAGATCCTCTGTCCCCTTCTCTCTGCCCTCCTCTGCTTGTGCTCTCCCAAAAGATAAGTATTAAAAAAAATAATAAATCATAAATGGTTTTCAATAATTATATTGCTATTAATAATATTAGAATTGTTATGCTGAATCTATATCATAAATAGGTGTAACATAGGATAAAGCAAGTATGTAATTAGGTTCATGTCATTAAGACTCAAACCCTTACAGTGAGAGATAAAGATACAAAATCATAAAATCAAAGAAGTAGATATGCCGTGGTCCTAAACTTGAAACTCAGATATTTCAGTGTTCACTCAGGATGAATATTCTAGATCTGTCCACTGAAAAGACTTCATCATTAGTGACAAAGACCACTGGAGTTAGATCAAAAGGACTCAAGAAGTTGAAGAAGATCCTAACAAGCAAAGATGGAACAATTTAAGCATAAATGATAATAACAACTACACTAGATCAAAACAAATCATGTATGTCTAAATTCATGAGTTTATTATGACGTTCAGATACAAACAGGCCACACAAGTTCACTAGTCACTGTTAGCGGATGATAGGAAACCACTGATTTTGAAAACTGGTAAATAAAGGCTGAAAAAAAAACCAACAAGTATTTATCTTGCCTTTTGTACAAGTGCAAACTATACTTTACTGAAACCAAATATGTGAATGGAGAATTGTCTTTCTAAATTATTCCAGCTAATAAATCAAAAAGGACAGAATTAGGATATCATTATCCCTAATAAAATAATGAATCTAGGCAATGATCATTATTATCAGTAATAATCAAAACAAGGACAACAGATTATGATTTCCTCTTGATGAGAAAAATATAAAATCATCTGTGAAACAGTAGTGCCAAAACAATCAAATCTGAATCTGAATCTCTGGATTCAGTTTACAGGAAATCTCTGTACCAGTTTATATGAAATACAAGGGTAGAGGTACATGTAATAAATGACCTGTTGTTAGTTACAAGTGCATTGTAAGGGTAAATAAATATCAGGGAAGGGAACTATATAGATTAAAATAAATCAAATTCAGTATATGGACTTTACTTGGATCCTAATGAGAACAAACCAAAAAAAATTTTCGTAAGACATTTGGGAAAATTTGAACTCTAATTAGATATTTGATGACTGATATAGATAGGCTTGTAAGATGGCTCTAATGATTCCCAGTTCCTGGTACTCAGGCCTTTGCATAATTCCTTTTGCATACATTTGTAAACTAGTGAAACTATTTGCTTTTAGCAAATAAGCATAGATAATGAAATGTCACTTCTGAGATTAGGTTGCAAAAGACTGGTTTGTTTTGCTAGTACACTTCCTTTCTAGTCATCTTGTTTAGCTTACTCTGATGAAGCAAACGGCCATATTGTGAGCTGCCTAGTGGAGAGGATCACATGTCAAGGAACTGAGGGTGATCTCCAACCAAGAGCCAGCAGGGAACTGAGATGGGAACGTGAAGTGGAATGACCTGGCCACTGAATCCTATCAATCATCATGTGAGCAAGCTTGGGAAGCAGATTATTCCCCTATTCTGGAGATGACTGCAGCCCTGCCAATGTCATGATTAGAGCCTCATGAAAGACCCTCAAACAGAGGAACCAGCTAAGTTGCACGCAATTCTTGACCCTGAGATAAGTGTTGTTAAGTTGCCAAGTTTTGGGGTAATTTGTTTTCAGCAATAGATAACTAAGACAATGATATTAACAAAACGGTTACATTTTTAGGTGCAAAAATGGCTTTGTGGTTATGCTTTCAAAAGGTACCCTTATCTTTTAGAATTATATACTAAAATACTTAAGAATGATATAATAGGATGTCTGAGTATTATATCAAAATAATTTGGTGGCTGGGGAGCCATGAGGAATGGGAAGGAGATACATGGAACAAATCTGTCTACGAGCATGCAGTTGCAGCTGCATGATGTGTACATGGGGTTTTGTTAAAACTACGCTATTTTGGGGATGCCTGGGTGGCTCAGTCTGTTAAGCGTCCAACTCTTGATTTCATCTCGGGTCATGATCTCACCATTCGTGAATTCAAGCCCTGTGTCAGGCTCTGCGCTGATAGTGCAGAACCTGCTTGGGATTCTCTCTCTCCCACTCTCTCTGCCCTTCCCCGGCTCCTGCTCTCTCAAAAAATAAACAAACTTAAAAAAAAATTCCATTTTCATAAAATTTTGGAATTTTCTAGAATATTTCTTTTTTTTTTAAAGAAAAAAATACAGCACTAAAACAATTTTGCTGCTGGGGCACCTGGGTGGCTCAGTCAGTTAAATGACCTATTCTTGGTTTCAGCTCAGGTCATGATCTTACAATTTGTGGGATTGAGCCCCATGTCAGGCTCTGTGCTGACAGTGTGGAGCCTGCTTTGGATTCTCTCCCTCCCTCTCTGCTGGTTGCTCACTCTCTCTCAAAATAAATAAACAAAAAAAAAGTTTTGCCACTAAATGAAGATGCAAAAACTAAGCCAAAATGTAATATTACCACTACTGAGGATGGAAAAAAAAAATCACAACAATTATTCTAACCAAGGACATTTACTCACTTACCTTAATTCCTGCAAGAACAAGATTCTTTGCTATAAAGGGGGAAAAAAAAAAAGAATAGCTTAATATTAGGAACGTATTTTAGATACTCTTCATGGAGCTTGGACAAATCTTTAACTGGAGAATTTAACTTTTTTTTTTTTTTTACTACCGTATAAGTTCCTTAAAAAATACAGAAGAACAAAAAGGAAAAAATTAAATTTTCTAAAACCATACCACACAGAAGTAATCACTCTTAAAATTTTATGGTATTATTCTAGACATGTTGTTACAAATATACGTGTGTATGCACTCTATCATAAGTAAGGATACAGAAATGATCATTAACTGCTATTAACATCACAAAGAGAAACGAGAGTCATTATTGGTTCCTTTTGGAAGAATATAGCAGTATTATGAAACAATGTTGCTGAAAGAACCAAAACAATCTTTTCAAGGTGTTGGATCGAATTCCCTTTATAGGAAATAGTACAAGGGGAAGAAATTAAATTCTTTAACTTATGTTGCTCAAAGTGTAATATAAAATTATGAATAAAAATACTACTTACCAATTTCCAAACCAAGACCACCCATACCACTTAAGAAAACATGGGACTTGGCCATCTTCTGCATTGCTGTGTCTCCAAGAACATACCTCTGTCGACTATAGGTAAAACACAATAAAAACCAATACATTATTTCACCAAAAGTATCTATCCTTTAAAGTTGTTTGCAAACTAATAGCCTAACAACTAGATCCTGCCCACATACTTGTTTTGGATCACTTGCAGTGTTCAACATTTCTAAATTAATTGCCAAATAGATGACATATTGAGAAAAAAAATGAGTATTTGGCACCACCTTCCCTTGTGGCAACAAACAGATGGAGTTGAGTAGGAGTTGCTCTGTTTAGACAAGGAGGACTCTGTGCTCCAGATTTGCCACAGTTCCCATCCTGGTCCTTTCATTTATTACCTCAGGGGGCACTATAGGCATTTAAGTTTGGTATCTCTGCTTTAAACTTGTCACTGTAAACAGAATTTGAGACAAAAAAAAAAAAAAAATCACTGCTCTTCTTGGAGAGGACTTAAGCAGTTTTCAAACATTATTTTATTTTATTTATTTCTTTTTTTAAGTAATATCTATGTCCATTGTAGGGCTCGAACTCCTGACCCCGAGATCAAGAGTCACATGCTTTATAAACTAAGCCAGCCAGGTGCCCTGGAACATTATTTTAAGTATAAATACTGATAAAGCATGTAAGTGATCTTGTTAAGCCATCCATCCTAATAGCCACAGGCAGCATTACAATGGGAATTTCAAAAAATACACACTGGCTATTTTTAAAAATCAGATACAATAATAAAGCCAAAAAAGAAAGTTTATCTGAAAGAACAGTGATAAACTTGATGATTAAGTTATTGAAGATAATGGACATTCTAGTGGATTCTGACAAAAATCACTGGAAGGATGAGTTCAGTATAAATAAATGAACCGTTTGGTTTACAAATATTTCTTTTGGAATTCACAACATACACGCTGGTTTAATGTATGTTTGTTTAGTATACAGATGTTTGATTAATTTTCATATTTTAGCTATTTATATTCGATATACAAGTCTGAAAAGGGGTTTCTTGTCTAGTCAGAAGAAACTTTATAAACACAAGCTGTCATTTCCTTCCATATTCCTACAAAATATAATAAAACCTAGACTTTTCTTTTTAAATTAGTACTTACCATTTATTTCAGAGATCAAAACTATTATTATTATTATTATTCATCAAATATTTGCTGAACACCTACTATAGTATGTATGGAATAGTGTATTATATAGTCTTGCCAACCTTATTTGTGTTCCCCTAAACAATATACTTAAGTTTTGTCTGTTTTGGAAATTCACATAAAAGGGAGCATTTTGAATAGTGTCTTCTGTGTCATCCCTCTTTTGAATGAAATTGAATTTATGAGATTTATTTATTATCAATGCATGTAGCTATTAATTTTCAGTTGTTTTAGTCTATTGTATTATACTATCCTACTGTAATAACACACCATAATTTAACCATTCTATAGCTTTGTAGCATGATTTTTTATTTATTTATTTTTTTAGTAATCTCTACACCTAACATGGGGCTCAAACTCACAACCCCAAGATCAAGAGTTGCATGCTCTTCCACCTGAGCCACCTACGCACCCCTGCTATTCTATACTTTTGGACAGTTATAGTGAGCTATGAACATTACTTTTTTTTTTTTTTAATGTTTATTTATTTTTGAGAGACAGAAAGAGAGAGAGCAAGCAGGGAAAGGGCAGATAGAATCGTGAGATCATGACCTGAGCCAAAGTTACACGCTTAACCGACTGAGCCACCCAGGTGCCCGAGACTATAAACATTCTTACATATGTCTCATGAAACACGAGCGTATACAGCAGTTTCTATAAATATATATAGCATAAATCTAGGAGAGGAAATGCAGGGATAACTTTACTATCTAATGCCAAACTTTCCCCAAAGTGTACCAAATAACTGTCCTGCAGTATACTGAAGTTCTTGTAGTTTCACATCCTTAATGTGCAGGAAAAAGTTAACATGACTAGGGCTAGCCCTTGGCTGGTGTCTTCTATTTTGTTTTTTCCTAATTTCCTAAAAATAATAACTCATCAGTTTTCAGGTTTTCTTTTCTAAAATATACATGTAAAACTTTAACTGATCTTAAAGAGCATTCCAAATTTTGATACATAGTAATTCATGATTATTTTCTGGTTTTAATTATGATTCTTTTTTGATTTACAGGTTAATCTGAAGTATATTTTAAAATTTCTAATTACATGGGGAATATTCTATTTATCTCTTATGTTAACTTCTAGCCTGAATGCATTGTGAATAGAAATCACAATCTATATGATTTCATTTTTTTACTATTTGAGAATTTTTTTAGTCAATTTTGCAAATGTTCCATGTGTTCTTTTTTTATTTAGTTAGTTAACATAGAGTGCAACATTGGTTTCAGGAGTAGAATTCAGTGATTTATCACTTACATACAACACCCAAGTGATCATCACAAGTGCTGTCCTTAATACCCATCACCCATCCACCACCCTTCATCAACCCTCAGTTTGTTCTCTATTGTTGACTCTCTTGTGGTTCGTTTCCCTCTACAGTTGGAAAATGACATTGGTTGCTGTTTTACAGTTGGTTAGAAACAGCATTCTTTACACGTGCATTATAGTAATTTTAATAACCATGTTGAAGACCTCTATCCTCATTCTGATTTTTTTTGTCTGCTCGTTCTCTTGATTAGTAAAAGCAACATTTAAATCCCTCCACCAATATGACAGTAAATTTGTCTATTCTTGTATATCAATACCTAAACAGTGCTGACATGTAGGAAAAACTGCTAACATTGAGTGTTTATTATGCACCACATTGTTTTAATGTTTTACTTGTATTAACTAATTTAATCCTCACAAAAATTCTATAAGTTCTATCATATTCCCATTTATACAGAGAGGAAAACTTAAGCACAGAGAAATTAAGTAATTTAATTTAAGTACTTTGAAAATAGTGGATATAAGTTTCAATCCAGACAGTCTGGCCTTGGCATTCATACTTTTTTTTTTTTAATGTTTGTTTAGTTTTGAGAGAGATCACAAGTGGGAGAGGGGTAGAGGGGGACAGAGGATCTGAAGTGGGTTCTATGAGTTCAATGTGGGGCTCGAACTCATGAACGGTGAGATCATGACTTGAGCCAAAGTCAGATGCTCAACCAACTTAGCCACCCAGGCACCCAAGCATCCATACTCTTAACTACTATGCCACACTGCAAGTTGATTAAGAAAGTCAAATGTTTCTGGGGCACCTGGGTGGCTCAGTTGATTAAGCGTCTGACTTTGGCTCAGGTCATGATCTTGCAGTCTGTGAGTTCGAGCCCCACATCGAGCTCTGTGCGGACAGCTCAGAGGCTGGAGCTCAGAGGCTGGAGCTTGCTTCAGATTCTGTCTCCCTGTCTCTCTGCCACTCCCCTGCTCACACTCTATCTCAAAAAACAAAAATAAATTAAAAAAAGAAAAAAGAAAAAGAAAAAAAGAAAAAAAAAATTAATTCCCTGACCTAACTCTTCCTTACCCAGAATTCTGTACACTGAAGGCAACCATTCTGAATTTTTTTGTTTCTTCTAATATTTACACCCCTTTTTTTCAATAACATGTTTCTACTTCTATTTCTTGATTTTTCTGTTTTACATATAACCTATTAACTTCCTACTAACATGAATAATCTTTCTGTAATACAAATCTGGTCAAATTATTCTCCTGGTTTAAAAACTCCAATGGTTTCCTATTTCCCTTTGATTAAGTCCAGATACTAATATTAGCCACAAGGCCATTCATAATCCAGTCTCTGTTTGGCTATCTAGTCTTATCTTTAGTCACTCCTCCATCAAACTCCCTGTTCCAGGAATACTAAAGGTTTTTAGTTCCACAAACGTGGTATGCTGTCTTTGGCCAATAGACATTTTTCTGGGGCATTCCTCTTCCTCAATATTTTATTCCTGAAAAATTCCTACTCATCCTCCGGTCTCAGCTTATACATGATTTTCCACCATGATGTGTCCCACAACATCGCTAAACTTCTTCAAGACAGTGTTGGACATCTTTTATGTGCATCCATAACATCCTACATTCAATCTATTACAACATTTACCACAATGTATTTTCACTACTTTTCTATTTTTCCTAGGAGACTGTAGCTTCCTTAAGGCAGGGAGTTTGCTTTATTTACTATTGTTTTTTCAGTGGTCAACAGGGTCTGACATACTATAGACACACAAAAACAACTTGCTAATTTAATGAAATGAATTGGCACATAAGAACAAGAACAACGTTTATGCGCTACCTAGCAGAGGACCTGAATTCTTTTTTCTATATTCAGAGTCACAGGAACTACTTAAAAAATGTTTTTTTTATCTCAGACTTGTTCTCATGTATTATTTTTAAGATTACTTAGGTAAATAATGAATAGCCATGACACAAATGTGGTTATAATACAGATAAAAGGATAACACAAAGACATATAAACCAAAGTTTTTCAAAGAATCATAAATTCTCAGACAGATTCTCAGCAGTCACCTAAATCACCTATGTTTTCAATGTTTGACCACCAAGAGGCAGGGTACTAATTACCTATTTTGTCCTAGGCAATATCAGGGTACTCTGTAATTGACAATTCTATGAATGTCATATTGTTAATAAGTGCACAGATGGGATTTAAGAGCCTAGAGTATATAACCTCATATCCCGCACTGTTATGTTGTAACTTATTCTATTAAGTGGATACCTAACGTATCAGTGAAAGTGTCCAGCAGAAAGAAATCATCAAGGCTATCTACTCTACTCTTAGAGAGCCTTATTCACTAAAGATTCTCCTTTTTATGACGGTATGATATCTTCCTACAGTTTTCACCCACTATTCCTAATTTTACCTCCTTGGGGCCAAAGGGAACTCCTCTAATCCCTCTTCAATGTGACAGCCCTCCAAACATTTGAAGATGGTATTCAGGTTCCACAGTCTTCTTTCTCCAGGCTAAACATCTCCAGTTCCTTAAACAATTCCAAACATGACATCATTTTGAGTCCCCCTCAACACTCTAATCAATTTCTTCTGGATTTTATTTCAATTATCTTCCTCACGCATTCATAAATTGATTAAAATATCTATCTCAAGCCAGGCACTGGCACTGTGTAGGGGCCATAATAATAACCACCTCATATGGAGACTATGAGGATTAAATTAAGATTAAATATATGAAATACCTAGCAGAATGAATCAAATAATTCATTATTAAGTACTATATAAAGAAGTACTGGAAACTAAGGAAACATGAAATATGGAAGAGGGGGTAATTATTTCTATCAGCGTAGGTCATGGAAAGCTTCCCAGATGAGCTTCATCCATGTTGAATTCTGAAGACTTAACAGGAGTTAAAAAAAATAATCAAAAAAGGAGAGGCATTCTATGACAGGGAAAAAGAAAAGCATGAAAAAGAATGGCATATAAGAGATACATGATAAATACATTAAGACTTCCACTTCTGGCTATGGTGAAGTAACAGGACCAGATTTATCTTCCGCTTGCCTTAAACAACTGAAAACTTGACAATATAAGTGAAACAACAAATTTTCAGACACTAAACAACAGGCAACTCAGGACAGTAATCTCAGAGAAGGAAAACAAATGGGGGAGCTTTATGAATGCCCTAGCTATTGCCAAGAGAGTTTCCAGGCTGCAGTGCAGGAAGAGGAACCCAAACAGAGCTTGGTAATCTCCCTGAATTGAAGACACAGGACTGTGAATTCAAGAAAGCTAAAATTTGAAGGCAGAGAGATACACAAAGAGAAGAGAGATCTGTAGAAGTCTTGAGTCTCTGGCTGAGTAAGATCGGCAAATGTATATGAGGAAACAGCCCCAAGCTAGAAAGAACTACCTGAAAAGAGTTGGTGAAACAAGGAAGGTTGTTTAAACAGACCCAGAAATACTTTGTGTTCTTCTCCAGCCAAGTGGAAAATTTGGATAGAATGCTCAGAAGGATTTTATATTAACAGTGGGGAAAAATTAGCCTCAGACTCAAGTCTACTCTAATCTCACCTGACAAGGCTTAAAAGCAAGCTTTGAAAAAATAAAACTGTTTTCAAGTAATTTAACTATGTCTGTCAACAAAGCTCAAGAATATTAAAAAAAAATTCAAAATAAATGCAGCACCCAAAAAGGTAAAATTCACAATGTCTGGCATACATTAAAAAATTACCAGGTATGCAAAGAAGTAGAGAAATACAACTCATAATGAATAGAAAAATTGACAATACGACAGACAGGAATGACACAGATGATAGACTTTGTAGATAAATACACTGAAATAATTATAAATATAATTCACATGCTCAAGAAGGCAGGGGAAAGCATGAGTAGCAAAACTTCTAGGGATGAAAACCACTAAATCTAAGATCAAAAAATACACTGGATGGAATTAATAACTCAACTCTGCAGAAGTGAACTTAAAGATACAACAAAAGAAATTTTCCAAAATGAAACAGACTGGAAAAAAACACCAAAACCCCAGAGCATAAGTGAATTGTTGGACAACTTCACTTGGTCTAATATATGTGAAATTAGAGTCCCTGAAAGAGATTGGAGAAAAAGAGAGATAAAAATATGTTTAAAGAACTAATGGCCAAAATTTTTCCAGGAATACAATCAACTCACAGACCACAATGTAAACAAATTCAAGAATAAGAAATATGAAAACTACAAGAAGGCATATCATAATTGTTTAAAGCAAGATGAAGAGAAAATATTAAAAGTAATCAAGGAAAAATAGGGCACATTATTTACAGAAGAAAGAATGACAGTTGACTTTCTCCCAGGAAGCACAACAAATTAAACACTGACCCAACATTATTAAAGCACTGAAAGTAAAAAAAAATTGTCAATCTGGAATTCTATATTCAATTACAAATAAGAAAGTATAAAGACTTTTCTAGACATATAAAAATTGAAAGAATTCATTGCTGGCAGACCTTCACAGAAAGAAATATTACACTAAATCCTCAGGCAGACGGAATACTATACTAAATGGAAATTTAACTTACACAAAGGAATAGGGAATACCAGAAATGACAAATATGTGAATAAATATAAATGGTGTTAACACTCCAATTAAAAGACAAAGATTGGAAGACTGAATAAAAACAAAAACCCAACTATATTGTATCTACGAGAAGCCAAATTTAAATACATAAACAAGAGTAAAAGAGTATAAAAAGACACACCATGCTACCTAAAATCAAGAGAAAACTGGATTGGCTATATTAATATTGGCAAATACATTTTATTTTTATTTAGTTATTTAAAAATTTTTTTGTGGGTGTGTTTATTTATTTTTGAGAGAGTGAGAGACAGAGCACAAACAGGGGAGGGGCAGAGAGAGAGGGAGACACAGAATCCAAAGCAGGCTCCAGGCTCTGAGCTGTCAGCACAGAGCCTGACAGGGGGCTTGAACCCACAAATGGTGAGATCGTGACCCGAGCCAAAGTCAGATGCTTAACCGACTGAGTAACCCAGGTGCCCCTTGACAAATACATTTTAGAGCAAAGAAAACTATCAGGATAAAGAAGGCCGTTTCATGACAAAAGGGTCAGGATATTAAGAGCACATAACAACTCTAAAGGCTTATGCACTAATAACAGAGGTTCAAACTACGCAAAGCAAAAACTGAAATGAGAAATGTTCAAACACAAAATGACAAGACAACACCCCTTTCTCAATAATTGGTATAAAGACTAGACAGAAAATCAGTAATGATATAGAATACTTGAAAAACACTATCAGTCAATTTGACCTAACTGACATGGATAGGACAATCCAACCATAACAGAATACACATTCTTTTCAAATGCACACAGAACAATGACAAGGTAGATCAATCTTTGTAGGAAAACACAAAAATAAATAGGTCATAAAAAGTTGTATCCACTGACAGCAGAAGAATTAAATTAGATATCAACAACAGAAAAATCTCTGAAAAATCTCTCAGTATTTGGAAGTCAAATAATAACACTTCTAAATGACCTAGGAGTCAAAAAAATAAGAAAAAAAGTTATAAAATTTTCTGAACTGAATGAAAACAAAGACATATCTGTGAGACACGTACACTGTAGTGTTTAGAGGGACATTTTAAGCATGAAATGGGCATATTACTAAAGAATAAAGGTCTCAAAAATCAAGGATCTCAACTTCTACTCTAAGAAAAAGAACATCACATCAACAAAGAAAGGATAAAAACCAAATGATCATTTCAACAGATGCAGAAAAAGCATTTAACAAAGCACAACATCTATTCATGATAAACAAAGTACATTTGGAAGGAACATATGTAACATAATAAACACAACACACTTAACTCACTTAACATACTAAAGGCTTTATATCCAAAACCCACAGTGAACATCTTATTTGATGGGGAAAAAACTAAGAGTTTTCCCCCTAAGGTCAGGAATAAGACAAGGATATCCACTCTGACCACTTTTATTCAACATAGTACTAAAAGTCATAGCCACAGCAATCAGACAACAAAAGAAATAAAAGGCATTCAGATTGGTAAGAAGTAAAACTTTCACTATTTGCAGATGACATGATACTATACATAGAAAACCCTAAAGACTTCACCAAAAAACTATTAGAACTGATAAATGAATTCTGTAAAATCTCAGAATACAAAATTGATATACAGAAATCTGTTGCATTTCTATATACCAATAATGAAGCACTAGAAAGAAAAATTAAGAAAAATAATCCCATTTATAACTGCACCAAAAATAATAAAATACCTAGGAATAAACTTAACCAGAGGTGAAAGAACCGTACTCTGACAAGTATAAAACACTGATGAAAGAAACTGAAATTAGTGAAAGACATCCCATAGTCCTGGATTGAAAGAACAAATACTGTTAAAATGTCTATACTCCCCAAAGCAATCTACAGATTTAGATTCCCTATCAAAATACCAACTGCATTTTTCACAGAACTAGAACAAACAATCCTAAAATTTGTATGGAACCACAAAAGACCCTGAAAAGCCAAAGCGATCCTGAAATAGGAAAAAAAATTCCAGACTTCCAAGTTGTTTTACAAAGCTGCAGTAATCAAACCGTATGGTACTGGCACAAAAACACACGGATCAAAGGAATAGAACAGAAAACCCAAAAGTAAACTCACAATTATTTTGTCAGTTAATCTTCAACAAAAGAGGGAAGAATATGCAATGGGAAAAAGACAGTCTCTTCAATAAAATGTGTTGGGAAAACTGGACAGCAACATGCAAAACAATGAAACTGGACCACTTTCTTATACCATATACAAAAATAAATTCAAAGTGGATTAAAGAACTAAATGTGAGAACTGAAACTATAAAAATCCTAGAAGAGAGTATAGGCAGTAATGTTTCTGACATCCGTTGTAGGAACATTCTTCTAGATCTGTCTCCTGAGGCAAGGGAAATAAAAGCAAATATAAACTACTGGAACTACAACAAAATAAAAAGCTTTTGCACAGTGAAGGAAATAATCAACAAAACTAAAGAGCAACCTACTGGGTGGGACAAGATATTTGCAAATGACATATATGACAAAGGGCTAATATCTAAAATATATAAATAACTTATATAACCCAACACCCAAAAACAATCCAATTAAAAAATGGGCAGAGGACATTAACAGACATTTCTCCAAAGACAACACACAGATGGTTAACAGACACATGAAAAGATGCTCAACATCACTCATCATCAGCAAAATGCAAAGAAAACTATTAGGAATGCAAAGAAAACCACAATGAAATATCACCTCACACCTGTCAGAATAGCTAAAATCAAAAACCAAGAAATATCAAGTGTTGGTGAGGATGTGGAGAAAAAGAAACCCTGTGCACTGTTTGTGGGAATGCAAACTGGTGCAACTACTATGGAGAACAGTATGGAGGTTCCTCAAAAAAGTAAAAATAGAACTACTCTATGATCTGGTAATCACACTACCAGGTATTTACCCATAAAATACAAAAACACTAATTCAAAGGGATTCATGCACCTCTATGTTTCTTGCAGCATTATTTACAATAGCCAAATTATGGAAGCACCCCAAATGTCTATGGATAGATGAATGGATAAAGAAGATGTGGTACATAAATATAACGGGATATTACTCAACCGTGAAAAATGAAATCATGCCATTTCCTACAACATGGATGAAGCTAGAGAGTGTTTGTTAAGCAGAATAAGACAGAGAAGGACAAATACCATATGGTATCACTCATGTGGAATTTAAGAAACAAAACAATGGAGACTATGGAGAACAAACTGATGGTTACCAGAGGGGAGGTGGGATGGGGAGACGGGTGAAATAAGTGATAGGGATTAAAGAGTACACTTATCCTGATGAGCACTGAGAAATGAATAGAATTGTTGGATCACTATACTGTGCACCCGAAACTAATAATAACACTGTATGTTAACTATACTTGACTTTAAGTAAAAAACAATAAAAAAAAGAAATTAGAAAAAGAAAAGCAAATTAAAAGGTTTTTTTGTTGTTGTTTTAATGTTTATTTATTTTCGAGAGAGACAGAGACAGAATACAAGTGGGTTGGGGCAGAAAGAGAGGAAGCAATCCCTCTCTTTGTTCCAAATGGAGCAATCCGAAGCAGGCTCCATACAGAATCTGAAGCAGGCTCCAGGCTCCAAGCTGTCAGCACAGAGCCCAACACGGGGCTCGAACTCACGAGCTGTGAGATCATGACCTAAGCCGAATTCAAACGTCCAACCAACTGAGCCACCCAGGTGCCCCAAGAAAAGCAAATTAATATCAAAGTAAGCAGAAGAAAAATCCCAAAAAGAACAGAAATCACTGAGGTACAAAACAGAAAAAATAATATGGAAAATCAATTAAACTAAAAGCTGATTCTTTCAAAATTAAATAAAATCGATAAACTTCTAGCCAGAATGAACAGGGAAATAGAGAAGACAGAAAAATTATCAATAACAGAAATGGGTGAAGGAACATCATTTCAGATTCTACAGACATAAGAAAGGGTATTCAGGGGTGCTTGGGTGGCTCAATGGATTAGGCGTCTGACTTCAACTCAGGTCATGATCTTCCGGTTTGTGAGTTGAGCCCAGAGTTAGGCTCTGTGTTGATAGCTCAGAGCCTGGAGCCTGCTTCGGATTCTGTGTTTCCCTCTCTCTCTCTCTGCCCCTCCCACACTCACACTCTGTCTCTCTCTCAAAAATAAACATTAAAAAATTTTTAAATAAAAAAAAAGGTATTCAGGGAAAATTACAAACAATTTCATGCAACTAAATTAAATCACTAAGTTACAAACATACTCTCCAAAAGAGACAAACTATTGAAGCTCAATCAAAAAGAAATGCAGTTGACCCTTAAGAAATGTAGGTTAGGAGCACTAACCTTCTGCACAGGCAAAGTTCTGTGTATAGGGGTGCCTGGGTGGCTCAGTCGGTTGAGAGTCCGACTTCAGCTCATGTCATGATCTCATGGTTTGTGAGTCCAAGCCCCGCATCAGGCTCTGTGCTGACAGCTCAGAGCCTGGAGCCTGCTTCTGATTCTGTGTCTCCCTCTCTCTCTCTCTGCCCCTCCCCCACTCATGCTCTGTCTCTCCCTGTCTCAGAAATAAATAAACATTAAAAATATATTTTTTTTAAATCTGTGTATAACTCTGGCTCAAAAAAACTTCAAGTAATAATAGCCTACTCTTAATTGGAAGCTTTACCAATAATGTTTTGTATGTTTAATGTATTATATGCTGTATTCTCAAAATGAAGTGAGGTACAGAAAATGTTATTAAGAAAATAAGGAAAATACATTTATGGTACTGTACTGTATTTGATACTGTAAATTATCATCAGCTGTTTACAAGATGAATCATCTGTCAGTATCTATATCAATATTGTCTATCATGATACAAAACACTGTAGATGTTATATGTATTACCAACACTATACATTAAAAATGAAAAAAATGTAAAAAAGAATCCATATTTATTTATAGTTTTAACAATCCATGTACTGAAAACAAAGCAGCAGCAATAGGATTGTTTTGGTAGCCTAGGGTAACTGATTCAATCAGTTCTTCTTGGTAGCCTAGCTTATACACTAATGAATAAATCTTTACAAAATTTTTATGGCATACATACTATAGTCATGCACCTACACAGTAATGGAAACATTGTTACATTTTCTAAAAAAAACACTTACTGGTAATGAGAAGCTGATAAACAGTTTCTCCAATGATGGGAGAGGGGGGCATACTATACAAGTAATGCAATTCTTTGAAAGCAAAAACATATACAACAGTCAGAAAACACATTAATTTTACATTAAATATTCACTTCGTGCCTATGTAAGGATAGGCTATCCACTTCTATGAGTCTTGCAGATGATGTTCTACACAATGAGTACAATGAATACGAGACAAATGATAATGACAATGACACAAAAATGTCTCATACAGTTCTTGCTGTACAGTTACTCATTTTTCATATGAAGACACTCATATACAGCAAATCAATTTATTAACTATACAGGATGGTGATCATTTACTAGTCATTAAGTGGAAGCAGATCATAAGGGTCTTCATCATTGTCATCTTCACAATGAATATGAAGGAGGAGGAGGAGGAAGAGGGGTGGTCTTGCTGTCTTAGGGTAGCAGAGGTGGAGGAGGGGAAAGAGTAGGCAAGAGATAAAACCACACTCAGTGTAACTTTATGGAAATACATCATGATTTGTCTGACTTTTTTGCTTTTTCATTTCTCTAAATATGTCTTTACATGGTACCAATCCTTCCACAATTTCCTTTAGCTTCAGTGCCCATATCATAGAAGGGTCCATTTCGTAAGTAAAAGAAGTCAAAAGCAGTCTTGAATAATCAGAACCTTTCTGCTCGATTGTCTAAGGTCAAATTTATTTTCTGTATGTGCTTCTTCTACATCTTCTTCCACATCAATCTGGCACTGTTCTGGAAGCACTCTCCTCCATTAAGTCATTTTCTGTTAACTCCTCTTGTGTGGTATCTATTAGCTCCTGAATTTCTCCAAAATCTGTACCTTGAAACCTATTACATCCCCCATCCTGTCCTTTTCAACTATATCTAAAATCACATTTTTTAAAAAATATTTATTTTGAGAGAGAGAGAGTGTGCGTGCATACATGAGTTCGGAAAGGGGCAGAGAGAGAAAGAATCCCAAGCAGGCTCCGTGCTATCAGCAGAGTCCCACGTGGGGCTTGATCTCACAGACTGTGAGATCATGACCTGAGCCGAAATCAAGAGTCAGACACTTAACCAACTGAGCCACCCAGGCGCCCCTCTTTTTTTTTTTTTTTTTTTAATTTTTATTTGTTTTTGAGAGGGAGACAGAGCGTGAGCTGGGGAGGGGCAGAGAGAGAGAGGGAGACACAGAATCCGAAGCAGGCTCCAGGCTCTGAGCTGTCAGCACAGAGCCTGACGCCAGGCTCTAACTCACAGACCCCGAGATCATGTGAAGCTGGACTGATTGAACCACCCAAGCATACCCAAAATCATTCTAAGTCATATTACCTAAACCTAAAGGAACTGAGATTTAAATATTAATCAAGCTTTCAGACTACAGAAAAGAAAAATCAGACAAAACGCTAATTTTACCTTCAGAGGACTCTTGGGATATTTATAAAACTCTGCATAGGTCTAATGGTATTTTCAAATAGAGTATTCCATCACTTTAGAACAACAAATGAGGAAAATAAGTTTCAGTTTCCGTAAGGTTCTCACCTGTATAATGCATCATCAATCTCCACAGATTCTGCTGACATGATGGGCAAATTTGTATTGGTACTGAAAAAATAAAAAACAACTTATAAGAGCAAGTTTCGGTATTTAATATTCACGTTCTGTAATCTAATATTCAATTATACATGGCAGTTACTAAAGAGGATTTTACAAACCAGATATATATTTTCCACTCCTTTATTTCCATTTAAAAAATAGGTGAAAATTAAATTCACTGAATGTCTATTCTGTGTGTATTGTAAAATTAAAGCCTATAGTTTTAATTCTCAGGTGTTATCAGATATTGTTTTACATATATTCTGATGAATCCGTATTTTCCGAAGTTTGTTGGGAGTGCCCCATATACCTTCTCTAATAAACACACTCTGTCTAGATAATCTTGTTCAATCCATATATGGAATTTACCAGATACTGAGGATATCTAAACTTATTTTTCCACGTTTGACATCTTTTCTGGCATCCAAATTGTCCACACCTGCTAGAACAATCTCTCTCTTCTGATGTTTAATCGGTTTCATGAACGTAATAAGCCTCAAACAGAATTCAATTTCCCTGTTTAATCTATTCCTCCCCAATCTCTGCCAACTCAATTTCTGGTATCACCATTTACTCATTTGCGCAGGCCCAGACTCTAGAGATCTTAACTTGTTCCCTCATTTCTCCATCTGCATGCTGGTACAATCTCAGGCCAAGCCATCATCGTATTTCATCTGAACTACTTCAAAAGCCTCCTAACTAGTCTCTCTAGTGCTACCATTGCCCTCCCCCTTCAGTTTATTCTCCATATAACAACCTAAATTTTTTAGAATGTAGTCAGACGTTACTCCTTGACTTAGAACTATTCTTAAGTAACTCTACTTTCTAAATAAAATTGAAACACATTACCATGGGCAAAAGGGTCTAGGTGTTCTGTCTCCCAATCATCTCTTCAATTACAACTCCCACTACTTTCCCACACTGGTCAACTTGCTATTCCTCCAAAAAGTCAAGCATGTTTTTATACTTCAGTGAAACTAAAAGTCACTAAAAAGTCACTTCAGTTTTTATACTTTTTTCCTCTGCTTGGAATGTTCCCCCTTTAGATCTCTGAATGGCTGACTCTTATCACGTAAGCCTCGACTAAAATATTGCCTCGCAAATATTACATAGACCAGTCCTGATCATCCTTTCAATGAAATGCCTCCCCTTCTCCTTAGGTCACTCCCTAACTCACTAACCTGCTGTATGTTCTTCAAATTACTAATTGTTTACTGTCTGTCTTCCCCAAGAGAATGTATGATCTGTTAAGAATTCACTAATGTATTCCAAATACCTAAAACTGTACCTGGCATTTAATAATAATTTAAGAGCACTGTGTCACACATGGTTTTAAGTGCTTTAGATGTACTCAGTTAACCCTTACAACAACTTTATAAGATAGGCACTATTACCATCTCCGTTGAACAGAGGAAAAAAAACTGAGGCTCACAGAAGTTTATTTAAATAACCCATCTGAGGTTCCAGAGCAGGTAAATGGCAGAGCCAGAACCTGAACCTACGCAGTCTAGCTCTTGACCACCATGCTATACTGCCTACTGCATCTCAAAGTACGCACAAAGAAAGCACCCAAAATGTATCTGTTGAATGAATTTTAAAAATTAAAAAAAAAAAAGGGGGTGCCTGCTTGGCTCAGTTGGTAGAGCATGCAACTCTTGATCTCAGGGTTGTGAGACCAGGCCCCACATTGGGTACAGACATTACTTAAGGAAATTAAAACACATTTTTTAAAACAAGCATACTAGCATGATAAGCTATACTTATGCATCATTTACCACAGCTCATCCCAACTTTTTCACAGCATGGCATACAAAGAAAAATGAAAACAGGATGAACCCTGGGAAACAGGAATGGCTCCCAAGCAAAGGAAACCAGCCTGGGACATTATGGCCTGAGCCACAGTGACAGCTAAGATCAATTATCATCTTGGCAAAAAGTAAATCCTTTCCAGGTTCTGGGAAACTCTATCAATTACAGGATTCTAAAAATCATGTGAAAACACAAAATTGAGGTTTTGGAATCCAAATTTCTAAGCCTGGTACTGATATACAGGCCAAAGGATTTGTATATACAGTTAATCAAAATGTTATCATTTATCTTACCAAACACTGATTGGTATTATCAAAAGATACCAGCTCTAGCTAAGTTATACATGGATAACTATTAGAAATATTCCTGATTGCAATTATGAACACAAACCAGGAGACAGCTGTGTTTAAGAGATCACCTACCTAATAAAAACACACACATACAAAATATGTTCTTTTGGCAGAGTGATAAAATATGAAAATAAACAAAATTTCTCATTTCACAGTTTTCTTATCCCTAGCTGCCTTCCCTGCATGGAGGACAATGGTCTAGTGGGTAGAGCTCTTAAGTAAACATGAACTCCTTTCTAACCAGCTTTGTCACTTAATGATATATGACTAGCACTGATTTTTCAGAAAATTCTGCTTTACTGGTATGTTTCAAAAATCATTTTTGTAATAAGATCTATATGGCAATCAAAAAGCCTTTTAAATAAGGGGAGATTTTGTTTGTATTACATAATTTCCCTCAAGTAAATGTGGCAATGCTGGCAACTGCAGGTAGTATGGTACCGAAAACATCCCTTCAATCTGAACCGGCGAAAAAGCTACAGGTTTATGGACAGGCTCCCATTAGCTCAAAATCATATATCCATCACTTCTCTCTTTGGAATACTGTATTCTGGTGGAGGGCAGTATATAACTAACGGTTTTATTAATTACGAGGTAACTGAAACAGGAACCATAAGAACATTTCCCACAATTTTGCAGGAATGTTAGAGACGTGAAACAAACAAACACCAACTAGGGAATAAGTAACTCGTACGTTTTTCCCTGGATTTTTTTTTTTTTTTTTTTTTAACTGTGGTGAACACAGGACTCCGGGTGTCCTGACTGGCACTGATTCATCATTACCAAGTTCCCTCTGGTAACAGTTTTCAAAGGAGGATCTCAGTGCGGGATCGCCCACAGTGGCGCTCTTAGCTTTCATTTCACCGAAAGGTGGGGGAAACGTGTTTGGCAGCAGGGCTGTGAAAGCTCACACCAAGCGACCCGGGCCAGAACTCTCGGCGGGGCCCTCTCCACTCCACTCCACCCCCGCCCCACGTCCGGTGCATGGGAGAATGGCAGACCCCGACTGGAACTGAGGGGCGAAAGGACCGAGAGTTGGCCTTTCTCCTCAGAGAAGCCGAGAGCCGCCGAGGTCTAAACCCAAGGCGCCACACCCACCCAGCGCGCTCCCCTCGTCTCCCAGGGCCGGTTCTGCCCGGCTCCGCGGCCTCGCGCGCGCTCCCTGGCCGCCCGAGCGGGAGCAGCAGAAAGCCGGCGCCCGGGTCCCGCCTGCCACCCCTCGATGCTTCGCGCTCACACTCATCTTCTTACCTGCCGGCCACCCAGGAAGAGCAGGACGCCTCTTCCTCCCGAGCTGCGACTACCGGCTCGGATGCCTCCATCTCCTCCAAGAGTCGCCGCCGCCGCTGGCTACGGGTAGGCAGGGAAGGGGGCGGGACCGCGAGGTCAAGGGGCGGACGGTGACATCACCGGAGGGGGCGGGGCCGGAGAGCGTGCCGCCGAGCTGAGCCTTCCCGTCAACCCCAGGGACGTCCTGGTTTCCGGTTTGGGTGTGGCCGCCAGGAAGAAGATAGGCCTTGCCGCAGGTGGGTGTAGTGAAAGGCTCCGCTGCGACTGAGGATTCTGCAGTTCCAAATGAGCTGAAACACTGAAGTTATGAGGTAACCTTGGCTCTGTAGCAAGGCACAGAGATAACAGTGGCTAGCGAAGTGATAGCTTTAAAAGATTGAAAGTTTGTAGTAAGTAGTTCCAGATTTTCAGGATTTCTGGAATTCCATTTTAAGACATTATACTTTTAACAAATAATTTTGAGCTTCTGCTACAAGCCAGGCACGTTAACTGATTTAATGGAGTCGTGATTTTAAGAGCAATGAATGACATGGTCATCCAGTTTGCCTCCGCTTTATGAGTGAAGGAAAGGAAATTGCAGACGGCATGAGTGACTTGGTCAAGGTCACAGACTGTCAAGATAAAGTACTAGAACACATGTCTAAGTACTTCTAATCCTTTTTCATTTGGTTCCCCTTTCACCTTTCTTAGAAAACAAGAATTAGTAGGACTCAGCATTAGGTAGGATTTGTCTTTCATTGTAAATAAACGGAATATTTGAAGAAGTAGCTAGAGGATTTTAAAAGTTAACATATACTTTGACTTTATATCATTTTCTGTGATGTATGATACTTTTACTTAATTAGAATTTCTTCCTCTCTAGTGTGGACAGAGGATTCAGGCAAAACTGCATTATCCTTTGTGCCTCTTTAGTCTCATTTCAAAATTTAACATTTCCAAATACCTGGAACTTCATACTACTGACCTATGGCATCATTCAAGTTTCTTAATCCAGTTGTGTACCTTTTCTACACAATCATTAAAAGGAACTTGGTCTACCTCTCATTCTTTCAAGGTTCTACTCTAGTAACTAAGTTTAGCACTATGTTTATGGTAAATTGTTATACAGAAAAAGAAAATGAAGAGCCTGAATTTCATCTGCAATCCACATTTCTTTACATTTTAATATCCCTTAAGTTGGAATGTTGGAAGTCAAATAGCTATGTCCTGGTTAAGGAGATGATAGGGAATGCATTACACTGCTTTCTGGCTCTCCGAAAACAATGGGCTAGTATCTAGTTAATGTGTATTTAGGGGTTGGGTCCTGCCTGTGCTCAAGAATTCCTTAGACAATGTTAGCTATGGAATATCTTGTCTTGTTCTCCACCTGTTTTCAGCATCTGCTCTTCTGTAGTCTTGGGAATGCCTTGTAGTTTTTGTTTTTGTTTTTGTTTTGCATGCTTTCTATATGTTCTAACTGGCAGGTAGCCACTGACATATTGCACAATGTTTTCTTTATAATGTATGCCTAATAAATACAGGAGCTTGAGAGCAGCTTGGGGAGTCTTTCCTTAGCCTCCCTCTCACCTCTCTTGAATTGCTTGGCGTCTTGAGTAAACGTTTCTGCCACCCTTGGCATTGCTGGACAAAGCCAAAAGCTGAACCCATAGTGGAATGTAATTTTTCCTTTTTCATCAATACAGAAAATAATGGTAAATTTGAGATCATCTTAGATATGGCGAAATACAGTGTGAATTGTTTCAAATATATAGCAAATACCCCTATTTAACAGAATTTAATATATTGTTACATTTGCAAAATAGGAGAAAACTGGAAAATCACTAGACTTTTGACATTGAAACTTTTTTGCCAAAAGAAAGTAGAACAATATATTTAGGATGCTCAAGGGTAAAATATGGACTAAAGATTTTATATCCAGCAAAAGCAACTCTCACGTACAAAGTGTATAAACTAATATCAACACTTGATATTGTATCAATATTTGATGAGGCTATCGTTGTCATGAACACTTCCTGAAGAATTACTAGAGAATGAGCATCAGACAACCAAAATGAGTAGGGAAACATCAACCTAAGGATTGGCTCACGTTCTTCACAGGAAATCATAATCTGTTATATGCCTTAGCTTTTGTGTTCCTTCTAGTTTATTCTTTTTTTTCTTTTATAATGTTGATACAATATTACTGACTATACTCATTATGCTGTACTGTTCATCTCTGTGACATATTTATTTTATAACTGGAAGTTTGTACCTCTTAATTCCCTTCACCCATTCTATGCATCCCACTTACCCCACTTCCTGTTTTTTCTTTATTATTAATTCTCCTGAGGTCTGGCACCGCATTTGTGAGTTTTTCTCCATTTTTGTTGAGGTAATTGACAAAATTGTAAGATACTTAAAGTGTACAATGTGATGATTTGATATTAATAAAAATTGTGAACAGATGCCTGCCATGGAGTTGAGTTTTTCTAATTCTGAATCATATTGTTCTTTCCTACTTTGTATCTTTTTTGTTTAGTTAGCTTAAAAATAGTAACTTACAGGGGCACCTACAGGTCATGATCTCAAGGTCACAATCCCAGGGTTGTGAGATGGAGCCCCATAGGGGCTCTGTGCTGGGCATGGAACCTGCTTGGGTATTCTCCCTCTCCCTCACCTCCCTCTCAAAAAAACTAAAAATAGTAACTTACAAGTTCTGATCTATTTTTGTCGTACATCTTTCAGATATGTTTTCATTATATATAATGATGATGTTATGCTCCTTATTCTCTTTTTAAATAATAGTTTTATATAGTATTTGAACTTGATACTTTTTTGTTGTTGATTTTTATGTGAAATTATTATCCTGAACTTTTAGTATGAGGCAGGCTTCCTCGTCCAAGAAGCCTAAATCCATCAGTAAAAAAAAAACCCTGTATTTCAAGAAAGTCAGTTTTTTGGTTCATTGCAAGGAAGGAGTCCACATTCCAGAACTATGGGATGCCTCACCAAACAAAGGAGAATATATATTTATTATAGGAATTTGGGGAAGTGTGGAGTTTAGGAGAAATTAAAGAAGTATTTTGTAGGCTCAAAAGAAAGTGAGGCTGTTTGTAAAGGTGTCTAAATTAGGTCTGGACTCCATCATAGATTCCAGGTGCTATTTTCTTGAAAATTGCAGCTAACATAGATGTGTCATGTATCCACATAACTGTTTTCTGAAGTTCTGTCCTAGGGTTGAAAGTAGAGCATGCTTCTCTATTAAGTGATTTAGATCATCACCAAGAGTAGGATATTTTAATCTTAATGAATTGATTTCAAAGAACAAGGTTTTTGACACTCTGATTTTAGAGAAAAGGATTCTTTGTGAGTAAAAAATGTGGCATTAACTAAAGTTGGAAATTTTTGTGACACTTTGCAGCATGTTTTTGAGAAAAGTATTATCTTCTGTTAATTTTACAGCTTACTTTATTTGTGTCTATTATCTATATCTGATGAATAGCAAGGCAGATTTTTACTTTCTTAGTCCAAGTTTATCTTTTCTTTCTCACAGCTTTCAGTAAAACTTTTCTAACTTCAAAGAGCTCTCTTTTCTGTGAAATGTTAAAAAAAATATGGTGGTTTCAGTTCTGTGATTTCCTGGCTCACTTCCCTTCTCAACTTTGATCTGTCAAAGACCCACTGTCTCTTTCCTTTATTTCTGTTGTTCATGTGGCACATATATATTCATATATGTATGTATGAATGCATAGTTATATTCCAAAGGTGTAGCACAATAATTTTATTTTAAATATTTATTTTGGTATAATATTAGAAATTTAAAATTAGAAAAGTTGCAAAGGTAAGACAGAGAATTTTTGTGTACACTTTACTCAGCTTCCCCTAAAGATAACATCCTCCATAACCGTGATACATTTGTCAAAGAAATTAATATTGGTACAATACTATTATATAACTATATATTTTGATTTCACCAGTTTTCCACAAATGTCACTTTTTTTCAGTTCTGGATCCAATCCATGATACAACAATGCGTTTAAAAGCTCCCCATCTTGATCATTATATAGGTGTACATTGTAATGAATATCTTCCTGAAAACTTAATGCCAATTGGCTTTCTGTAAATTAAATAGTTCACATCATAAATGGTAAAGATAACATCTATGTTGTGTTTTATAATTACAGAGCTTATTTACATGCACTTTTTCACCTTATGGTCCTAAGTTATTGAATATTAGCAAAGGAAAGATACTTAATAGTCATATACATGCACAGCCTTAAAGTTTTTCCAAGGATGACTCAAAATGGTTAAATGTCTTGAATCAATTCACATCATTGGAGGTGAAGGGTCAAGACTAGAACCTAATTTTATTTCTCATTTAGTATTTTCCTAATATATTATGCCAAGATTCCCAAAATTGGAACAGTTGTTTCATGATTATCAGAAAGAATAGGAAGTACTCAGTCCCTGGATCAGGTCTCCATGAACATAGTTGGAAAGCAGCCAACCTCCTGAATTCTGAGGCAAGCTTCTTTGCCCAAAGGTGTTGCAGTAACATTTGAACTGGCTCAAAGATAACTATACAGAAGAACCCAGAGGAATTCCTTTGTGAAGGAAATAAGCCTTTTCAAAATGTGAATAATTCTCTTAAATGCTCTATGAGTTAGGATATGTGCATATCATGTTTTCCTGAAATATTTTAAATTTTTTTTTTCAACGTTTATTTATTTTTGGGACAGAGAGAGACAGAGCCTGAACAGGGGAGGGGCAGAGAGAGAGGGAGACACAGAATCGGAAACAGGCTCCAGGCTCCGAGCCATCAGCCCAGAGCCTGACGCGGGGCTCGAACTCACGGACCGCGAGATCGTGACCTGGCTGAAGTCGGACGCTTAACCGACTGCGCCACCCAGGCGCCCCGTTTTCCTGAAATATTTTAAAAATACTGCCTACAGAGCAGTAGACAAATCATAGATTAACAGCTGAAATATAATTTTGCAAGACTCTTTTCTTGTTTGATTTAACTACTTATGCAATAGTGACTGGAAATAAAATGTAATAAGTGATGATCCTAAGTTTAACCTTCTGCTATTATTGATAGAAAACAGATGACAAACCTAAAAATCCCTAAGTGGGGCTCCACATCCTTGTGGCTTTCTAGACAATATACTGTAAACACATCAGGTTCCGTCCAAATCGGAGGATAAAGGCACCTCCATAAAAAGCCCTTTTGTGAAAGAAGACATTCAGAGCCCTATTCCAGAGATCCAAATTCAACCACAGTCACTGTTCACCATCAGACACAGTTGCTTCCTGAACTATGTTGTCACATTTGCACCTTTTCTTCTTGACTGAAACATTGTCAGATCCTCCTTCTCATCTTTGACTTGTTTTCCATCTTTGATTTGATAGCTAGAAACTTTAGCCCTGCAGCTATCAAACTTCACACACATCAGAATTACCTGACTTGCTAATTAAGGCACAGATTGTTGGACCCCACAATTTCTGCTTCGGTATGCCTGGGCAGGGCCTGAGAATTTACATTTCTAACAAGTTCCCTGATGATGTGTGTGCTGCCAGACCTATGACCACATTTTGCACTGCTCTACCCTGCTTCCTCTAACTCCTGCTTTCCACATGTGTGTGTAGGCAAACACACACACACACACACACACACACACACACACACACACACCCTTACAAGGTAGGGAAGATAGACAAACCAAGAATCCCTAGTTCTGAGTCCATATATATATTACGTAGAAGAGAAGGAACACAAAATGAAACTGAGAAAGAACAGTGAATAAGATAGGAAGAAAACCAGGGAGGCATGGTTTCAGAGAACTAAGAAGAGTGTCTCAGCTAGGAAGTTAATAGGTATAGGATTTCATCACTGTCCACTTCCACTCAAGATGTTGGGCTTTCTCCTCAAGTTCTTAAAAAATTACCCCTTTTCCCTTTCAAGGGAATTAAAAATGTACTAGACTGATGAAAAGTGGAATTTCCACACAGAATCGTTATTCAGATGGGGGCTCAGCACTGCTTTAGTACAGTGACTATTTTCTTTTTTATTATGATGATTATTATTTTTTAATTTACATCCAAGTTAGTTAGCATACAGTGCAATAATGATTTCAGGAGTAGAATCCAATGATTCATCCTCTATGTATAACACCCAGTGTTCATCCCAACAAGTATCCTCCTTAATGCTCCTTGCCCATTTAGCACATCCCCCCTACCCACAACCCCAGCCAGTGCCCTCAATTTTCTCTATACTTAAGAGTCTTTTATGTTTTGACCCCTCTCTGCTTTTATATATTTTTTTCTTCCCTTCCCTTATGTTCATCAGTTTTGTATCTTAAATTCCACATATAAGTGAAATCATATGATATTTGTCTTTCTCTGACTGACTTATTTTGTTTAGCATAATACCCTTTAGTTTCATCCACGTTGTTGCAGATGTCAAGATTTCATTCTTTTTGATTGCTGAGTAATACTCCAGTGTGTGTGTGTGTGTGTGTGTGTGTGTGTGTGTGTGTGTATACACACACACACACCACATCTTCTTTATCCATTCATCTGTCAATGAATATTTGGGTTCTTTCCATATCTTGGCTATTGTCAATAGTACTGCTATAAACATGGGGGTGCATGTGCCCCTTCAAAACAGCACACCTGCATCCTTTGGTTAAATACCTAGTAGTGCAATTGCTGGGTCACAAATAGAACACTATTTTTCCAATCCATGAGCATAGAATATTTTTCCATTTTTTGTGTCTTTAACTTCTTTCATAAGCTTTCTGTAGTTTTCAGTGTATAGATTTTTCACCTCTTTGGTTAGGTTTAGTCCTAAGTATTTTTGGTTTTTGGTGCAATTATAATGGGATGGATTCCTTGATTTCTCTTTCTGCTGCTTCATTATTGGTGTATAGGAATGCAACCAATTTCTGTGCATTGATTTTAGATCCTGTGACTAGGATAAATTCATGGATCAGTTCTAGCAGTTTTTTGGTGGAATCTTTTCGGTTTTCCATATAGAGTATCTTGTCATCCATGAAGAGTGAGTTTGACTTCCTCCTTGCCGATTTGGATGCCTTCTATTCCTTTGTGTTGTCTGATTGCTGAGGCTAGGAATTCCAATACTATGTTGAATAACAGTGGCAAGAGTGGACATCACAGTTGTGTTCCTGACTTTAGGGGGGAATCTCACAGTTTTTTCCCATTGAGGATGATATTAGCAGTGGGTCTTTCATATATGGCTTTTATGATCTTGAGGTATGATCCTTCTATCTCTACTTTCCTGAGGTTTTTTTTTTTTTTTTTATCAAGGAAGGATGCTGTATTTTGTCAAATGTTTTCTCTGCATCTATTGAGAGGATCATGTGGTTCTTGTCCTTTCTTTTATTATCACATTGATTGATTTGTGGATATTGAACCAGCCCTGCATCTAAGGTATAAATCCCAGTTGATCATGGTGAATAACTTTTTAAAAGTTTTTTTTTAACATTTTTATTTATTTTTGAGAGACAGAGACAGAGCATGAGTGGGGGAGGGGCAGAGAGAGAGGGAGACACAGAACCCAAAGCAGGCTCCAGGCTCTGCACGGTCAGCACAGAGCCTGACGTGGAGCTCAAAGCCACCAACCGCAAGATTATGACCTGAGCTGAAGTCAGACACTTACCTGACTGAGCCGCCCAGGCTCCCCATAGTGAATAATTCTTTTAATGTATTGTTGCCTCCAGTTGGCTAGTATCTTGTTGAGAATTTTTGAATCCATGTTCATAGGGAAATTAGTCTGTAGTTTTCCTTTTTAGTGTGGTCCTTGTCTGGTATTGGAATCAAGATAATGCTGGCTTCATAGAATAAGTTTGGAAGTTTTCCTTCCATTTCTATTTTTTGGAACATCTTTAAAAGAATAGGTGTTAACTCTTCTTTAAACGTTTGGTAGAATTCCCCTGAAAAGCCATCCAGCCCTGGACTCTTGTTTGTTGGGAGATTTTTGATTACTAATTCAATTTCTTTACTAATTATGGGTCTGTTCAAATTTTCTATTTCTTCCTGTTTCAATTTGGTAGTTTATATGTTTCTGGGAATTTGTCCATTTCTTCCAGATTGCCTGATTTGTTGGCGTATAATTGCTCATAATATTCTCTTATTATTGTTTGTATTTCCGCAGTGTTGATTGTGATCTCTCCCTTTCATTCTTGATTTTATTTATTTGGGTCCTTTCTTTATTCTTTCTGATCAAACTGGCGAGGGGCTTATCAATTTTGTTAATTCTTTCAAAGAACCAGCTCCTGGTTTCATTGATGTGTTCTACTGTTTTTTTGATTTCGCTAGCATTGATTTCTGCTCTAATCTTTATAATTTCCCATCTTCTGCTGGTTTTATCTTCCCTTCCTCATCTCTTCTAAAATCTTTATTTTAAAATCTAGATTGTCTTATGGAAGCATGGCTACCCCAGCTTTCTTTTGGCTACCATTAGCATGATAGATGGTTCTCCATCCCCTTACTTTCAATCTGAGGATGTCTTTGGGTCTCAAATGGGTCTTTTGTAAATAGCATGTAGATTGATCTTGGTTTTTTTGTTTGTTTGTTTGTTTTGTTTTGTTTTTAATCCAATCTGATACCCTATGTCTTTTGATTGAGCATTTAGTCCAGTGACATTTAGAGTGAGTACTGGATGATATATTGTGTTGCCTGTAGAGTTGGAGTTCCTTGCAGTCTTCTCTGGCCCTTCCTAGTCTTTGTTGCTTTTGGTGTTTTTTGCTTTTTTTTTTTTTTTTTTTCATCTTTTCTCCCCTCAGAAAGTCCCCCCTAAATTTCTTGCAGGGATTTTTCAGTGGTCATGAACTCCTTTAGTTTTTGTTTGTCTGGGAAGCTCTTTATCTCTCTTATTTTGAATGACAGCGTTACTGGATAAAGAATTTTTGGCTGCATGTTTTTCTGATTCAGCATGTTGAATATATCCTGCCACTCCTTTCTGGCCTGCCAAGTTTCTGTGAATAGGTCTCCTGCAAACCTGATCTGTGTTCCTTATAGGTTAAGGAATTTGCTGCTCTCATAATTCTTTCCTTATCCATGTATTTTGTGAATTTGACTATGATATGCCTTGTTGATGGTCAGTTTTTGTTGAATCTAATGGGAGTTCTCTGTGCTTCTTGGATTTTGATGTATGTGTCTTTCCCCAGGTTAGGAAAGTTTTACAATATGATTTGCTTACATAAACCTTCTACCCCTTTTCTCTCTCTTCATGTTCTGGGACCCCTATGATTTAGATATTATTCCTTTTTAGTGAGTCACTAAGTTCTCTAATTCTTATATCATGGTCTTTGCCTTAGATTCTCTCTTTTTTTCTGATTCATTTTTCTCGTAAGTTTGTCCTCTATATCACTGATTCACTACTCTGTTTCATCCATTCTTGCTGCACTGGTATCCATTCAAGGTTGCCTCTCAGTTATAGCACTTTTAATTTCTTCCTGACTAGATTTTACTTCTTTTATCTCTGCAGAAAGGGAATCTATGCTTTTTTCAACCCCAGGTAGTATTCTTAACTATGATTCTAAATTCTAGTCCAGACATCTTGCTTATATCTGTTCCTGTTCTTTCTCTTGGGGTGAATTCCTTCATTCAGGGATTATGGTAAATCACAACACAAAACTGGCATCAGGTTTCACTGCACCCTAGCGTCTTTGTTCCAGTACCAGCAAACGTGAATATGTGCTCGGACCTTTGCCTGTGATGTGGCTGTACAGCCTCTACCAAATGCTTCTCTAGCAGGGGAACTGCTTCTTCCTGTGTGGCCTGTGGACCCCTTGATGTTGCTGCCTGTTCCTGGGGATTCACCCTTCCCACCATAGCACACCAGGTATTAAGCTGTGGACTCAATACTGATTGCTCTCTCCTCTTTATAGCGCCCAAATGGTATTGAAACCCTCTCTTTTCTCCTTTCTCCCTTTCTTCACTTGTGGGTGTTTCCACTCTTTCCCTTTCTCTTCAGCTACTTTCAGGGGGAATGTTTTTCCTGTACTCTCCCCACTTTCTGTGACCTCTCTCCATAAAAACAGCTCCCTACCCTCTGTGGCTTCTCTCTCCCCCAGTTCACCTCTCTGTGCCATGTACCTGTCGAGTTCACTTGTGGTTCAAGTTGTACAGACTGTTGTGTTAATCCTCAGATCACTTTTCTAGGTGTGCAAAATGGTTGGTGCCAATCTAGTTGCATTTCAGGAATGAGCGAAGCAGAGAACTTCCATGCCGCTCTACCATCTTGGCCCCTCCAGTGACAGTTTTCATGAATGATCAAGGGATGATGTGCAGCTATCAGAAAATGAAAAGACATCACTTGATAATGATAAGAAAAATGGGGGTGCCTGGGAGGCTCAATCGGTTGAGTGTTTGACTTTGGCTGCAGTCATGATCTCATGGTTTGTGCATTTGAGCCTTGTGTTGGGCTCTGTGCTGACAGCTTGAAGCCTAGAGTCTGCTTCAGATTCTCTGTCTCCCTCTCTCTTTGCCCCTCTCCAATTCTGTCTCTCTCTTTCTCAAAAATAAATAAATATTAGAAAAGTGATAAGAAAAACATCCAGGGCCTGAGGAGGGAACAGAAGAAGTAAGGAATTTGGAGCTAAGTTTTATTAGTTTTATGGGAAATATGCTTCAGATTGCCACATACTTAGTTATTAATTTATTTGACAATTATTTTCTGGATCTGAAGTATTTTCTGAATTTGAAAACTTTCTGAAAATTTCTTACCCAATGAAATGAATTATAAAAACAAATAAAAAATAGGGACCAAGAGTTCCCAAGAAAGTAAATAATTGGGCGGAAGCCACCCTGTACTTCTATTGAAGATTCCAACTAGTAGAGTTTAAAATGTTTGGATTTAGATTGTGAAAAACAATAAAATCTGTTTTTAATAAAATCTCCTTAGGGCTACAGTTACTATGCAATTACTATGTTCCAATAGCTTAATGCTTTGTATTAAATTATGTGATATTTAAATTTTATTGTATATATAGTTTCAGTTTTATTTTACTAGTGGAATTTACTGCTGTTTTCTGACCTCCACATTTCCCTTCTGCTCTCAGGAGAGAGACAGGAGATAGAGAGGCAGAGAGAGAATGAACTTCATTCTTTATTTTTGTTATCAGGTAGCTAAACATTCGGAGAAATGAGCCCTGCTTCCCTAAAATGAAACATACCCTTAAGGTGTTTAAGGTAATCCCCTCTCCTTTGCTCATGGTTGGGTTAGAACTGGTCATGTGTTACAGTTCTAGCCAACTTAAACAACATTTTTTTCAATGTTTATTCATTTTTGAAAGACAGAGAGAGATAGAGCACAAGCAGGGGTGGGGCGGAGAGAGAGGGGGACACAGAATCTGAAGCAGGCTCCAGGTTCTGAGCTGTCAGCACAGAGCCCGACACGGGGCTCAAACTCACGAACCGCGAAATCATGACCTGAGCCGGAGTCAGACATTCAACCGACTAAGCCACCCAGGTGCGCTATAGTTCTAGCCAATTTACAAGAAGTTGCTGAAAGTTCTGGGAAGGAAAGATGCTCGGTGAGAAGCCATGCTTTCTTTCTGACTTGGAGGCTTAGAATGGTGACAACTAACTTCTAATCATGAAAGTAAAGCCTAGTGGAAGCAGAGAAAATAACTCAAAGCTCTGAATTCACCAATTCTACATGCTTACCTGTGAACATCCTGTAATATGAGATGAAAACATGTCACTTCTGGTCTGACGTTTCTTATTACAGCAGAAAGCATTCTGACTGAAATAGTGATATGTAAAATTCATACAAACACACATATAACATTTATGATTTTTCTTCTCATTGCAAAGGCTATCTATGTTCATTTGGGAAGTTTGGAATTATAGGAATTCACGAGAAAGATGATTTAAAAAAATCACTCAGAGATAAATATATCAATACATGTATTCTTCTATTGTTTCTACACATGCATTCTACACATTCTACACAGGCATCAGTAGAGAGCCTAATGTGGGGGCTCAAACTCAGAAACCATGAGATCATGACCTGAGCTGAAGTCAGATGCTTTAACCAACTGAGCCACCCAGGCGCCCCTAAATAAATTAATTTTAATTAGAGATTAAAGTCAACCTTACTCTTTTATTTAGTTTCATATGGACACAATTTATACTAAGTAGACAAGGTCAAGGAATTGGTTCAACATTTGAAAGTAGGCTAAAGGTAAAATAGATGAAATTCTAAATGTATTTTAACTGAGATAATATAATTGTGATACCCACTCCTCTTCCAGTATTTTTTTTTCTTTCTTAGCTGTTATAGCTCTGTTTCTTAGGCTGAAATTGAATTAGTGCAGTCTTTTTTTTTTCAATTCATTGTTATTCATTTATGTAATTTCTTTAGTAAATTGAATTGCAAGAGGAAACCCAAATTGTAGCCAGGCGGAGACAACCAACATAGAATCTTAATTATCTGATATAGTGGATTCATTCTACAGAATATATCCTCTTTTCTTTTTTTTTTTTTTTTACAAGGACTCCTCATCTTTTATGATGATTGGAGATAGAATAAATAACTAAAAATATCAAATGTTGTATATTCTCTGTTGAATGGTATGTCTTTAATTTAAAGCCCCATTTACCTTTTATAGCTATACATTTTGTTTTAATGTTTGTTTATTTTTGAGTGAAAGACAGAGTGCGAGCATGGGAGGTGAGATAGAGAGGGAGACATGAAATCAGAAGCAGTCTCCAGGCTCTGAGCTGTCAGCACAGAGCCTGACACAGGGCTTGAACCCATGGACTGTGAGATCATGACCTGAGCCAAAGTTGGACACTTACCTGACTGAGCCACCCAAGTGCCCTGGGCTATAAATTTTAATTTAAATCCATATTCATATTATAATTTATGGGCCACAATATTTGTATAATTTACTTCCTTCTGCAAAGTTTTTCATTACATATTGAGCCTTGAGAGATTTCTAAGTCTCAAATGGTAAGTAACCAAATTGAAACAATCCAGTTCAATATTAACATTACTATGCATGCATATAAACAAATGAATATGTTCTGAGACACTTTTATCATAATAAACTTCCTTATACAAAATCAATGAGGAATTCTTAATCTTTTTTGTCACATGAGTTCCTTTGGCTGTCTGGTTTGGCCTAGATAGCCCTTTCAGGATAATGTTTTTAAATTCATAAAATAATATAAACAGAAATAAAAGCAGTTGTACTGAAATACAGTTCTGTGCATGGACCATAGGTTAAAGACCCCTGCACCAAATTTTGAATAGCCCTTTAGCTAATGTATCAAAAAATGCCTGAGAACATATCTAAATAGAACAGTTTCTTAAACATCTAAGAGCAAAGCTAACGTGTGTTCATTAAACACATGTCTAATAAAGCCCTTAAATTATATTGTGTACATATGTGTTGTTTTTGCCTTTAAATCTGGAAGTAAGAATTGTTATCAATTTAGGAATAAGTATATTATAAAGATTAAAGGAGAAGATTGGTTTTATTGTAACTTACAGATATTATTGTGTCATCTAGTAGAACCATAAAATCTTGGTGTCAATATACATGCCTTAAAAGTTAACCTTGAGTATTTTAGCATGTTACAAATTTTGAGCCTTGCCCGATTCAACTGTAGAGTTGGTACATGGATTGATTAATTAAAGGTATGGGCTTAGTAAAAAAGAAGATATGAATGAAGGAGTAGAAGGAAGGATGTCAATGGTAACAAACAGGATCAGTTGAAGTGGAATTAGAAAATAATGTGTGATTGGACACACACACACACACACACAACTACACTGAAAAGTATGTGTGAGCAAAATAAGTAAAGACCGTTGTTAGTCTAATTAGTAATTTACTTTCCACAATTTCACATGCCCTGGAAATTTTGAAAATACATTTCATCTTTGAGTGGCACTAAATATCTCATATGAATGTAATGGTATTTTACCTATTTTTTTAAAAGTTTATTTATTTTGGGAGAGAGAGCACGCGCGCTCACATGACCAGGGGAGATTAAGAGATAGAGGGAAAGAATCCCAAATAGGCTCTGCACTGTTACTGGGGAGCCTGATGTGGGGCTTCATCCTACAAACCAGGAGATAATGACCTGAGCCAAGATCAAGAGTTGAGTGCTTAACCAACTGAGCCACCCAGGTGCCCCTATTTTACCTATTTTTAAAAAAAGAAATTAAATGATCACTGAATTACTTTAAAGTCTCTTATAGGCTTTTCTCATAATGTATATTAGAGTCTCATAATTTTTATCCTTTTCCTTCTTTAATGGAACGTAGAAATAGGCCTGAATAAAAAGAGGTATTGTGCCCACATATTTTGAAAATGATACCACTTAATGTGAATATCAGTAGGTGTTAGTTACACATTTACAGAGTTTTTCTTTATCTATTTTCAATACTTTGTTGGCTCCGTTGACTTGTATATATTGAAACTGTAATTTTCAGTGTTCCTCTGATGTATCAAATATCTTTTCACTTCTGCATTTGTTTAATTTATTATTTATTTTTCTTAGTGACTTGTGGATTATAGATTCAGTGAAATCGGAAAATAGAAAAAAATCTCTCCTATTAAAACAGAGGGCATATTATGTATAAGACATGATCAGTATAGGTCTCATCTTGATTGTATTTAAAAACAGTGTTATATTAGTACAGTTAATTACCACAAACTCCACTGATTATGCAGCCTAGAGGAATGTTCTAACCCCTGTCCAAATATGAATCCTTCTACACTTGCCGTTTCTATGAAGGCACTTCATGCTGTCTCAAGACTGGGATGAAGGAGAGCTACTTGTAAGTCTTGTCAGGTGGTTGGAATGGATGGTGGGTTGGTTGCTGAATAATTCAAACTTCAGATGCTTTTGGAATCAAAGAAAAAATTAGATCCATTGCACTTTGTTTTTAACCAGAGGAGGGAAGATTGATCTTATGGGCAGGGGAAATACTCTGTCTGTGCTTTGCATATTGTTGTAGTGTAAGATATAATTGCTGCTAAGCCCTTGGAATAAAACTCTCAAAGGCATGCCTAGGTTAAGACTGTGTTGTGGTTTCTGAGCCTTACTTTTTGGAATCTCTTTGCTTAGGCCATGGCTCTTTTAAAAATTTACACATTATTAGACAGGGAGAAAATGATAAGAAATCTATATAACATAGGAGTTCAGAAAGGGCAGAAATTAGTTCAGTTTATGATTATGAGGTAATATTTTTCTTGAATTTTCTTTTTCTTTGTATTTTTTTCTTTATATTTGAATTTCTGACAATGTGATTTCTAAAAGAATAAGAATGTTAACATTAAACTCTGTTTTTATATAAAAACGCTGCAACCTTTGTGTTTATTATTCTCATTTGATGAAATTCACTACCATGCTCTTTTTCACATGACTTCCTGCGTATTCTACCAATTACAGAGAGAAATATCCATATATAAGTGGATCAAAGCATGGATTTAAAAGAGCAAAAAGAAAGAAGAAGTGATTTACTGGATCTGACACCCTATTTAACATTTCAGGATCAAACCAGTACCAAATTCCTAGGACATAGTAGGGAGTCCAGCAGACAGTAAATGAAGTGGCAAATGCAACTGTCATCTTTAGGGTCCTCAGCCGAGCTCTTGGTATATTGTTCTTAGATTGATTCAGTTGTAATTCTGTGAGATAGAGAAAAAAGTAGGTGTTTAAAGACCAGTTTTATTACAAAACCAAAATGGACAAAAAAGGAAGAGAGAATCACTAATTCAAACTAATTACTGGAATAAGAACACATTTCCAATATTTTTAATAACGGTAATTTGTTTGAAAAGGATGTTAATGTTCCAGGTTTTCCACTGTTATGTCACATAATGAATAGAAAAGATTAAAGATGACAGTGCTCTTAAAAATAAGTTTCCATCAGGGGCGCCTGGGTGGCTCAGTTGGTTAAGTGTCCAACTTTGGCTCAGGTCATGATCTCACCATTTGTGAGTTCAAGCCCCGCATTGGGTTCTGTGCTGACAGCTCGGAGCCTGGAGCCTGCTTCGGATTCTGTGTCTCCTCTCTCTGCCCCTTCCCAACTTGTGCTATGTCTCTCAAAAAATAAAATAAATGTAAAAAAAATTTTTTTAAAGTAAGTTTCCACCAAACTAATTTGGATTTGAAGCATGAAAGTACTCAAACTCTTAAAATATAAATTAAAAAAAATATAAAGTTGAGCTGAATTGAATTATCTGTTCACACAGAATTATACTTACTGAAATATCTCTGACAGGATAATGAGGATCACGCATGGATGAAAGTGTGTTGTCCAAAATTGTCTTTCTCAACCATGTTCTATGATATTCAAAACAATTTCACTTTTCATACCAATGCATCACTTAAAGTTCGCAGGTGTGTGTGCGTGTGTGCATGGTGTATGTGGTGTGTGTGTGGGGGGGTGTATGTTGCCTGTGTGTGTGGTATATATGTGCTTACTGTATGGTGTGTGTGTGTTTTGTGTGTCTGGTGTGTGTGATACATGTGGTGTCTGTGTGAAGTTTGCAACTTCTTGTTCATTGATCACAAAAGAGTGGAAATATGGAAGAAAACATTTATGTGCATGATGTTTTAATTATAAAATCAATTTTAACTAGAAATGTTAAAGTCGATAGTTTATTGAGTACAGATTGGTTATAGATTTTTGTCATACAAACGTAATTACCGTTTACCCTGTACCTTGCTATGGACCTTGTTCTTTTCATACATTATTTCATTTAATCTTCAGTATATGTAAACTTTAATGACATAAGTAATAAAAAAATCAGTAGGGATAAATACTTTAACACAAAAAAATCTTGGCTTAGCACGGGGGCTAGATTTGAAAAAATATTGATCCTCCTATAACATACTGTATTTCTCCCTCTTTTGAAATATCATCACATTTCATTATTGGTTTACTGTTTTACTATCTTTTCTGCTAGATGGTGGACTCCAGGAAAGTGGAATAGTTTACTGGCCTGTTTTATTCACCATGGTATCCACATCTATCACCATTTCTAGCAATATTGAATAGTTAATACATACTGATTGAGTAAATAAAAGATTAAGTAACTAAATCTATGTTAATAATATTTAACTATTGCCCTTTGCCTCTGCTGTTTTCTTTTTCTGTTTCCGCCTCCCTCACGTTTCTTCAGATTCAGCCCTATTTGGGATCTATCTTCTTATTCTCTATGCGTCCTTCTTAGATATCACTTATAGAACTGAATTTCTCTAGGATAAGATTTTGAAGGCAAATTGTTTTTGCAGTATACTTTTTAATAAGAATCAAATATCATTTTGTGCTGGGAACTGCCCAAGTTTCTATTATAGAGCATCACCATAATTATTTCCTTTAGAAAAAAATCTGCTAGGAGTAATCACACTACAGTAATTAAGATGATTTTCCTATTAAGTTGTGCCAGGTATAACTTATGCATTATGCCACTGATGACATGTCTTTTGGATGTTATGATGACATAGTCATGTTTACTTTGCAAATTCATAAATTTTAGTTTTTGGGAAAGTACCAGATTACTGAAGCAAAAAAGGCACAACCACAACTGTGAAAATTCAGATAAAAGTGTCAGTTACAACAGTATTTCACACACCAATGTACACACACACACACACACACACACACACAACACAAGCCCGGTTATGTTGTGTGGAATAGGGGATTTGAATATGAAACAGAACGGCTGAACTTTAGCGAGTCTCTTGGCTACCATTTAACAAGGTATACTTTGCAATATTATAGAAATCAGGTGTTTGGTATGGTGTTATAGTGGCCCAGCAGGAGCAATTTGCCAATGCTTATACTGGGTAAAATAAAGTAGTTGTTCTTTCATTCTTAATTTCATGGTACAAATTTAGAACATTGAGAGATACCAAATGACCTCATCTGTAAATTAGGGATAGTAAAAGTATAATAAAAGTATTACCTCATAGGGTGAGTGTGAATAGTAAGTGAGCTAATGTATGTAAACTGCTTAGAACAGTGTCTGCCACATAGTGCATGTCACTCTGCTTTGAATATTGCTGTTTGAAACCTGTTTGCCCACAATTAACATTGAGTCTGAGGAATACATACTGTGGGGATCTTGATGAAGGACCTGTGTCAGGGTGAAGATGATTTTTGCATTGCAGATTAACATGATGAGAAGAGGGATGATGAAGAGGCAGCTGAAGGTGAAAAAGTTATAAAAGGCCTGATGCCACCATTGTGGAAAACTGCAGTGTGTGACACATTGAGAGAAACCATCTGTCTGCCCAGAGCTGTCTGCTAAGTGGATCATCCGGAAGATGTATAACTGTATGAGAAAAGAAAACAATTAAAAGATGGTGTTACTTTCTTTCAAACAGTATTTGCATGTTTTCTTGAAAGCTTTTTCCTTCTGTATTCTCCAGGTCTTCTAACACGTTGTTGCCCAAAGCAATGACTAAGCTCCTTGATGTAATCCTTTTGTCACTTCAATGAGAAGCTGTAAAGTGGATCTTTACTTAAAATATGTTTGGGTAATGTGAATGGATCTATAGGATTTTGGATTTTTTGGAAACTATTTCAACCTAGCAGAATGATCAGCAACCAGGGATTTAAACATTGTTGTATTTCAATTTCAGTTGCAATTATGCTGAGTAAACCTTTTGGAAGTGATTTTGTCCATCATAACTGTAGCAGCTAAAGCTGTATCTAGCAGTTAGAATGTGCTCCCCAAATACATACTTAAATTTTATTTTTTGAAACAGAAAACCCCATTCAAATGGTCAAAGACATGAATAGACCATTTACAAAAGATGTAACAGTGGCCCTTAAACATGTGAAAAGATGTTCAACCTCACTTGTGTGAAGAAAAATGCCTATTAAGGCTATAGTGACATAGCATTTTTCACTATAAGGATTGGCAAAAATTAAAAATAACATACTTTCATGGGCAAGTTGTAAGAAAATATAGACTCTCCCACATTGCTAGTAGGAATGCAAATTGGCACAACCACTAGGGAGAAGAATTTAGCAATAGCTAGCATAACTATATCTGAATTTACCTTTGACCCAGCAATCTGAATCCAGGATTTTACCCTGAAGATACACTCCCACCTCTGTTATATGAAAATACATAGGCAGAAAGTTATTCATTGATGCATTGTTTGTAATTGAAAAAACATTAAAAATAACAAATACCAATTCATGGAACAGTAGGTGAATAAACTGTGGTGGACCACACAACAGAGTGCTATACAGCTGCAAAAAAAGAGTAAGGAAAATCTCTGTATATTTATGTGCATGTGTGTGTGTGTGTATTTATTTTCTAGCTGTCTTCTGGGAGCCTAGGAAAAATGATATCCCAGTAGCAATAAGCACATCCAGCACTCTAGTACCCAGATCTTGTTTTCTAAATACCATTCTCTACCAAAAGGAACCAGACAGAGTTCATTGGAGAGGTGAGTGAGCCCAAGGGTGACAAGCAAACTGCAATATGTGCTTGGAACAGTTTGTGCCAAAAAGTCAAGAAGTACTAAAAGAATAATGGAGCATGTCAAAAAGAGCTCTGGAGCCAGCTTGAAAGTACTCCCATTGGTCAAATCTGGGACAGTTTAAGCATTGAAAACAAAACCAAAAATAAATAAACCAAAAAAAAAAAAAAAAACCAAAACAACAACAACAAAAATCCTGATAAAAGGAATGATTAACAATAAAATGAAGAATCCATGAATTCTTGGTGATAGTAATTACAAAAGAATGACTACAAATAAATGGGGAGGGGAAAAAAGCTCTTTGTTACTGTAGAAAGCCAAATAATGTATAAGGAATAATGAAAGTAGTGATTACCAAATGGTAATAATAAGTGATTTAGGCAAGCATCATCAATGGATGGTAAAAACATGGATGAAATTTGAAGAAAGCAGGGTATTAACATCATCTTGAAGTATTTACCTGCAAGACAGCTTTTCTTATAAAGAGTAAAATTAATAACTTTACAGTAGATAACCAAATAATTAAATTAACATAGCCAATAATGGGACCAACTGACAACATCTGCTTCCTTATATAATGCATTGACAGGTACTAACCATCACTTCTTTGCTATCTTGGATTATAACCTTGGATTCTTTTTTGTTAAAAGGAACATTTTTGGGACAGTTGCTCAGGTATGAATAAGTTATATAGATTAGAATAGTATTTTTTCAGTGTTAATTTCCTGATTTTTGTTTGATACTTGTACTGTGGGTATGTGCCAGAAAAAACAAGACAAAACAATACAAAAAAAACAACACTGAAGTATCAAAAGGGACATCATATCTGAATTTACTTTTAAACAATTTAGAAAAAAATTTATAGGAAACAAAGCAAATGAGTAATGTAGTAAAATGTTAATATTTGGGGAAACTGAGGGAAAGATACTCCAGAAAACTGTATGATTCTTGCAACCTTTCTCTAAGTGTGAAGTTATTTTGTTGTTGTTTTTAAAACACAAATGAATCAACCATTTAAGAAACGTTGCAAAGATGACAGAGTAGTTGGGGGACCCTATGCTTGCCTCATTCCTTGAACACAGCCAGATAAATATAAAATCATTCTGAACACGCAAGTAATTGGTCTGAGGACTGAGAGACAATCTGCACATCTAGAGGGAGAAAAATGGCCACATAGTGGAAGATAGGAACTGTGGAGAGTTGTTGGGGCAGAAATGAATTGTAGGTGCTGTAGAGGGGAGGGAACCCTGATCACAGAGAGAGGGGAGAGAGAGAAAGCAGCATACAGGGGATTGCACAAGAAAAACACTTCCCCAAAAGCATTCACTGGGAAAATGAAAGGGGCTGATTATTGTAAGTTTTTACAAGCAGCAGAACTCAAAGTCTGAAGTTTTAGAAGTCTGCACCATTGCTGGAATCATGCCTGGCAGGCTTAGCGATGCTCCTGTGGGGAAGGAGGACAGAGGCCCAGGAGCAGACAGTGTGCTCTGAGGATCTTTTGGGTTGCACTGAAAAAGACATTTCCCTTATTGGAGTGTATTTGGGAGAGGTGGCTTTGCCTCTCAGAGGACAAAAGAAATGGTGGCACCATTGAGAGGTCCCATTAATTAGCATAGCAGCAGAGTCACCTGCTGAGGACAGCTAACCTGGAAGTCAGTTTTTGGCTGTGTTTTATCATAAACTCTGAGCCCCTGCATGGTTGTGTGACTTCTTTTCTGAGACAAACTGGCACCAACCACAGTGCAATGAGAACTTTCCCTAAAAGATCAGTGCATGTCCCTAAAATTTGGAGTTTGGAAACCCAGCCACATGCCTGAGCTAAAACACAGGAGCACTGAACGAGATAGCTCAGACACAGACAAGGTGAAGGCAGGGTTCTGATGGAAGCCTGGAACACAAGAGTAGAGATTGTTCACACTTATGTGAGGGCTTGCTGAAAAGAGATCTGTGTGAGCTCCCCTTTCCTGGGACAAGAAAATGAGGTGGCACCATTTTCACCCACCCATCAGCACAGACAGATTTCAGTGAGCAACACAGCACTCCCAGAGGAGGCTGAAGCTGCTTACATCAAGCCCTGCCCCACTGTGCCCTGCAGGTGCACCTCTACTAGGGCAAGTCAGCCTGAGAACCAGTGCAGGAGGCCCCTCCCCCAGAAGACCAGCACAAGCCCCTCACCCTCCATATGTACCAAGTCTACTGACCATAGAGTGATGCAACGCTTTAGCTCTAGGGGGAAACAGGATCTTGGCTTTTCTAACAAGCAGACCAAAACCAAATGGTTAAAACTTGCCACATCAGGATAAGGTCCAAACACTCCTCACTGCAGGTAAGAAGAATCTCTGCAGAGGACTGATCTGAGGGGAAAAAGCAGCCAAGACACTACAGCAGGGTGCACACAGCATACACCAAAAAAACTTTCTGAAGTGCCAGGCCCTGGACAGTATATAACCTCTTCTTAATATAGCCATTATATTCAGAGGCAGGAAACGTAACGGTCTTTCCTAACAATAGAAGACAGAGATCTAGGCAAATGCTAAGATGGGAAAGTTCATCCCAAAAGAAAGAACAAGAAGAGGTCGCAGCCAGGGATCTAACCAAAACAGATGTAAGTAATATGCCTGAACTAGAATTTAAAACAACAATCATAAGGATACTACCTCAGCTTGAGAAAAGTATAGAAGACACTAGGGATTCCCTTATTGCAGAGATGAAAGAATTAAAACCAGTCAAGCTAAAATAAAAAATGTTGTAACTGAGATGCAAAACTGATCAGTGTAATGACAACAAGGATGGAAGAAGCTAAGGAACGAATAAGTGATATAGAAGATGAAATTAGGGAAAATAATGAAGTTGAAAAGAAGCAGGAGAGAAAAATATTGGATCATGAATGTAGACTTAGGGAACTCAGTGACTCCATAAAGCATAATAATATTTGTATCATAGGAGTCCTAGAAGAAGGAGGGGAAAAGGGGCAGAGGGTTTATTTGAGTAAATTATAGCTGAAAACTTCCCTAATCTGGGGAAGGAAACAGACATTGAAATCCAGAAGGCATAGAGAACCCCCATCAAAATCAACAAAAGGAGGCCAACAGTAAAACATAGTAGTAAACTTTGCAAAATACACAGATAAGGAAATAATCCTGAAAGTAGGAAGGGAAAAAAATCATTAACCTACAAGGGAAGACAAATAAGTTTTGCAGCAGATCTCTCCACAGAAACTTGGCAGGCCAGAGGGAGTGGCATGATATAGTCAATGTGCCACATGGGAAAAATATTCAGCCATCAGTGCATTATCCAACAAGACTGTCATTCAGAATAGGAGGAATGATAAAGAATTTCCTAGACAAACAAAAACTAAGAGTTTGTGATCACTAAACCAACCCTGCGAGAAATATTAAAGGGGACTCTTTGAGTGGGAAAGAAAGACCAATAACACCAAACATTAGAAGGAACAGAGAAAATCTCCAGAAACAATGACTTTACAGGTAATACAATGGCACTAAATTCATATCTATCAATTAATCACTCTGAATGTAAAAATTACTAAATGCCCCAATCAAAAGACATATGGTAACAGAATGGATAAAAAAATAAGACCCATTGCTGTGCTGCCTACAAGAGGCTCATTTTAGACCTAAAAACACCTGCAGGTTGAAATTGAGAGGATGGAGAATAATTTATCATGCTAATGGACATCAAAAGAAAGCCAGAGTAGCCATACTTATATCAGACAAACTAGATTTTAAACCAAAGATTGTAACAAGTGATGAAGGACACTAAATCATAAGTAAAGGATCTATCCAACCAGAAGAACTAAGAATAATATCTAAGAATATATCTAATAAGATCTAAATATTTATACTCCCAATTTGGGAGAACCCAAAGATATAAATCAATTAATAACAAACATAAAGAAATTAATTGATAATAATACAGTAATAGGAAGGGGCTTTAAACACCCCGTTTACAGCAATGGACAGATCATCTAAGCAGATCAACAAGGGAAAAATGGCTTTGATGACACACTAGACTAGATGGACTTAACAGATATATTCAGAACATTTCATCCTAACACAGCAGAATATTCCCCTTTTTTAGTTCACATGGAACATTGTACAGAATACATCACATACTGGGTCACAAATCAGGCCTTAACAAGTACAAAAAGACTGAGTTCATACCATGCATATTTGAAGACCACAATGCTATGAAACTTGAAGTCAGCCACAAGAAAAAATCTGGAAAGACCACAAATACATGGAGATTAAAGAATATCCTACTAAAGAACAAATGGGTTAACTAAGAAATGAAAGAAGAAATAAAACAAATATATGGAGAAAAATGATAATGAAAATATGACAGTTCAAAATCTTTGGGATGTAGCAAAGGTAGTCAAAAGTGAGAAGTGTATACCAATACAGGCCTACCTTAAGAAGCAAGAAAAGTTTCAAATTCACAAGCTAACCTTACACCTAAAGGAGCTAGAAAAGGAACAGCAAATAAAGTCTAAAGCCAAAAAAGGAAGGGAAATAATAAAGCTTAGAGCAGAAATAAATGATGTGGAAACAAAAACAGCAGAAGAGATCAATGAAACTAAGAGCTGGTTCTTTGAATAAATTAATAAAATTGATACATCTCCAGCCAGACTTACCAAAAAGAAAAGAGGACCCAAATAAATAAAATCACAAATGAAAGAGAAGAGATCACAACCAACACCATAGAAATGAAACAATTATAAGAGAATATTAGGAAAAATTTTATGTCAACGAACTGGGCAATCTGGAAGAAGTAGATAAATTCCTGGAAACATACAAACTACCAAAACAAACAGGAAGGAATAAAAAAAACTGAACAGACTTGTAACTAGTTAAGAAATTAAATCAGTAATCAAACATCTCCCAACAAACTAAAATCCAGGGCCAGATGGCTTCCCAGGGGAATTCTACCAAACATTTAAAGAAGAGTTAATATCTATTCTTCTCAAACTGTTCCCCCCACCAAAAAAAAAAATAGAAATAGAAACTTCCAAACTCATTCTATAAGGCAAGTATTACCTTGATTCTAAAACCAGACAAAGACCCCACCAAAGGCCAATATCTCTGATGAACATAGATGCAAAAATTCTCAACAAGATACTCATAAATCAAATCCAACAGTACATGAAAGGAATTATTCACCATGATCAAGAGGGATTCATTTCCGGGCTGCAGGTATGATTTAATATTTGCACATCAATGTGTTGCACCACACTAATAAAAGACAAGAACCATATGATCCTCTCAATAGATGCAGAAAAAGCATTTGACAAAATACAACATTATTCATAAAAACCCTCAACAAAGTAGGGATAGAGGAACATACCTCAACATCATAAAGGCCATGTATGAAAAACCCATAGCTAATATCATCCTCAATGGGAAAAAACAGCGCTTTTCCCCTACAGTTATTAACAAGACAAGGATGTCCACTCTCACCAATGTTATTTACCATAGTAATGGTAGTCTTGCCTCATCAATCAGACAACAAAAAGAAATAAAAAACATACAAATTGGCAAGGAAGAAACCAACCTTTCACTATTCATAGACAACACGCTACTGAAAAACTCCACCGAAAATTACTAGAACTGATATGTGAATTTAGCCAAGTTGTAGAATAGAAAATCAACTTACAGAAATCTGTTGCATTTCTATATATCAATAATGAAGCAGGAGAAAGAGAAATCAAAGAATTGATCTAATTTATAATTGAACCAAAAACCATAAGACAGATAGGAATAAACCTAGCCAACGAAGTAAAATATCTGCACACTGAAAGTTATGGAATACTTCTGGAAGAAATTGAGGATAACACAAAGAAATGGAAAAATATTCCATGCTCATGGATTGGAAGAACAAATATTGTTAAAAAGTCTATACTACCCCAAGAAATCTACACATTTAATGCAACTCCTATCAAAATACCACCAGCATTTTTCACAGAACTAGAACAAACAATTGTAAAATTTGTATGGAACAACAAAAGACCCCAAATAGCCAAAGGAATCTTGAAAAGGCAAAGCAAAGCTGGAAGTATTACAATTTCAGATGTCCAGTTATATTACAAAGCTGCAATCACCAGATAGTATGGTATTGGCACACAGACACATAGATCAATGGAACAGAACAGAAAACCCAGAAATGGACCCACAACTATATGGTCAACTAATCTTTAACAAAGCAGGGAAGAATATCCAATGGAAAAAAGACAGCCTCTTCAACAAATGATGGTGGGAAAACTGGACAGCAGTATACAGAACGATAAAACCAGACGACTTTTTATACCAAACAGAAAAATAAATTCAAAATGGATGAAAGACCTAAATGTGAGACAGGAAGCCAAATCCTACAGGAGAACATAGGTAGCAACCTCTTTGACATCAGCTGTAGCAACTTCTTACTAGACATGTCACTGGAGGCAAGGGAAACAAAAGCAAAAATAAACTATTGGGATTTAATCAAGATAAAAAGCTTCTGCACAGCGAAAGGAACAGTCAACAAAACTTAAAGGCAGCCTACAGAATAGGAGAAGATATTTGCAAATGACATATCTGATAAAGGGTTAGTATCCAAAATTTATAAAGTATTTATGAAACTCAACACCCAAAACCAAATAGTCCAGTTAAGAAACAGGCAGAGCCATGAACAGACATTTTTCCAAAGATATACAGATGGCTAACATCCACATGAAAAGATGCTGAACATCACTCATCATCAACGCAATACAAATCAAAATCACAATGAGATACCACCTCACACCTGTCAGAATGGTTAATGTTAGCAACTCAGGAAACAGATACTGGCAAGGAAGCAGAGAAAGGGGAACCCCCTTGCCCCATTTGTGGGAATGCAAACTGGCACAGCCACTGTAGAAAACAGTATTGAGGTTCCTAAAAAGTTAAAAATAGAAGTACTTACAAGCCAGCAATTACACTGGTGTTTATCCAAAGGATACAAAAATACTGGTTGAGGGGGCATATCACCCGAGGTTTATAGCAGCATTATCAATAATAACCAAACTATGGTGGTGCCTGGGTGGCTGAGTCAGTTGATTTCGGCTCAGGTCATGGCCCAGGGTTGTGGGATTGAGTCCTGCATCAGGCTGCATGCTGAGTGTAGAGCCTGCTTAAGATTTTGTCTCTCTCTCTCTCCCCCTCTGCCCCTCTTCCCTGACTATACTCTCCCTGAAACAAGTAAAATAAAGTAACATAACATAACATAACATAAAAATAAAATAAAATAAAATAACAACAAAAGCAATAGCCAAACTATGGAAAGAATCCAAATGTTCATCAATCGATGAATGTATAAAGAAGAGGTGGTATATATATATATATATATATATATATATATATATATATAATAGTATATTTTTCGGTCATCAGTCATCAAAAAGAATGAAATCTTGCCATTTGCAATGACATATATGGAGCTGGAGTGTATTATGCTAAGTGAAATAAGTCAGTCAAAGACAAATCCTATATGATTTTACTCACATGTGGAATTTAAGAAACAAAACAGGTAAAGATAGGGAAAGGGGAAAAAAGAGAGGAAGGGAAACCATAAGAGAACAGACTGAAGGTTGATGGTGAAAGGCGGGTGGGGAATGGGTTAGATGGGTGATGGATATTAAGGAGGGCACTCGTTGGGATGAGCATGGGGTGTTATATGTAACTCATGAATTACTAAATTGTACACCTGAAACCAATTTACCATATGTTAACTATCTAGAATTTAAATAAAAATTTGAAATAAGAAAGAATAAAGAAATGTTGCCAAGTACTTTTCAAAAACACATACTAATGAATATACACTGAAATTTTCCCCATTTATCAAGTGAACTTCTTACCTAGTCATTTCCAAGCTTCTCCACTGAGAAACTTCATTTTACCATGACACATTATTAAAATGAAAATATAAGAGTGACCAAGCATTTTAAAACTAATAGCAAATAAATTCAAACAAAAACGTTACAGGATTTTTACAATTTTAAGCAATTGAGGGACAGTATTTATTTTTTAAAGTCTTTAATTGAATTAATAAATCCAATTAATTAATTCCACAGGCCCAGGATTTGTTTCCTTTTTGGGGTGATGGAGTGGTAGTGGAGTATGCTTTTAAAAAAACACAACAACCCTATATTTCCTTTCTTTGCTTGTAGAGAAATTTAATATAATATAAATATAATAAACTAAATAAAATATAAGTAAAATAATATAAAATATAATGCTCTATCTTTTATTTGTAATTAAAATGTTGATTTTCAGTTTCAGATCTTTTTTCAAGGGCAAAATAGTATTGTTAAATTAATCCACTAGAGGGTGCACAATGATCATATCATCAAATTTAAAGCTCAGAAACTCAAACATGTATTCAGCTAATTCTGTTTCATAATCCCGATCTTTTTCCGTATCACAAAGTAACCATTTAAGTTTTCCATACTTCTTTGCAGACTGACTTTAAATTTAAAGTTCAGTTCTGAATTTGACCCAACAGATGTTGTGAGTCTTTGGAAGTTACTTTACAAAGAACTTGAGAATCTAGCATTTCTTTAAAACCTTAGGTACTTCCCTCCACAACTTCCTGATCATACTTGGACCCAGATGATCCGAGTTTGACTTTCTTCTCTGCACTAGGCCACATTTTCACTTTAATATTTCATCTTTTTAAGTTAATATGATAAAACTTTAAATAAAATGGCTTTTTTTTTTTTTCCTGGTGCAAAAAGATGATTTATTAAAGCACCAGGACAGGTCCTCTGGGTGGAAGAGGTGCCTGGACCCTGAGGAGAGACTGATTATGTACTTGGGAGTTGGGGAAGGTAAAGTCAAAGGAGTGTGTTTCCAAAGGGATTTTCTTTCTTTTTTTTAAATATGAAATTTATTGTCTAATTGGTTTCCATACAACACCCAGTGTTCATCCCAGCAGGTGCCCTCCTCAATACCCATCACCCACCCTTCCCTCCCTGCCACCAGCCATCAACCCTCAGTTTGTTCTCAGTTTTTGAGTCTCTTATGTTTTGGCTCCCTCCCTCTCAAAAGAGATTTTCATATGCTAAAGAAAACTCATAGGACACTGGAGGCCTAGCTATCCTCAAGCTAAGGTTGTTTTTCCCTCTAGCAAAGCATTAACTTAAAGACAGTAAGGAGTTCCTGGAGAAAAGGTATATTGTGCCTGCCTCAAGTATTTGTCACTGGGCTGCAAGTTATAAGGAAATTTAATCTGACTTTGAAATAAAGTACTATGATTTGAGCTGATAGTTATCATCTTCATTTAATAAATGCTTATTTTTAAAGCAACTCCTTGTTCAAAAACTACTCTAGGTGCTCTCTGTCATAAAAGATGAACCAGATATATCCTGTTATCAGAGAATTTAAAATTTGGTAGGGGAGATAATAGCATGGTTATGACACCTGTCGTACGTACTAGGTAGACTGTGATAAGTGCTAAAAGAATGATATGGTAAAGTGTTATGGTAACTCAGAATCTTACTTTCTCATAAATTGTTTTAGCCTAGGTTCAGTTTATTTTGTGCTCCAAGGTCATGTTCATTTAAACGATTAGTATAGGGATCTACTTTAGTTCGTGGGTTGTTTGTTGGTTTTTTTTTCGTCTTTGGATTATATTTCTTTAATTTCTTTGTTTCTCCTTTCTCATACCTGACCTCAGTTCTCATCAGTATTTGCTTTATTTTGCCATAAATGAGAGAAGTATGTTTTCCTTCTTTACAGTCATTTGCATATGCTTCTTAGAGTATTATTTTTAATCCTCACCTTATCCCAGACTAATTACGTTGTCTAATCTTTTCCGGAGGTAATTATCTTTATTACTATTTTTAAATGTTTATTTATTTTGAGAGAAAGAGAGCCTGAGCAAGCAGAGGAGGTGCAGAGAGAGGGAGAGAGAGAGAGAGTCCTAAGTAGGCTTCACTCTGTCAGCAAAGAGCACGACACGGGGCTCGAACCTGTGAACAGTGAGATCATGACCTGAGCCGAAAGGAAGTGTCAGACGCTTAACCAACTGAGCCACCTGGGAAGTCCCAAGAGGTAATTATTTTTAGATAATGTACTTCATTCAGTTTCCTCATCTATAAAACAGAGATGTTAATAGTATTTACCTCTAGGGGCTGTCAAGACAATTAAATGATTTAATACTTGCCAAGCATTTCTAATAATGCCTGGCACACAGCACTTATATGAGTTATAAACATTATTATGAAAAAAATTTTAAGGCACACAATTTATAAATGTGTATTCATATGTTTATTTATTTATATATTTGTAAATGTATACCATATATTATTTCCTTATAGCTCTTTAGCATCTATTCTCAACTTAAGACTTTCCTGCCATATCCTTCTCCAGCATCCTACAGGAAAAAAGGAAATAGACAACATTGCATGGTGTGATATAGTGTAGTATTTAAAAGCTCTGGGTATGGAGTTAACTGGATATACTGACACCCACACTTACTAGACAGTAATCTTGGGCGTTGTATATAACATTCTTAACCTTAGTTTCTTTATGAATGAAAAAAAGATAATTGTATCCAATATAGAGAGTTGTTGGGAGCCTTACAGGAAATAATGCATGCAAAAGGATTTAGTATATTTCCCGGCACATATTTATGTCTTCAATAACTAACATTTATCATCATCATCATTATTGTTGTTATTCATGTATTTAGTATGCTACTACTATGTTCCAGTATAGTTCTTGGCATATTGTACACGTGTGACAAGTGTTTATTGAATTTAAGCTCCTTGTCAAGTTCAGAAACACATTCCATTCCTGTCAAGTGCATGTATATATATATTATATATATATATATATATACACACATACATATATATATACATATATACACACATACATAAATATACATTTATATAATTTTATATAAATTTATATATAAAATTTTATATTTATATTTATATATAAATTTATATAAATTTATATACATTATATATATATATTTTTTAATGTTCATTTATTTTTGAGAGAGCACAGACAGGTAGGGACAGAGAGAGGGCCGGGACGGAGGATCCTTAGCAGGTTCTGCGCTGACAACAGTGAGTCCGATGTGAGGCCCAAACTCATGAACTGCAAGATCATGACCTGAGCTGAAGTTGGATGCTCAACTGACTGAGCCACCCAGGCTCCCCCAGCCATGTATCTTTACACCAAAGACCAAAAGGATTTCTCATATATCATGCCTTCCGACCTGGGTTAATGTTAGAATTTAAAAGCTGTCCGAATGTATGCTCCATATTAACATGGATAAGCTAGTGGTATGAACTTCTGCAAATAAACTGCTACTCTGTAACTCTTGTGGTAAATGACTGTCATTGGAAAGCATGTGATTTTTGATTAGATATGGACACATCTAATTCAAGAAATGTTTTATCCTCAACATGCATTTACGAACCTAAACACACATAGTCTTAAAGCAGATTGCCTTTCAGGTCATGTTTGTTCCTTCTCTTCCTTTCCCTTCCTTTCCTTTTTCTTTTCTCCCTCTTCCTTCCCTCCTTGCCTCCCTCCTTGCCTGCCTGCCTTCTTCCTTCCTACCTTCCTCCTCCCTTCCTTCCTTCCTTTCTTATTTGACTGTTACAAATGATACCTTTAAGACTAGAACTATTATGCATCAGCATATATAGCTTTCAGAATGAGCAGGACAGCCTGGTGACTAGGGAGTAGATTGGCTAAACTTACTTATCAGTCAGAATGAATGTTATAATTTTGAGAGATTGGGAATAATCTTTATGTAAGCCAATTCTCTTTGCTGTCTCTTAAAGGATCATTTAATTTTCATGCTCGTATTTCCCTATTATTTTATCTCCTGACTTCAAAAACTCTTTATGAACAAAGGAATGAAAGCAGGAGGAGAGGAAGGAATGAACATTATCAGAGTGTTTAAAAATTAAGTCTTGTACTACATGATTTTATGTATCTTTATAATTTATTCTTCACAATTAGCTTTTAAACTTACAGTAATTTACTCAGAACCACAGAAATGGTAAGAGACAGCATTGAGATTTGAAACCAACTTTGTTAAAATCCAATATTCATGCCATTTCTACTATTCTATTGTCTTCCAAGCTTTGTTTCAGGGAAATCTAAGGTCTTTAGAGACCATGAGCAGGGCTAGTAAATGGTCAAGCAGAAGATTGGCTTCCCTTACCTCTCTTTAGCAAGAACAGCTCCACTTGTATGTTTCATTGGGGCTCCAGATAGAATTTTGCTTTTTTTTTTTAAGTTTACTTATTTATTTTTAGAGAGAGAGAGAGAACGAGTGTGAGAGGGAGAGGGGTAGAGAGAGAGGGACAGAGAATCCCAAGGAGGCTCTGTGCTGTCAGCACCACATTCAATGTGGGGCTCAATCTCACGAGCAGTGAGATCATGACCTGAGCCTAAATCAAGAGTTGGACGCTCAACCAACTGAGCCACCAGGCACCCTTAGAATTTTGCTTTTTTTTAAAAAAGTTCCATTACTAGGAAAAAGTTTGAAAGTTGAGCTATGCTATGCTGGAACTTCTGAAAATATATCCCCAGACCATCACAGAATTTCTCAAGCAATAGACAATCAATATATAAACCAGAGGATGATGATTAAATTCATCCTTTCAATGTAAATTAGCCGTTACAGGATGCACCTTTGTCAGTGGGCTTATCCATAGAGCATGGTGAAGCTTACTATGTGCCACAGTCTAGAAGTAAAAAGCCCTTTCAGTCTTTCATCTTCCCCATTAAACATGTGTAACATTAGTCATGGGATTAAAACCTCTTTTATTCAGAGAGACAGCAGAGAGACCGAGCTATAATAAAAAGAAAAACCGGACTTAATACAAAGACATGAGTCCAACAGGTCAAGTGACATTGAGAAAGTCAATGAATCCCTTTAAACCAGTTGTTTTTGCACTGCAGATTGTACCCATCAGTCAGTGGCAATCAACAGTAAATAATGAAACAGTAAATAATTAAATGGAGGGGCGTCAGTTGAGTGGTTGACTGTATTTGGGCTCAGGTCATGATCTTAACATTTTGTGGGATTGAGCCCTTCATGGGGCTCTGTGCTGACAGTGCGAAGTCTGTTTGGGATTATCTCTCTCCCTCTCTCTTTCTGCCCCTTCCCGACTCATGTTCTCTCTCTCAAAATAAGTAAACTTAAAAAAAAAAATGAAGTAGAATGGTGTTGAATATTTTATGAAAAATGTTCCCAGTTATAAGTGTGTGAGGAACAGACAAAGTCCCAATGTAGTATGCATTTCTTACTGCCAGAAAGGTGTGCACACCATTGCTTTCAAAGATTCTCTTTGTATGTTCTCTGATACACAGGGTGGTGGTAGTAACATGGCTGTTATGTGCTGCACAGAGTGAGGTTTTTCAGGAAGCTTCGGCAAAGTGCTTTACAAATATAATCTGCTGCTGAAAGTAAGGATGAATTATGTGTTTTACCAAATAAAAGAATACCATCATTTTCTGTGGCCCATATTCACATAAATCTCTCAGGAAGAGTGATGTATTTGAGGTCAGGCTATTACATGAAAATCCTAAACAATTCAAACTTAATTTCATAATTTCTTTTTACTATATCAAGACAAATAAGTATTTGGCACTATCTTTCTATTATTGCTGTGACATACTTAGATGAAGATAATTGAATTAATAAATCAATATTTTTATTATACCCTCTGGGACAGTGCTTAGAGAAGGTTGAAATTGTTAATTTGCATTTCAGTTATCACAATTTGACTTATTTCTACTTCTTCAGACTTTCATCAGTATCCTAACTTACCAACTACTTTCCAAACGGCTATACTTCTCCAAAGACCTTATACTGATATCATCATGTCCTAAAGCAAATGTTTTCAGCTCTTTTCACAGTTTGCCTTCCCTCCCCCTTCAAACAGAGAAACAAACAGGGAGACACTTCTGTTCTCAACCTACCTGCCTATTTCAATAGTTTCACTGTTAAAACTCCTTGGCTAAAAATATTAGAGCTTTAGTTTATACCGTTCTCTTTATCTCCTTAAATCCAATTTGTTGCCAAACTTTGTTTTTTGTTTGAAATGTCCCTCTTAAAATCAATGCTCTCTGAGACCACCCTAGCCACCAACCTAATCATTTCATTGTCAGAAAATTCAGAAAAGGTTTCTCTGTTTCTCGCAATTATTTGGGTCTATGAAAATTTTCCTAAAATATTTTTGTTAAAAAATCATTTTATTTCTTGCATAGGACTCACAAAGGATATGTGGCTCCCACATTAATTTCAGAATTTCCCCTGGTTATCAATGTCTTCTATAATATAGGTCCATTATACCTTTCATTCATTCATTTAAATGAATGAAGCCAATTTGTTTTTAAAGGAAAAAGTGAAGGATTTGTTTGATCTGCAGAGAAATTAGATCATCTGAACATTTAAAATTTCTATTTCTGCTAGTTGTCCTATTATGTACAGTGAATGTTAATGAAGTTGAACACAACAGAGTCTCCACTGTTTAAGAGTGTATTCCTTAATGACAAAGACGAGCAAATGCATGATCATGATGTTTTATGACAAATAGTACACGAGAAGTGGAAGACAAGGGAGCAACCACCAAATCTGATATCCTGCTGGTGCCACCTCTCAATCTTTCACTTCAGCCAGATAAGTGTCCCGTGAAAATTAATCACACATTTCAACCTTTCCTGAAAAATATATGTGATCCTTGACTTTTTTTTCTATCCAAATACCATTCATCTGAAAAAACTCAGCTTATCCTACTTTTTTCTTAAATCATTCCTTTACCATTTCAACTCTTACTCATTTCTCCTTCTTACACTGGTACTAGGTTTTATAAATGTTTAGTATATGGTTGTATTAGTTTTATAAAAGTATTCTCTCCACAACTGAATTACATTTTCTTGGGGGGTGGTTTCTTTGAAACCATCAGTATCATGCTCAGTGTGAAGAACCTAACTTGTTTATCTTTCCTAAGAAAAAGAATAAATAGGCAACACTCTTACTTTAAAGAAACAAAATGGAAAACTTAAACCATAGCCTTAGCTAAATAGTCTCATTTCAAGAGACGTATTTACTATACCCATTCTTGTATATTCAGTCACCGTGAGAATCGTCATATGCCTTTCTCCAGGAACATCAAAGTACTTTAGTTTTTCCCATTCCTCCTGCCATAAAACACACCCCAACTAAATTGATCTAATATCCATGAAATATTAGTTAAGTGAGGAATTGGTGGTGAAAATTTGGTGGCCCAACTTTTTAGTGTTTTAACTGTATTTAATGAGTTTTGCATGGCAGGATTTTTTGTTGTTGTTTTATGTTTCTTCTTTTTGTTTTTTAAAGCACCTGGCCCATTTAGAATGTCTACATAAATTCCATTTGTAGTGGCAGATTTTGGGAACATCCTGGTTAACCTTGATGCCATTTCTTGACACATCCTTGTACCCTGGGTTCATCATCATACGATACATTTACAAGCATAGAGACAATTTACTCATCTGTTATTAGGGAATCTTTGCTATTTGTAAGACCGTGTCCTTTTCTTCAGAGATATGACTGTTGAAAAAAAGGCAAATTCTACAGGCCAATTAACCAGGTTGCCTCAGATGAGGACAATCTGGAACAATATCTACCTGTACCTGATTTTGCTAACAGCCTGTTATGGTCTAAACTTTTTCCAGAAAAGCTCAAGTCAATCTCAGAGAAATATTCAGATTTCAGAAGTCCGGTGTTTCCCACTTTTCCTCTTTATTCAGTCCCACCCAGCTGCAAACTCCAGAACAACGTACTAGCTGACAATAGTTCTAAGTTGCGACAGAAACAGATTAGTTTCCACTCAAGAAATCCCAAATAAGACAAATTATAAATACTTTCTACCTATGCAAATTCCATAGTTCCTAAATATTCTCTCCATTCTCTCCATACCGTATCAACCAGAGCAAAAGAAGAACTAGAGGAAAGAATAAGATGGGGATGAGGTCCAATTGGACAATAGCCACATTTTTTGAGGAGCATTTACTATGTACTAGAGATTATGCTAGACACTTTAATACATTGTTCTTCTTATCTTTACAAAAGTTGCATAATATAGGCATTACCTCCATTTTATAAATGAAGGAACTGAAACCCAGAGAAGCTAAAAATTTGCCCAAGGTAACAGCCAGGATTAAACTTTGCTCTTGAATTTCCAGAATCCAAGCTCTTGAAGACAATACAATACTGCCTTTGACATACAATAATACAATACAATACTCAAGGTTAGATAGGAAATCTGTGATTGCCATATCCAAACAAGTTCATGATAATGGTTTACCTGTGGTCCAGCAAGGATACTACTGAGGAGCCATGCCAAGCCAATCATGGACTGTCCGAGCTTGCCATTGCTTTTCACAGCTAGAGGCCTCGTGATGGCCAGGGAGCGGTCTAGGCTGATCACTACCATCATGAAAGCTGGGGCATACATGGAGAAAAGCTTCAGATAGCTGAGAACTTTGCAGAGGAGCTCTCCAGCATACCATTGAACTGTAATATTCCACATCCCATCTAGTGGCATGACAAGCAGAGTCTCCAACAGGTTGGCTAAGGTCAGATGTTTTAAAAGCATCTTCATTCTCGAAAGCTTTTTTCCTTTCTCTTTCTTCTGAGTCCACTTCTGAAGTTTCAACAAGAAAGAAGCATTAAAAGTTGTAGAGAGTAGAAAAAGGAAGAAAGTAACCGTCACTCGGATCTTTCCAGATAATGTCAGTGTGGGGAGGTTGCCCTGCATCAGTGGGATGCTGTTGTTTATGGCTGAGCAGTGATTCTGATTCTGTTCAGGAGGGGCACTTGCCATACCTCCTGACTGATAGAGCTTCAAGACTTGTGTTTCTGGCACTTCTGATGTTTTATTGTAACCTAGCCCAAAGCCCTGTTTTATTTCTGCCTTCTTTAGATGGAAACGTCACAGGTGTAGATTTATGTCAAATTTTGTCCCTGAGCTAGTTTATATTTAATGTAAAAGATCAAGGTGAACTTGTTTTGTGGGCTAATAATCCAACACAGTGCTAAAACAGAACATGTCAAACACATTGTGAGGGCCAAATGTAACCGTAGTACCTCAGCAGATGGCCTGGTTTTCACAACATTTTTCCTAAGTAGAGAAGGACACCTGAAGCTTAATTCTGAATTTAAAATCCATTCATGCCATTATCCACATGACTTTAATAAGGAGATTTTCTAAAAACTATTAAGTGTTATTATTCTGTCCAAGAGATACAAGATGAAAATGAAAAATACTAAAAAAGAACTCAATCCAGTTCAAATCTGTTGTTTTAATAAATTAATTTTTTTTCAAAAGCATTGGTTTTCTTTTTCAATCACACACTGCTGTACATGAAACACTAGACAAATATGTTCATTTAAAGCCATCCTGCACAAAATGTCAAATTAATACCTTAACAGAATTAATTCGATCTAATATAAATTAGTCTGCATTCAAATTTATCAATCAATCCCAATGGTCAGACTATCCATGCTTAGGTTGGGTAAAAATCATTAATTTTTAAAATTATTGCCTTGCTTTTATAATTGTTTAAATACTGTACTTTCCATTATTGCACATTATTCATAGCATAGATAGATATTGGAGAGAATACTGTATAAATGCTGTAACCACATTTATCTGTGTTTATATATAATATGAATAGTTGCTTAAATTCCTTTATATATATGTTATCTGATCATTTCCAATTGGGGCCACTTCAAAACACTCTCTGTGTTGCTGCTTTACCTTTCATGATGAGTGCTTGATGATGTTATTTACCAATAATGATATGACTTACACTGGAATTTATTAAATCACTAGGATGATTCAACTTATGTCAACTAGTTTGCTTTTGTGGCAGCTAAAGCAGGAATGTTAAGCATATAGGTGAGTCTTTTGACTTAGATGGTCCATTCTTGTTGGTTCATAGATTTGTTTTTTGTGTCTTATATTCATTTATTTAATAAGTAGTTACTAAATACCTGCTATATATGCTCTTAGCCTTTGCAGGTGATAAAACATGCACGTGGCATCATCTGGGCCCTGGAGGAGCTCATTTGCTGCCACAGAAGAATAAGTAAGAGTGTTGGGTATGTCTTAGGTGCCTCTTCAGATTCCCTCTGCACTGACTGCCTCCAGGATCTGGAGGGACTTAGAACAGTTGTGTATCTCAGCTCCCTCTTGGCTGTCACCACATGGCAGAATTACTCGCTTTCTCTCACTACTTCTAGCCTTGAATGAAATAGTATAGTGCAGGGCATGGAATCTGGCTTCCTAAGTGACTTTCTGAAGGGACTGGAAATATTTTCCAGTGGAGTATTTTGGTTCTGAAATGGACCCTTTCTAAATAATTAGTGGGAGGAATAGATGAGTCATAAATTATGAGAAGTACACCTTTTGGAAAACATATCCCATGTATTTTAAAACATAAAAAAGAGCATAAATATAGACTTGACTCTTATTATTTGTTGTAGCTCTATAAAGTTGCCACCAGCACTGAATTGGCAAATACTGAACACTTGCTCCTAACAAAAGTGTAGGATTAGGTTCCTGTAAGCTAAAGCACCATTTGCATTAAATAGGTTCCTTTGCCAACATCCTTGTAAAACAAGCCAGTCTCAGCATTGAAAACTTGCTCTTTCGCACAACCCTTTTCCTGTATAACACTTAGATGATATTTAGGAAATTGTTTTCAATATTCCTGATATGTAGAAACTGTCACAACTGCAAATTTAACATTTTTCACACCATATAGCCTTTCAAATTGTGCCAGTCAGTTACCATAAGTTTTTTTGGCTTTCACTGTCACAACAATGCTGTTTACTATATTTTTAATGCTTTTTTTTAAAGTTTATTTATTTTGACAGAGAGAGAGAAAGAGAGCACAAGTGCAGCAGGTGCAGAGAGGGAGAGAGAATTCCAAGCAGGCTCTGCATTGTCAGTGCAGAGCTCAACATGGGGCTTGAACTCACGAATGATGATTCATGATTTTCTATAAATAATAATCAATAAATAAAACAAAAAAGTTAAAGAAAAACAATAATTCCCACTAGAACTTCCAAATAAATTAAACTGTATTATAAACATAAAATGTTTATAACATTAAAAAGAATAGTGTTTTAACCTAGAACTTCACAATAGATTGAAGTACTATTTGAGTCTTGAGCTGTTAAGGAGTTTAAGGGAAATGGTGAAATTATGTTTATATAGAATATTAAAGAAAGGTATTTTTTTTACATCTGAGATTTATGACCTTAAAGTTTGTACCTACTATATTTTATTTTCCTGAAGAACTCAAAAGGCTTTGCATATACATCATGTCGGTTAATCTGAGCAGGGCTATATGCCTGAAACCAAACAAAACAAGGTAATCATTTTTACAAACCAGAAAAACTATTATATGTGGGCCAGAAACAAAAAGAAGAAAGGAAAAATGTTAATGGTAAAATCTGATTATACTGAAGCATATTTTGCCCTTTGTGTCTCATTTTAGGGAAAGAAAAAAACTGGAGCATGAATGCTTTATTATTAATTTCTCCCTTTCCTTTCCTGTTTCTTTCCCTTTCCCACATTCATCTTGGCTGCAACTTCTTCCACAATGTATCTGTTCATCAAAGTAAGAAAGAGAACAAAGAAAAACAACAAAGGATAGAAGAAAGGAAGGGAGAGGGAAATTAGGAGACAGGCAAAAGAGCAATCGTGGGATGGGGAGGACATTCTTGGCAGCTAGAACAGTCATGCTCAAATAGAACGTTAGAAGCTTCTCTGTGCCTGAAAAGGGGTATGTGAGTGTGACCAAAGATGAGGCAGCCATCATATCAGGAAACCTATATTACAGTAGTTTCCCTTATCTACAGGGGATACATTCTAAGACCCCCAAGGACCACCTGAAACTGTGGATAGTACCAAGCCCTTTATATTACTCTGTTGTACCTATACACACATACTTATGATACAGTTTAGTTTATAAATTAGGCACAGTAAGAAATTAACAATAACTAATAAAATAAGGCAACTATAATAATATGCTGTAATAAAAGTTAAGTGAAGGTGGTCTCTCTTCAAATACCTTATTGTTCTGTACTCAGCCTTTGTCTTCTAGTGATGATGTGAGATGATAAAATGCTTATGTTATGAGATGAAATGAGTGAATGATTTAGGCGTCGTGGTGTAAGGTTAGGCTACTATTGACCTTCTGACAATATGTTATCTGTGTCTAGACTGCACTCGATCTGGGGTAACTGGAACCATGGAAAGTGAAATCGCAGACAAGACAGCAGTACTGTGCATGCTAAGGACTTTGGGCTTTCCCTATAAATAGTGCCTTGAACGATGGAGTGGTATGATGTAGATATGGCCAGATTCATACTTTAGAAAGGTCATTGTGTAACATACAGATAGTGCTTTGAAAGCATTTGGGAATTATTGGCAGATCAAAATTTGAGGCAGTTCGTCTATTTAGAAAGTCTTTGCTACCAAAACAACATGGAAAGTAGGTGGTAGCATAACATGGAGAGAGATAAATTTCAATTTTATTTATTTATTTATTTTTTATTTTTTAATTTTTTTAAGTTTATTTTTGAGACAGAGAGAGACAGAGCATGAACGGGGGAGGGTCAGAGAGAGGGAGACACAGAATCTGAAACAGGCTCCAGGCTCTGAGCTGTCAGCACAGAGCCCGACACAGGGCTCAAACTCATGGACCGTGAGATCATGACCTGAGCCGAAGTCGGCCGCTTAACCGACTGAGCCACCCAGGCGCCCCATTTCAAGTTTTATATGTACAGAAAGTACAGTTATTAGAACTTGGTTGGTTAGTTCTTATTTTTGAGAAAGTGGATGGAATAAAGAATTGTTCTTTAATTACCAACTTAGAAAAATGAGTTGAATGGGCTATTAGACTAGGAAAGGTGGACAGACATCATCAAGACAGCATGGTATTGGCACAAAAACAGACACATAGACCAATGGAATAGAATAGAAACCCCAGAAGTAGACCCACAAACGTATGGCCAACTCATCTTTGACAAAGCAGGAAAGAACATCCAATGGAAAAAAGACAGTCTCTTTAACAAATGGTGCTGGGAGAACTGGACAGCAACATGCAGAAGGTTGAAACTAGACCACTTTCTCACACCATTCACAAAAATAAACTCAAAATGGATCAAGGACCTGAATGTGAGACAGGAAACCATCCAAACCCTAGAGGAGAAAGCAGGAAAAGACCTCTCTGACCTCAGCCGTAGCAATCTCTTACTCGACACATCCCCAAAGGCAAGGGAATTAAAAGCAAAAATGAATTACTGGGACCTTATGAAGATAAAAAGCTTCTGCACAGCAAAGGAAACAACCAACAAAACGAAAAGGCAACCAACGGAATGGGAAAAGATATTTGCAAATGACATATCGGACAAAGGGCTAGTATCCAAAATCTATAAAGAGCTCACCAAACTCCACACCCGAAAAGCAAATAACCCAGTGAAGAAATGGGCAGAAAACATGAATAGACACTTCTCTAAAGAAGACATCCGGATGGCCAACAGGCACATGAAAAGATGTTCAGCGTCGCTCCTTATCAGGGAAATCCAAATCAAAACCACACTCAGGTATCACCTCACGCCAGTCAGAGTGGCCAAAATGAACAAATCAGGAGACTATAGATGCTGGAGAGGATGTGGAGAAACGGGAACCCTCTTGCACTGTTGGTGGGAATGCAAATTGGTGCAGCTGCTCTGGAAAGCAGTGTGGAGGTTCCTCAGAAAATTAAAAATAGACCTACCCTATGACCCAGCAATAGCACTGCTAGGAATTTATCCAAGGGACACAGGAGTACTGATGCATAGGGGCACTTGTACCCCAATGTTCATAGCAGCACTCTCAACAATAGCCAAATTATGGAAAGAGCCTAAATGTCCATCAACTGATGAATGGATAAAGAAATTGTGGTTTATATACACTATGGAATACTACGTGGCAATGAGAAAAAACGAAATATGGCCTTTTGTAGCAACGTGGATGGAACTGGAGAGTGTGATGCTAAGTGAAATAAGCCATACAGAGAAAGACAGATACCATATGGTTTCACTCTTATGTGGATCCTGAGAAACTTAACAGGAACCCATGGAGGAGGGGAAGGAAAAAAAAAAAAAAAAAAGAGGTTAGAGTGGGAGAGAGCCAAAGCATAAGAGACTGTTGAGAACTGAGAGCAAACTGAGGGTTGATGGGGGGTGGGAGGGAGGAGAGGGTGGGTGATGGGTATTGAGGAGGGCACCGTTTGGGATGAGCACTGGGTGTTGTATGGAAACCAATTTGACAATAAATTTCATATATAAATAAAAAAAATAAATTAAAAATAAAATAAAATAAAATAAAATAAAAAAAAAAAAGGAAAGGTGGACAGAGAGAAATTTTAGATGTATGGAATTTGAGATGCCTATACATTAGCCCAAAGGAAATTTTTAGTAGGCACTTGGCTATACAGGTGGGAAGCTCAAGAGATACATCCTAGCTGGAGATATAAATTAGCAGAATATATATTTATGGTGCTTGTGGATGAAGCCATGGGAATGGATGAGATTACCTAGAGAGAATGTGAACAATAAGAAGTGCCAGAAGAGAACTCTGTGAACACAATCATTTAAAGAGCACACGGGGGGGCGCCTGGGTGGCGCAGTCGGTTAAGCGTCTGACTTCAGCCAGGTCACGATCTCGCGGTCCAGGAGTTTGAGCCCTGCGTCAGGCTCTGGGCTGATGGCTCAGAGCCTGGAGCCTGTTTCCGATTCTGTGTCTCCCTCTCTCTCTGCCCCTCCCCCATTCATGCTCTGTCTCTCTCTGTCCCAAAAATAAATAAATGTTGAAAAAAAAATTTAAAGAGCACACAGGGGTTGGGAACATTGTAAAATAATGAGGAGACCAGAAGAGAGTGATGTAATAGAAGTAATAGGAGGAGAGAACTCCAGGAGAGGGGAGTGATCCATACACTAAGTATCTCAGTGATAGGACAAGACCCAAAGAGAATTAGTGGGATGAGGTAATTAGGAAGTCATTGATGACTTGCCTACAGTAGCTTTGGTGCTTTGGTAAGAATGGTCATTAGAAGAGCACGTGAAATTTGAGGGAGTAGACATAAAGAAAAAAGGATTAAAAAAAAACAGGTATGTAAGACTTGAGGATGTTTAGAGACTTAGAGATCGAACCAGTGAGGATGTTTAGAGATTTAGAGATGGAACCAGTAGAAGGGAGAACAGGTCAAGGGACTAGGGCAGATGTAGCAGAAAGACAGGGAGCAGATCCCTTAGGGGAGCTGATTATGTATTAAGTCACTAAAGAGTTAGGCTTGATAGGGAAGGAAGTGGATCTATGAATGCGGTGGAGTTAGGGTAGACTCAAATAAAAGAGGGGGCTCAAGAAAAGAGGATCTCGATGGAAAGAAAATAAATTATAATGGAGTAAGGGAGTCTTAAACTAGGAGGGCGTAGGTAGAAATTTGAATTTAAAATTCCAGATGTGAAGTTGTTCTGATTGACTAGAAAGTACAGGGTGTGGCCATGAAAGCGGATAGGTGGAGTGGAGGGTCAATGGAGTTTGATGCCATGTTAATTAGGTCCTTTTGGTTGCAAGAAAAGGAGACTCTCTTAAATAATAGAGTCCTCTTTCATAATACACAAGGCGTAGAAAGCCAACAGGAAACCCAGGAAGTTCCAAGGATGAGCAAATCTGTTTCATGACCTCAGTTGGTCCTCAAGCAAGATATCTTTGTTTTTCTTTATATTATCTTCTCCATCATCTTCCTGTACCTAACTGCTAAGCTCTTTCTGAATTGCAAGTTCAAATTCTGAGGTGACAGAGAAATGGTAGTTTGGAAGTGACCCAGAGGAACAAGAAATAGATTTTTAACACCTCTTTACTAAGAAGACTGAAAGAATAGAAGAAAGCAGGTCTTTTAAAGGAGAAGTATATAGATGAAAAGTATTTGGGAGAAAATTTTGGTAGAAAAGATAGAGGCAGCACACTATCAGAGAAAAGGAATATAATTTTTTCCCTCTGTTTTTCAAAACATGGCTTACTTCATTTAACCAAGAATGATAATGTCTGTGGCAATTATGATGGGAGTAAAAGGCGAGAATTTTCACTCAATTTTAAATTGGAAGGATTTGAGGAAGGAATGCGTATTATTAATTATGAGGAAGTATTTCCACAAAATTGTTATGGAATGAGGAACAAATTCTAAAAGCTATTCAGTTTTTTCTAAGCCATGTTAAATGATCTGTAGCATTTAAAATGGAAGATTCACTTCCATTTTCTAAGGATGGATCTTATTTAGAGAATCATGCCACAAGACATTATTATAGTTCTCATTTCAGTCTAGCTGTGTCAGAGGTAAGTGGTAGGAAATTAGTGTTGAAAATCTATGTAAGATATTGGAGATCAGATTAACAAAAAATGTAACAAATAATCAATATTATGAAGTGAATGAAAAAGCGGAAACATAATGATCATGTTTATTTGTCAAAATTGATATAGTCACTAAATTTTAAAAGTAGTAATCTTTTATTTTTGTTTTAATTATTATTAGTAATATGTAGCTAAATATAACTAAAATAAGAATGATCATTTTTATTTCAATAATTTAGTTAATTGAACATTTATTGAACATTATGTCCTAGGCACTGTACTGGTTGGTAGTTACCAAAGGAAGGCCAACCAAAGCTCATTATATCTGGTATTTCCAAAGATAAATACATTATGTTGAGATATTTTTATTTATATAAACTTCATGTGGGCTGCTGGATATTGAAAATAACATAGTTTTAATTTTTTAAAATTCTTTTGCTGGTAATCTATTGATCCCATAACATTTCCATTTCATAAAGTAATTCACTTCTAAAATACAACACATCTTAATCCCATCATTTTCAGAATTGGATGTTTGAAAGCAACATCTCCAATAATCATTTTGAGAATTAAAAAAAAATTTATTTTATTTTATTTTTTTATATATTTAGAGAGAAAGCAAACAGGGGAGGGGTAGAGAGAGGGGGAGAGAGAGAATCCCAAGCAGGCTCCATGCTATCAGTACAGAGCCAAGAGTCAGAAGCTTAACCTACAGAGCCACGTGGGTGCCCCTCCTTTAAAGAATTTATGATGCAGGGGCGCCTGGGTGGCTCAGTTGGTTAAGCGTCCCACTTCGGCTAAGGTCATTATCTCACGGTTTGTGAGTTCGAGCCCCACATCAGGCTCTGTGCTGACAGCTCAGAGCCTGGAGCCTGCTTCAGATTCTGTGTCTCCCTCTCTCTCTACCCCTCTCCTGCTCGTGCTCTCTCTGTCTCTCAAAAAAAAAATGTAAAAAAATTTTTAAAAATAATTTATGATGCAAATGTGTAATAACAAATTAAGTTAAAAAATACAAGTGTATGTGGTTATTGGTATTATCCATTAAAAGTTTTTTTTTTTTAATGTTTAGTTATTTATTTTGAGAGAGAAAGAGAGAATGAGCAGGGGAGGGGCAGAAAGAGAGGGAGATAGAGAGAATCCCACGCAAGCACTGTGTTGTCGCAGAGCCCGATGTGGGGCTGACTCATGAGCAGCGAGATCATGACCTGAGCCAAAATCAAGACTCCGATGCTTAACCAATGGAGCCAACCAGGCACCCCTGGTATTATCCATTTTTACTCAAATTCCATTTCAGTAAGACTGGGTTCCCATAAAATTAATTGACATCCTGTTAATTCCTATATGACATATTAACTATTATTTGATTCAAATTCCTTCCCTTTTAAAAGTGTTTCTATAAAGTTTCTGATGTTTCTAAGAGTGGTTTATTTACTTTTATAATCCTTGATACTCCTTTCATTAGGCATTTATAAAAAGTTCAGTATTGCTTGCTTTAAATTTTGTTATGTGCCCCATACAGTTTAGTATGCTAAGGTTTAGTATTTTTCTTAGCAGAATTAAATAAATTTCCTATCTTTAATTCCATTTTATATCAGAGTGAGGTATAACAACATGGCAGAAGTACCTTTGAGTGCCACTAAAGTTTGTTTAGAAACAATTAGTATAATTTGACAAATATTTAAATACATAGTGTTTTTTTTCTGGGAGAACAGTAAAGAAATGCTTTTAAAACTTATTTTACTTCCTATGCTACTTCTAGAGAGAGACTAGTAAATTTCCCTGTATTTATAAGACTGAACTATTGCCTAATTCCTCCTTAATAAAACGATGGGAATAATATATCACAAATCTTTATAGAATATTCCATCAGAATAAGAATATACTGATTTAAATAATTCTCATCTTACCTTAGAAGCAAATATATGCTAGGGATACATATGCTCAGTTCTTGTTGAAGACTATTTTAAAAAAGAATTTTGCAGTCATCATTCGTGGTCCTCAGTCTAGTCTCCCTAGTTTCCATTCAGTATATTCCCATTCTCCCACTCACCTAGTCATTATATCTTAAAGTCAATTTTTACCCTTCTTTTCCATTTTCTAGTCATTCACCACTCTTTTATTTTATTTTATTTTATTTTATTTTATTTTATATATTTTTTTTAGAGAGAGATTTTTTTTAGAGAGAGAGAGAGTGCATATGTGAATGGGGGAGAGGGGCAGAGGGAGAGAGAGAGAGAGAGAGAGAGAAACAGGGAGAGAGAGAATCTTAAGCAGGCTCCACACTCAGTGCAGAGCCTGATGCGGGGCTTGACCCCATGACCCTGAGATCATGACCTGAGCTGAAATCAAGAGTGCATCACTCAACCAACTGAGCCACTCAGGCACCTCAATCATCTTGCTTTTTAAAACTAAGATACTAGAATACACGTAGCATGACATTGCTTTATACAAAATCTATAGTTAAGGCAATAAACACACGAAAATACAGAAAATATAGAATGAGATGATATAATTTGAAATAACATTGTATTGATTCAGAAAATAGCACATTTTGCGCTGGGTAACAGATAACCATTAGTTTTTTGTCTGCCAGAATTTTTTTCTTTCTTGGATGTCCCCCCACCCTGCTCACAGGGCTGTCAACCAAGTCCCCTCTTACCTCCACCTAGGCTCATTATAGGCATCCTCAGGATTTTTTTAAAACTTGAAGCCAGAGGGCAGGAGGGCTCTATTTTTGTGGCACCATTAGCACTAAAGGAAACCTAATCCTAGAGCCAGTGAGTAGGTCTTTACTAACTCAGTGGGCAGCATCTGGCTATGAATGAAGACAGACGAAAGAAAAGTTAAGATGTGGCTAGAGATCAAAACACTGTTGAGTCCTTGGATCTAGCTTCAGCTCTGCCACATGTAGATCTCTAGATTTTTAGATGAGTTGAAAATTTCTTCTTTTCACTTAAGGTAGTGTTAATTGAGTTTCTCTCACTTGTGATCAATGAATCCTGACCAATATCCATATACTTTTTGGACATACTTAATTTCTAAAAAATTGAAAAGTAGAAATACTAATTTTTGTAAATGTATAACTTGAGATAGTCAAAATATTTTCTTAAATGTTTATTTATTTTGAAAGAGAGAGAGAGAGAGAGAGTGTGTGTGTGTGTGTGTGTAATCAGGGGAGGGGCAGAGAGAAAGGGAGAGGGAATCCCAAGCAGGCTCCACACTGTCAGTGCAGAGCCCAACTTGGGGTATGATCTCACAAACTGTGAGATCACGACCTGAGCCAATATCAAGAGTCGGATGCTTAAGGGACTAAGCTACACACGTGCCCAGAGAGATGTCACAATATTTTTTAAATTTATCAAATAATAAGGCTACTGTATGAATTAATCTATAAAATTTATGACAAATATTACATTTTAGAATACTATACTAGGTAGATCCTTAGTTATAACCATATCACATAACAGGGCATAGTTGTTTACAGTGTGGACTCTGGAATCCAATTGTCTGATTTTGAATCCCAGCTCAGCCAATTATAAACTCTCTGAGGTTCACTTCTATTTCAGTCTCCTTATCTGTAAAATTAAGATTACAAGGGAATCATCCTTACAAGGTTATTGTGAGGGTTCAGTGTAATAATACATGTAAAGTGTGCCTGGCACGTAAGTGGTCTATAAATGTTAGCTACTATTATTAATGCAATTATTTTTTGGGCCCGTGAACAAAATTTGTATCATAATGAAAGCTGTCAGTTGTAGCTATAGGGATGTCAGTGATGACAAAAGAGAAAGGTAAACTGCTTTAGAGATACTGGTGGACTGAAGTCTGGAAAAGCATCACCATGAGATTATATTCATGATAAAAGCCAACTGACCTGTTTATGTGGCAAGTTAGCATGAACTCTAACAGTGCATTCATAGACATCTGTACCCTCAGCTAGAACGTTTCTGTATGGGCAAAAGGAAAGTGAAGTGAAAGCAAAATTTCCATATTATTTATTCTGGCTGATAATTTATATTGAGGAATTTTAAGAGATTAGAGGTATGTAATACAGTGTTACCTGTTCAAGCTTACCTAGTGAAACATAGCCCATGTGTCTGAGGATAATTTTGCTATTATGTGTGTACATGTGAGAAACATCTTCTGTCCTCACTTACATATGAAAGAGAAATAGGGACAGATCAAAAAGCATTGGGATCTATTCAATGCACCCCATGGCATTATCATGCTGTTTTGTGTCAGTCCAGGTGAGGAAGCCATAAATAGAGAAGAGATTAGCATTGGCACAAAGACTAGAAAGAAAATAGGTAGACAGATTTTCTTTGGAAATTTTTATATTACTGCAATTCATTAGGCTACAACCTATCAATATATAATTTTTGTAGCAACGATGTGATTCAGCTGGGGATTATTTATATACTAAGAAGGGACTTTACTGTTAACATCTCTTCTATAATTTCCTAAGGGACCTAGATCTACAAATCAGCAGAAAAGACCTCCTTAGTAAACTGTAATCCATATTTACTCATGTAATTACCTTCAGTCTAGAGAGAGGTATAGGGGAGATAATATGTTCTGGTTCATTACTGTCACTAACCCTTTTTCAAAGTCTAGTATACAAAAAGTTTTCACAGTTCTAAAATTATATATCTTTATGTTTGCAATATTAAATGTGCATAAAGAAGGTGATTCTAAGTTACGTGTAGCTTGGGAATTACAAATATTTCACAGGGGATCATTTTCAAGCTTCTTTTTTTTTTAATGTTTATTTCTTTTTGAGAGAGTGAGCACAACAGAGAAGATGCAGAGAGAGAGAGAGGGGTGGGGGACAGAGAATCTGAAGCGGGCTCTGCACTGACAGCAGAGAGCCCAATGTGGGGCTTGAATCCATGAACTGCGAGATCATGATCTGAGCTGAAGTAGGATGCTCAAGTAATTGACCACCCAGGTGTCCCTCAAGCTTTAATCTGTAAAGAACTTCTGCACTAGAGACCAGTTTTGGACAAGATCCAGTCTCGGTAGTATGTTACTCGAGTGTAGACACCAGGCTTGTTTGGAAGAGCACATTCATCTCCCCAGCTTACAATACCAGCAAGGAACCAAGTGCCTTTATAATCTGCACCAACCAGAGGTCCACCAGAGTCACCCTAGGGAGAAGAGGATACATACAATTACTATAGTTTAAAGGTAAAAATACTGCTTATTTTTCTTTGTAATAAAGACAGGGAGACACAGAAAAAGGAAAATAAAACCCTAGATATTTCCATAGTAAAATGATTTTAGTATAGAATATTTTTGTGCTTATAATCATTTATTTATTTAAAAATTTTTTTAATTGTTATTTATTTTTGAGACAGAGAGAGACAGAGCATGAACGGGGGAGGGGCAGAGAGAGAGGGAGACACAGAATTGGAAGCAGGCTCCAGGCTCCGAGCCATCAGCCCAGAGCCCGACGCGGGGCTCGAACTCGCAGACGGCGAGATCGTGACCTGAGCCGAAGTCGGACGCTCAACCGACTGAGCCACCCAGGCGCCCCTCCCCTTAACCATTTTAAATGTACACCTCAATGGCATTAACTACATTCATACTGTGCGATCATCAACACCATCCACCTCCACAACTTTTTTCATTTTGCAGAACTAAAACTTTATACCCATTAAACAAGAACTCCCCATATCCTGCTTTTCCCAGCTTCTGGCAACCACCATTTTACTTTCTGTCTCTATGAGTCTGACTACTCCAAGTACCTCATATGAATGGAGTCATACAGTATTTATCTTTTTGTGACTGGCTGATTTCACTTAACACAGTGTCTTCAAGTTTTGTCCATGTTGTAGCATGTGTCAGCATTCCCTTCCTTAGGCTGACTAATACTCTATTTTATGTATATACCACATTTTGTTTGTTCACTTTTCTATCAATGGGCATTTGGGTTGCTTCCATCTTTTGGCTATTGTGAATAATGCTGCTATGAATTAAATGTACAAATCTCTATTTGTGTCCTTGCTTTCAATTATTTTGAGTATATACCCAGAAATGGACTTGCTGGATCATATAGTAATCTATTTTTAATTTTTTGAGGAACCACCATGTTGCTTTCCATAGAGGCTGCACCATTTTACATTCCTACCAATAGTACAAAAGGCCTATTTTACAATTTTTAAAAATCAGGTTCCCAGACTCTGAACCTAATCTCTTGGTTTCAAATTCATAGAGTAAGTGGAGAATAATAGATAGCAATCTCTCCATTTCTTGTCCTTGTCTCTTTTGAGTTTCTAGCTCACCTGCATCAGCCCACATCTATATTTACTATCGTCTGATAAATGGAGGTATTTAGTTCTTTCTAAGGCTAATCTCCCCACCTGTTCTTTGGACCAAGGACACTATTCTGTCAATACTCTTCTCTTTTCTTGTTTGTTTTTCCTAATAACGTCTTCATTTCCTCCACTGTCTTTCCCTACCGTGAATATACACTTTTTTTTTCAGTTTTGCCCATCTGAAAAAATGACAGCCTTTCTGTATCTTAAGACCTCTTCTATTGCCCTAATTATCTTCCTTTCACAGCTAAGTGGCTTGAAGTAGTAGTCTATATTGAAATTTCCATTTTTTTGTCTTATTTTCAACTTTCTTCTAAATGGTTTTTCTTTCCACCAATGAACCTTCTAAACTTTGCCAATAAACAATTGTTGAAGTTGATACACTCTTTCCAGCATTTATCTTACTGTATGGCTTGTGTGACTTGTTGACTATTCCCTTTTGTTCTGATCCCTGGAATTCTGTGACCCTGTGATACCAATTTCTAATTTTTTTTCCCTTAGTTTTCCTTATTTCTTACTGTTAGCTTCTTAGGAGCATTTATATCCGAGTTCAAAATCTTGGGTGCTTCTTATTTTATATTCTTTATCTGAGCAATTATATCTGTGCTTATGAATTTAACTGCCCCCCAGCTGACAATAACTTTCAGGTATATATGTACAGCCAGAACTCTTTCCTGAGCTCAAGGTTTTGATTTCTAATGCCATGTTGGACATATATGCCTAGTTATTCCACAAGCACCTCAAATTTAGCATGCCCCAAACTTTAAACCTCCACAAACCTGCTTTTCTTCTGTACATCTTCTCTCCCTTTGTTCAGGGATAAGTATGGAATTTAGCATGTATTCTTTCTTTTCCCTATTCCTACCCTGTTTTTTTTTTCACACACAAACAACAAACTTTTCATACAAAACCTTTGTGTAGCAGATTTTACAGAAAGTTCAGACAAATTAAGAAATAGATGGGGTTGCATTGCTGACCCATAAGCAAATAGAATTGAATAATATTCATCTTGTTGTTTGTTGTTGTTGTTGATGATGATGTTTTAAGTAGGCCCCATGCCCAGTGTGGAGCCCAACGCGGGGCTCAAACTCATGATCCTGAGATCAAGACTTGAGCTGAGATCAAGTGTCAGACCCTTCCTCACTTCTCATCAGGCTCACAGTCCTGTCCCCCTGTCTCAGTGCCTCTTCATTCTTACTGTATCTTAGTTGAAGCCCTCTTTACCTTTCTCAGGTAAAATATTTTAATAGATCATAATATCTCTAGCGTACTTGCTTCCAGCCCGTCTTCCCCTCTGCATGTATCGGATTTAGCAATTAGACCATCTTGGCTAATCTGGACTGGTAGGGCAAAAGCCTGCAAGCAGTGGGTCAGAGAGTGAATAAGTTGAGAATATGGAACAATGATGGTAGACTATTCTTTAGAGATTTGACCAATAACAGAAAAAGAAAGAGTACAGTGTACTAAAGGAGAGATCTGATAGTATTTGCAGAATATTGTTGGAGTGGAACAGTTTGGAAAATATGGAAGAAAGTTCAAATTAATGTAAAGCACAAATATCTGTATAGATAGAGAATGGATGAAGAATACAGGGAAAAGATTAGCTTTGCAGAGTAGAAGAAATTTTTTTTTGTGCTGAGCCTAGAATGCGAGGATAGGTACAAATATAAATTTATCATATAGAAAAGAAATTAAAGGAGTTCTCATGATTTCTTTTTTTCTAGTTAGTATGAGGAAATGTCATATGTTAAGGAATACAAGAGCATATAGGGACACATTCAAACAATGTAATGAAATGTTGCTTATATAAGATATGCATATATATATAAAGGATGCATTCAATAATTCTATAATGTGGTAAGGACTCAGCTGTGATTATATGACACCAGTTTACAAGGCTGCAAGGTTTCTCCTAGTTCTCAGGAGTTCACATATAGGAGCCAATAAAATAGTCATATTGCTCTGTGGTTGGAGATTATTAGCATGGCTGTGGGGAAGTAGAAGATGGTGAAGTCATTAGGGTGCTGGCAATGGAAAGGTTGAAATAATAAAACCTCTAGGCTGCATAAGTTTAGAAGACAGTCATATTCCTGAGGGTGATGGACTGAGAGAAAATTGAGAAAATCGAGATCTAAGCTTGTCATAACTTTGAAGAATAGGGTTAGTGTGAGAGTTGGAAAGATGGGACTCTGTAATGGGAGATGATAATTATGTATTACAAGTACTTGTTTGTATGTCTTCTAGCTCCTAGAGTACATGAATAATGCTTTATTAACGTTTAGCTCCCCTGCACCTAGCACAGAGTATGGGACATAGTAGTGCATAGAAATGAAGGAGTAAAATAAGGGTTGTCCTGGATTTACCCGATTCTGCCCGCCTAGATAACCAGAGTAGTACTTTTGTTAACTCTGGGACTATTGCTTGTAAACAGCCTGAGAGGTGTTTGAAGCATATTAAGCATAAGGAAAGGCAGCTTAGTATAGCATTCAGAATATAAGCTGTGCAGCCCCAAATCCTCTGTTTAAATCTGGGTTCTACCGCTTAATGCCTGTGTAAGTTTAGACAAATTACTTGATTTCTTTGTCTCAGTCCCTTCAACTAAGAAATAGGGCTTATAATAGTACAAGCATACATCACAGAATTGTCATAACTGGAAGAAATTAGCATTTGTAAAGAGCTTAAAACAGTGGCTACCACATGGAGATGCTATATAAACATTGTTAAATAAATAAAATATTTAGGGTGTTGAAGCCACTCAAATTAAGAAAGCTCCATGATCGTTCGGTTTGCTGTCGGATTCAGTTGAGTGTTTCTCAGTGAAAGAGGGCCAATCCAACTAAATTTACCAAAATTCCCTTCATCTTTTTCCTGCTTATTCCAAATTTAGTCTCTTCCCCAGTCTTATTCCCAGCTTCTTATAACCATAAGAGAGGCTTAGCTCTTTAGTATTTTAGTAGGACCTATCAGATGGCAATATAATTCTAATTAATTACTCTGGCTACAAAACAAACTTAAACCTTTAAAAATTGTCAGTCTTTTGAGAAAATTGAACAAATTAATTGGAATTAAAATACACAAGGAAAAAATCCTGAAAATGGAATAGGCGGCTTTACCTGGCAGGCATCCACACTTCCTTCCAGGAACCCAGCACACAACATTCCAGGTGTGATCACACCACCATATACCTCTTCACTGTTGCAGGTTTTATTATCTATAATCTTCACTAATCCTTTTTGGAGTATATTAGGACTTGTTCCTAAAGGAAGAAAAGTGTATACTTTTTGCTGAAGTCAATATTAGTATCTCTGGCTAAGTTTATTTGTACTACTGTATACAATTTCCAAATCAATGTAAAACATATGTTTTAATTAAGCTTTTGCCTCCTTTCTTAGTAACAAAGTAGTAATGCAATGAACATACCAAGCTATTGTTAAAAATGACCACATTTAGGGGCGTCTGGGTAGCTTAGTTAGTTGTGCATCCGACTTTGGCTCAGGTCATGATCTCATGGTTCCTGGGTTTGAGCCCCGTGTCGGGCTCTATGCTGACAGCTCAGGGCCTGGAACCTGCTTTGGATTCTGGGTCTCCCTCTCTGTCTCTGCCCCTCCTTGGCTTGAATTCTCTCTCTCTCTCTCTCTCTCTCTCAAAAATAAACATTAAAAAATGACCATATTTGAAATACTTAGTGTGTTCATCCATGTGTAATGGGATTTTTTTCCCTTTTGAATTGTTTTGGAATTTTATATTTATTACTTGTATGTGTTAGAAAACAAAATGAAAAATTCAAATTCCAAAACTTATATTTTATAATCATTTTAAGATTTTCTGCTGTTACTGTAATTCTGAACCTCAAAATTAATTTTAGATTTATTTTTTCTGCTTTCCAATGCATTTATGAACATAAATAGCCACTAAATCTTTACATAACCAAGGTCATGGGAATGCACATATTTAAATGATCTTTGCTCAAGTATTGCCTTTTCACATAGAGCTATTCATTTCTCCCCGTCAAAAATACCCAAACCTCTGTAGTCTTGTTTGTTTGTTTTGCTTTGGTACTTACCTGCATAAAACATGCTGTGTAATCTACTTATTTATTGTATTTTATGGTTATTGTCTTCTTTTACTAAATATATAAGCTTTTGAGGGCAGGAATATTTGCCTATTTTATAGATTTATATATCCAAACCACCTAGACCAGTATTTGGCATAAAGGTGGTAATCAAGATAAATATTTATTGGAAAATGAATGAAGAAAATGGAAGAAAATGAATTACTTATTCAACAATGCATTTCTATTAAAACTACCATTGTTAAGGGCAATTATGGTAAAAGCTCTAGGAAATTGTAGTTTCCATATGAATGTGGTTGAAGATAAATTTTCAATCCATTGCACATTATCCTCTTCAAAATGATCCAGAGAAAATCTATCTCAGGTTTAGTTGTGATTCAGAGTATTTTTTTTTTAACTCCTAGAGCTCAAACCATGTAATGGAAGAAGGTTAGGAACTCACCATCAGACTTTAATGTTCCCCATCCAGTGACCACCACATTTGAATTGGGTGGGAATGTGTAAGTAGCTTCAGGAAGACATGCTCTTCGGATGTTGCTTGTGTATAATACTGGCGAGGACAGATGCACAACAGCTATGTCATTATCGTGTGCGGGGTAATGATAGTTTTCATGAATTATAATATCCTTGATACTTCGTTTTGTTTGTGGATCACTTAAAAGAAGACCAAAACTAACATTCCATTCTTTGGGATCCCTGGCCCTAAAGAAATAGATTTATTTATTAAAAGTCCTATATTTCAGAGTTGCAGGAATTAACATCTTATATGTTTTAAAACAATTAGACACATATTGAATACCTTAGTGCATTTAACATATAAAAGTAAAGCTATGTGTAAGAGAAAAATAATAATAACATGAATAGACTTTGAATAATGCAATAAGCTATATTTTATTTTTTTAATAAGATATATTTTAAGAGATAAGCCATGGAAACTACCTTTTATCTCTCCAGAAAGACTCAAGGATATTTAGAAAGCTAAATATGATAAGACAAGATCGTAAGATTAAATAAAAAGTGGGCAAGATTATGGGACAGAGTAAACTTATGGAAATTAAGGAAATAGAAGAAATCCTCTTTTATAATATTTAAAAACTATAAATAGGAAGATACTTATGACTTTTACTACTATTTGTTAATCAAGGGTTTATCTATTAAGCACTGAAAAATAGTGTTGCTGGAACATATTCAAAATCTCAAGTTTAAGAGGGATTTTTATTTACAAATAAAACCAATAAGTGCTACATAAAGCCAATAGAAATTAGTAAAATTAAACATCAAACAAAAGGGTAAAAACAAAGCAAACTTTTGGTGTAATAATGTATCTTTTAAAGAAATAATAATTTCAAATAGGGCTATAATATATATTGGAGGATGCAGGATGAATTCAAATACTTATGATTAAATAAATAAGACCAAATGAAATAATGATGAGAAAGAAATAGAAGAATAGTGTTCAGTTTAGGATTTATAGTTTCTTTATAAAATGGATTAAGCATAGCTTAGTGATTCTCAACTAAGGGAAACTTAGTATCCTTCAGGAGACATTTGGTAATAACTGGAGACATTTTTGGTTTTCAGTCCTGGGGGCATGCTACTGGCATTTGGTGGGTGGGAACCAGGGATGCTGCTAAATATTCTATAATGCACAGGATACCCCTCACCCCAAAACTAAGAATCATTTGGACCAAATATAATAGTGCCATTGTTGACAATTCCTGCTCTACCCTGAATATATCTTTTTTTAAAAACTGATAATTCATTGAGAAATTTTGAGAGTATACTTCACAGTATTGAATAGTTGGAGGCATAGTTGTATAATCTATGTTCTTAAAAGATATGTATCTCAGACTTTCAGGTGCATGAGTGGTTTTGAGCCTTTATGTAGTCCAGAGCTTACTTTATGAAACAGTGAGCAGCAGTGACAAGCCAGCTGTTACTAATCAGAGTGGCTCCACACCGGTGGATACTGTTCTGTTGAAGGCTAGCTTGCCAAGGCCATTCCCCTTCTTGGGCATCCTTGCCCCCTGCTATCTTGTTGCCAGAAGGGGTTATTGTTCGTTGTCCACAACCTGCTCAAAATGGAGTTAGTTAGCTTATAATGATACTGATATTGCTTTTGCATGCATTGCTATAGTTAACAAATTCTTGTAATACACGTCACTATTAACTGTTAACTGAGGAAAAGCCCATAGTCTTGGAGAAGTTAGGACTAACTGCTGATATGAGATTTTTTGAGAATTCACCCAAAATAGATTGACATTTTCACCTGCCCATCCTCATTAGTCACATAACTCTCTGTGTGTCTGTATCACCTTGCTATGATCTGTTATAAGAAGCATATAAAATGAAGTGTTTGAATTTAGAAGATAATAATTGATAACCAGTTACTAGGTTGTATATGAAAATGTGTGGCTTGTAATTTTGTGAGCAGTTGTTTAACACAGTGATTGCTCTGAAACATTTATAAGAAAGAGTGAATGGCTACAAATGCCAATGGGATAGTGACAAGAGATAGAGTAGACAGAAATGTGTTAGCGTTTAAGTTACAATACACAACATCTGGCCTAAAGGAATAACACATGAAGATAGCCAACCCTTTCTCAAAGTAAAACGATTCTCTGAAACAGGACTATGCTCTAGTGTCAATTTAGATCCAGAGAAACTGCTGGACTCTTTAAGTCTTTAAAGCAAATTTGCAGTAATAGTACAACTTCACTATTATTGTGTCTCTCTCTGATTCTCTTGACTAAGTCATGTTACTCCAGCTAAAGCACTGAGCTTGTTCCTTAACAATTTATTGTATCTTTTACTAGAGATTGTCAGCCTTATTAAATGTTTTAGAGAGCAGGAACCATATATTTTAAAATATATACATATTTCTAGAACCTATCACAGAGAACCTATAACCTATGAGGTGCTCAACAAATGTATATAGAAATGAAGTCCATGTCATATAACCCATAAGACGTCTTGAAATAAAAATGATATTTGACTGCAGGACCCATTTTTGTAATGGGTGTGTTCCTAACACTTAGAGTGAGAAAAACTTGCCATAATCAGTGCAGTGGGCATAGATGAAAGCAGTGGTTCTCAATCAGGGACAATTTTGCACTCCACTCCTAACCCCAGGAGAAATTTGGCAATATCTGGAGATATTTTTGGTTGTCATAATTGGGGTGGAGGATGCACTACTGGTATTTATTGGTAGAAGTTGGGGATGCTGCTAAAAATCTAGAAGGCACAGGACTGTCCCTGAAACAAACAAATTGGCCTACAGTGTTAATAGTGTTAAGGTTAAGCAACTCTGAATTAGAGAAAGGTATTTGTATCATGAACAAGAACATTTAAATTAATTGGAAAGGTTAGATGGTCAATTGCTTCACAGAAATGTGTTAAGATGTGTCTTGAGATATTCTTTCCTGAAGGTGGAAAGGCACCAGAAACACAGGGGAGGGACATGCAGACTTAAAAAGATCTTCACTAACCCTCTGAAGTCCTTAAATTTGTATATTGATTCTGATTCTAGATTGTTTTCTTTGATGCAATCTAAACCTCAGGTTGTTAAGGCATCCTTTTCATAAAACCACTTAGCTGAAGCAGAGCCTTTGTGGTTTTTATTTTTGAATGAGCTTTCATATTGACCCACTAACTATAACTCCCTTTCTTTTCCTTTCTTTCCACTCCCTTATCATGGAATCTACAGAGGATAAAACAAATAACTCAGAACCCAAAGGTATAATGGTTCTTCCCTATCCTCCCTTCCATTTGGACAACTCCTAAAGGAAGTTGGCCTTTACTGAACTTCCTTCGGAGGAATATAAAAACAAAGATGCTTCTCTGTGGGCTTGGAGGACCTCCCCTGTTTGACTCCACTTTCCTGTTTGTGCATTTGTTCAGAACTGTAGCCTAATTTATATTTGTCCATTAATTTCTGTCCTGAATTCCCATTTACTCATGGTTGTTGTGTCTGTTAAGCTTCTGGCTGCCACCTCTGCAGCATTACCTTGTTATTACCTCTGCTGAAATCTTACATGACACCTTGGAGCTTTTGTTATATCAAAAGGTCACAGGGTAAACTTCAAGAATTTAAGGAATATAATGGAGACTTGATGGCTGATACTTTCAGAAACAACAAAGAATCTACCAAGCTCTTACAGCCTCCCTACCCTGGTAACTTGCATCCCATTTATGACTGTACTTTAACATACTTTGTCATGTACCAGACTCTATTCTTTCTTCAACCCTGTTTGATTTTTCTTGCCTCCCTCTCCCCCCTTTACTTTTTATTTAAAATATAATTAAAACCTCAGATAGGTCAAATCAAATTCAGAATGCTGATCTGGATGGTTGCTTAGTCTTCTGGCTAGAGAGAATACAAATTGGCCAGTCTCTTTCCTACTACTGTTTTTATTCCTGTCTTGTATACCTCTTTTCTATCAACCTGACAAATTTTTATTTTTATTTTTTTTTTAATTTTTTTTTCCCAACGTTTATTTATTTTTGCGACAGAGAGAGACAGAGCATGAACGGGGGAGGGGCAGAGAGAGAGGGAGACACAGAATCGGAAACAGGCTCCAGGCTCTGAGCCATCAGCCCAGAGCCTGACGCGGGGCTCGAACTCACGGACCGCGAGATCGTGACCTGGCTGAAGTCGGACGCTTAACCGACTGCGCCACCCAGGCGCCCCATCAACCTGACAAATTTTTAATTGTGGATTTTGATTGTATCAGTACAAAATTTTTTAATTGGAATAATTGACTTTAAAATGTCTTAAAAAATTTTTTTTTAGAGAGAGAGAGTGGGAGTTGGACAGGGAGGCAGAGGAGAGAAAGAGAGAATCTTAAACAGGCTTCATGCTTAGTGAAGAGCCCAACGTGGGATTTGATGCAGGGCTCGATCCTACATCCCTGGGATGATGACCTGAGCCAAAATTGAGTTGGGTGTTCAACTGAGCCACCCAGGGACGCCTAAAATGTCTTATTAAGTTCCTTGAGGGTTGTTCAGTAAAAATATATCAGAAAGAAAAATAATCCAATAAAGCTTTGTGTTTAAGTTTTGCCCAGGTTGCTCAGAAATAATTATGCTGTGACTGGAAGGTAGTAAGGACCAATGACTTTGGTGTTGCTTGGCTCTGGAGGGTGATTTCCAGCTGCCAGAATTAGTCTCATTGCCCAGGTAAGAGCAGTGCTCCTCTGACAGCCTGCTACAAGTTCTGGCAACCCTGTGGATCAGATTTCCCTGGGCAGTGGTTCGGAGAATAGAAGCAGAATGCCTTGGCCAGCAAGGGAGCTGCCTGCATGTAAGTCTCAGCACACTGAACTTGGCTTGTATCATCAGAATTCCACAGAGAGTTCCTAGGCCTAAAGCTTTTATAGGCAGAATAAAAAATACAGATAGCTGAAATCTACTGAGTGCTTATTATGAACTGTACACTTTTGTAAGTACTTTACTTGTGCTGCCTTCTTTTATCATCACAGTGGCTTGGAACTGAAGGTTTCAGAAATTAAATAACCTATGTAAATTCATCCAGTTGGTAAGTGTATGATCTGGGGCTCAACACTGATGTGTAGCTGGTTTTAGATCCTAAGTTCTTAATTATCACTGCTTGTCCCTAGATACCCTCTGCCATTATGGCATGTAATAATGTCTTCCTCATTTAAAATCCATGATATCAGTCAATTTAAGATCAGCCACAGTCATCCTTTTACAAGTTTCTGAAAGCAGGCTTCCCATTACATCTTTATGTACACTGTATTGACTGTCAAGTGAAGTTCTTTTTTGCCATCCAAGGAATTAAATTTCATTAGAAAATAACTCTTTGTCAATGAACTTACAGGTATTGAGAAGATTTTCTGCTCCTGGCATTTCAATGTCTAAAAGTCAAAGAAAAAGAAAAAAATATTCACATTTCTGAACACTTTAAAATATTAATTAATACTAATTATTTTGTTTTGGGGAACACATTATTCTGTAAACAATCATTTTATTCAGTTTTGACTATATGCTTTCTATGTTCATGGATTAGCATAGAGAGAAATAAAATCTTAGTTTTCATTCCTCTGTTTCTAAAGACTCTCAAGTTCCCCATTATAAGTTGAAAAAAAGGTCTGGGTCCTAAAAAGTACTAAAATATATAAAAATGGTGATCTTTCACTGTGTCTTGATTCCAAGTCACCAGGTAACTGAATGTATTTAACATTAGTCTTTGTACCACTTTAAATACTCTTGGCCATATCTAAAATCAGCCACAATATGGTGACCGATTTCATACAGATTTGGATTCACTTTACTCAGGAGTAATTTGGCACATGCCCTTCTCAAGTTAGCACCTTAGCTTCTCACTTTCTGCCAGAGGGGCCTGCTGGACATTCCCAGATGGACAATAGGAAATGTAGGAGTTAACTCTGTAGGAGCTGGTGCAAGATGGGTGTCAATGGACAAATTCTTCCCCTGTTAGTCATTGGGGAGCACAGTTCTGATATATAATTCAGAAGATTCTATGGGATGGAGCTAGAGTTGCCCCTGATGTTGGAAATTCTCCCTCCTTATTTTATGCTTTTTGCCTTTTATTCTTTCTTAGATCAAATACCACATGTGAGTCTGTCTCAGGCTCTGCTTTTTGAGAAACCAGGCTTAGATACTGAAATAACCAGACAGCATAACAAATAATGCTAATAACTAGGAGAGACTATGCACATTATTTATGCAGTGCATTTTTTTTTTGGTGTTGAGTGCATTTTGGTATATTTTCATCCTTTTAAAATTAATACCCTTTGTGTGGTTTCAGTTATTCAGAACACTCAATTAAGTATGCCAATTTGTTTTGGATAAAAAAAATTAGTAATAAAGCGGACTTTAATATTGTCTACTCATTCCTATACATCTAGGGAATATTTCAGAATGAGATCTACAATAGATGATTTTGTTGTGGGCCCCAAATCTCTGCAGAACTGCAAACGTGTTTAATTCATGATGAAGGTATATGGGGAGAGGGTGAACAAGTGAATCACAATTATGCCCCAAATTTCAGATGTAGAGAACTATAAATATACTAGCCATTTCTACTTAAGGGTTTCTCTTCAAAAAATGAATCATCAGTTGCTCTGTAGGTTAAATACTATATATGCCAATGGAGGTTCATTTTTATTATGCTCTTGCATTTCTATAAATCCAGGAGGGAGTATCCATTTATATATGACAATTATAGTTACACACTCTTACCTTAGGTTGCACAACAAATCAAGGGGACAAAAGAATTCTTTACCAGAAAGTCAACTTGTTTGAACAAAAAGGCAGGACCAATTCAACTGTCAGATGGACTGAGTAGGTATGAGCCACACCCACTTAAACTGAAAGGTGGCTCATTTCCACCTAATCCTTCATAGCTGCCTTCCAGAAGCTAATTTTTATTGGACATGATACCTTTAGAGTTTCATTTTGAGCTTTGTGTGGTTAGCAAAATATACAAAACCATATCAAAAGTTTGGGAAATGATTATACTCCTGTAACTTGACCGGAAAAATGTTAAATGCTACACCTTATGAACTAATTATTTAGAGAACTCTACTATGTTCACAGAACTTTCTTCTTTCTTTGAGGTTTCTTTATTGGTGTATGTCTTGTTAAAGGGGAGAAATGTTTTTGACTTATAATTTGCTTTTAATAGTTGTATTATACCAGAGCTTAATAGAATAACTATTGCTTGGGTAGGTGAAAGACAGACAGGTACAATAAATGGGGGAAGCGATTTAAGCTGTCACTCCTTGGATTGAGTCACTGCTGTGGCTATTTGTGTTTGCTGTAAGTCTTTGGCTCACACTCAAAAGCTAGAACTCTTATGGATTTATGCTTGAATCAAGGAGTCAACTCTGTAACGTAAGGTACTCTGTTTACAATGTAACGTATAAAGGAAGTGACAACAAACAATGGCATTCCCCTTGCCAAAAGGAGATTCCATCAAAGGATAGATAATAAGACAAAGTGGTTTTAAAAAGCAGCTCAGGAACTGTGTGCTGATCTTCTCCTATGGGCCAGGAATCAAAGACAATAGACATGGACCCTGTCCTCAATGAACTTGGAGTGTAGTGGAAGAGATATACAACTAAGTAGATAATTTAATATATGATTAATGCTATGGCAGATTTGTGCATAGAAAATTGGATGCACCAAGAAAAGTCACTTAGCATCGAGGGGTAGCAGGGGAACTAGGAATAGCTGATGACAAACATTTTTTGGAAAGGAGTCAAGCTATTAAATATAAGTGGGGGAAATAATAGCCATAATTCACTCATTATTGAACATTGAATTAGAAAAGATACCTAGGTGCTTTCTAAATGGGCTTTGAATCTACAATTATTTAATATTTGCTATCTTTCTGGAATTAGAAAGTAAGATATGCAAATTTGGATGTACTGGTAAAAGTCTGATATCCAGTGAATATTTTCTTCCTTAAAAAATCTGAAACTTAATAATAATGAAAACTAAGCTACATGATTCTAAAGTATAAGGAAGAATTTTATAGTAGCAGTAGATACATTTATAATATAAATTTTCATAGATCCTGAACTTTAACTCTACTCAGGTGAATTTATTTACTTTACCTGAGTCCAAATGCTAAATAAATTGATTAATCCTACTTTTCAGATAGTTTCCCTGGGGTTCTAGCATTAAAAATATAGAGGAGAGTAGCCGAATTCTGTTACAGAATGTATTTTATGGGATGTTTAAAAATTTTCATGTGTTAGGTCTGTGAAAACTTTAAAATTATAAATGGGCATGGATTTACTGAGCAAGGTAGCTACTAGAATTGTTTTATCACACAGGAATTATCAACCTTGGAAGTTCATTCATAATAATTTCATCTCCTGCCCCTTAACTTCCCCCCCAAAAAGGAGTGTGAATAAGACCGGTCTGAATTAAACGGCAAAGGAACAGAGTTGTGGACTTGGATTGTGGTTGAACAAAAGCTGAATTCTTCACACACTGAAGGTTTTGATTAGTCACGTGGCTGCATACTTAACCTCAATAAATGCTTTTCTTTGTGTTTCTAATTAGACTGAAAATTATCTCTGTGGTTTCATATATATTTGTCATTCCTCAGAGTGATGTAGATTAGTTTTTTTACAGTACATATCTTTAATATGTCTGCCATTTTGACTCTGAAGATAACATTAAAAAATATTTTAAGAGTTAATTATAATAAATACATCTTTTAATAAAATCCTTTAATAAAATTAATAAACCTTTTAAAATTAATTAAATATTTAAAATTAATTAAACCTAATAACCAATTATATATGCAGGTAGTAGTTTTAAAGGTAGAAACTCACTCCATTTTTCTAATCTTAATGCATATTTCAAGAAATGTGAAAAATCCAAACTTATTTGGATCTTATTTGTGCTTCTTCTATACTTAGCCATTGTTGATTTTAAGCTTTGATAGTAGCACAAAAGACCACTGGTAATGAAGAGAGGACAAGACATGTGCTAGGGAGAATATTTAGACAGTTATGCTGGTAGAGTGAGCAATAGAAAATATAAGTGATAACATCTACCTTATGCTTTTGACATGACACGCTTGTGTTTCTAAGGGGTCCTTTTGAGGACACACATTGGAGAGAAAGTTAATATTTAGGGTAACACTTTCACTTTTGTTCTCCCTGGTACCTAGACATTTTGTGAAGGTCTGCATTTTGATGGCTTGGCTCTGGTACAACACCAAGCAGAGAATACTTCGTGGATTTCTTTCAGTTCAGGTCTGTGGCTTTCTTTAAGAACTGTCTTGAAAGGTAGCTTCTCCAAGAAGTTTTTCTTTTTTTTTTTTTTTTTTTTTTTATTTTGGAGATGGGGGGGGGGGGGGGGGAGAGGGAGATTGAGAGCGGGGGAGGGGCAGAAAGACAGGGAGACAGAGAATCCCAAGCAGGCTCTACACTGTCAGCACAGAGTTCCACTCAGGGCAGGATCTCACAAAATGTGAGATCGTGACCTGAGCTGAAATCAAGAGTCAGACTCTTAACCAATGAGCCATCCAGGTGCCCCAAGAAGGTTTTCTTATTAACTCTCTCTTCTCATATGATTTCTTAGCTTTTGCTCTTGCCAATTTGCATATATTAGTTTTTGATGCAAAATAACCATCGCCTTGTAATATTTTCTTCATGCTGAAAGAATTAAATTTTTTTCTCTGGAATTTATTTAAATTGCTTTTTTTCTTTAAGTTTTTAAAAAATGTTTTATTTATTTTTGAGAAAGAGAGAGACAGAGAATGAGTGGGGAGGGCCAGAGAAAGAGACGGAGACGCAGAATCTGAAACAGTCTCCAGCTCTGAGCTGTCAGCACAGAGCCCGAAGTGGGGCTTGAACTTGGGAACAACAAGAACATAACCTAGGCTGAATTTGGACGCTTAACCAACTGAGCCACTCGGTGTCCCTTAAGTTGCTTGTTTTAAACGTATTTTTCTACAGAAAAATAAATTATTCTGGAACTATATACTTTAAAAAAAACAAGAAAAATAAAAATATTGAGGCATTGGTTAATTGACCCAGTGATAACCATAAGAGAATTTATAGATTTATTTTATGCAATACTGATGAGTAAATTTATGACAATTACATGGCTTTTGAATTTGCACAAGTAACCTGTCATTAAACACAAACCACAACTATTCTCTTCTTACCCAGAACATATAGGACTCATGTTTTTCTTCAGAAATTCTACATAAGAGACAAGAATGTAGAAGGTACCAAGAATGGAAAAACTGGTTAGGAAAATATTTCTGAAATCTTTAAGTTTAAATTTCTTCCTGACCTGAGTTGACAGACTAAGTAAAGAAATTTCTTCCTTTTTAAAAAAGAGGTATTCATATTTTGAATGCCTTTTCTTGTCCTTTATTGATATTATTCCACATTATGAGCTTTAGTGAAAGCTCTTGGAAGCACAACTTAATAATTTATCTGAATAATTAATCTGAAACCTGATCTGAAACTTAATAATAATGATAAAAAAGCTATATGATTCTAAAGTATAAGGAAGAATTTTACAGTAGCAGTAGATACATTTATCTATTAGTAGATCACTTTAAGGAGAAAAAACATTAAAACTGGCATCTAGTATATGGTACTTTCAGCTATTTAAAGTATATTGCATTAAGAGAAGCCGGAAAGAGTCGTATTTAATTCATCAGTAATATAAAAGAAGAATCAAAGTGGTTTTGCCTCATAGTTTTAGTATCTTTACAATTTTATATGAATGAATGCCCAAAGATTTTAACACCAAGAAAAAAATCTCAAATAACCTAGTTTTCCATCTCAAGGAACTAGAAGAAGAATGAAGTGACCAGGAGGAAAGAAATAACAAATATCAGAGAGGAAATAAGTGAAATAGAGGCTAAAAGGACTATAGAAAAAAATTGATGAAACTAAGAGCTGGTTCTTTGAAAAGATAAACAAATTTGAGAAACCTTTAATTAAAGCCACCAGGAAAAAAAAAAAGAGAGGATTCAAATAAATAAAATCAGAAGTAGAAAGAGACATTACACCTGATACCACAGAAATAGAGAATCATAAGAAGCTGCTATGAGTAATTATAATGCCAACAAATTTGACAACTCAGAAGGAATAGATACATTCCTGGAAATGTACAACCTACCAAGACTGAACCATGAAGAAATAGAAAATCTGAACAGACTGATTACTGATAAGGAGATTGAATCAGTAATCAAAAAGCTCCCTTAAAAAGTCCAGGACCAGATGGTTTCACTGGTGAATTCTATCAAACATTCACAGAGAAATTAATACTAATCCTTTTCAGCCTTTCCAAAAAATGGAAGAGGAGGGAACGCTTCCAAACTCATGTTATGAAGCCAGTATTACCTGATACCAAAATCAAAGATGTCATATGAAAAAAATTATATTCCTGATGAATAAAGATGCAAAAATCCTCAATAAAATATTAGCAAACTGAATTCATCAATGCATTAAAAGATCAAGTGGAATTCATTCCATGGATGCAAGGATCTGCAAATCAGTCAATGTGGGGTGGGGAGAGGTGGGAAAAATGGGTGAAGGGAGTCAAAAGGGGATTATTTTCCCGTTATAAAATAAATACGTCATGGGGATGTAAGGTACACCATGGTAACTTTAGTTCATATTGCATATTTGAAACTTCCTAAGAGAATAGAACTTAAATTTCTCATCGCAAGAAAACATTTTTTCTTAATATGTACGGGGACAGATGTTAACTAGATTTATTGTGGTGTTCATTTGGCAATATATACAAATATTGAATCATTATGTTGTACACCTGAAATGAATGTAATGTCAATAAGAAAATATTTTAGGTTGCTGAAATAGAAGATAAAATATTATCATTATGTTTTAGTGGGAGTAACTCCATAGTGCTAGTTTTTCAGAGTCTTAAAAGATTGCCAGACTTCTCAAAGACATTTAAAAGATTCATGCTATGACTCATTTAAATCATATTTGTTACAACAGTAACTCAGAGAGTTAGGAATACGAGAGATAAAGAGCCAAATTCATCAGGACATCTAAGATCTAATTCCAAGAAATGTGTATGTTTTTTAAATGTAATTTAAAAAAATCCAACATTTTATTATGATAAATAGCAGATTTAGATGCATTTGTAATAAATAATGTTTACGCTTCCCTAATTTCCCCCAAAGGCAATATCTTACAAGATGTTATAAAGACAATATCTTCAAAGCTCTAGTACAATATCATATCCAGAATATTGACATTGATGCTGTCGAAGTACAGCACATTTTGATCATCACAAGAATTTGTCATGTTGCCCTTTTATAGTCATATCTACTTATTTCCATCCTACTCCTTCCTTAATCCCTGGTAACCACTAATCTGTTCTCCTCTTCTATAATTTTATCATTTCAAGAATGTTCCATATATTCATGTAAATAGATTCATACAGTATGTACCTTTTCTGGATTGACTTCTTTTACTCAATGTAACTCTCTAGAGATTCATCCAAGTTCTTCTTATTGCTAAGTAGTATTACGTGGTATGATGTACCCAATTTTGTTTAACCCTTAACTTCTTGAAGAATATCTGGATTGTTTTAAGTTTTTGGCATTTAGGTATAAAGCTGCTATCAACATCATGTATAAGTTTTTATGGAAACCCAATCATCTGTCTGGGATAATGCCTAGGAGTGCAATTAATGGGTTGTATGGCTGTTGTATGTTTAATTTTTTTTTTGAACCAGATTATTTTCCAGAATGGATTTACACTTTACATTCTCATGAGTGCTATATGAATGATTCATTTTCTCCACATCTTTGCCAGCATTTGGTTTTGTCATCATTTAAAAAAAATTAGCCATTTTCATAAAGATGTAGCAATATCTCACTGTAGTTTTTTTGTTTGGTTTTTAAAAATTTATTTATTTTGAGAGAGAAAGAGAGGAAGAGAGAAAGAGAGAAAGAGAGAGAGAGAGCACACATGAGCAGGTGAGAGGGAGAAAGAGAGGGAGAGAATCCCAAGCAGGCTCTGTATTGTCAGAGCTCAATGCTGGCCTTGAACCCACAAACTGTAATATCATGACCTGAGCCAAAATCAAGAGTCAGATGTTTAACTGACTGAGTCACCCAGGCACCCCTGGGTGTAGTTTTAAGTTATATTTCTCTAATTGCTAATAATATCGAACACATATTCATGTGCTTATTTCCCATGTGTATATTCTTTTTGGTTAAATGTCTCTGTGTCTTTTGCTAGTTTCTAAATTGATTGTTTTTTCACTGAGTTTTGAGAGTTCTTTATATATTCTAGATACTAGTCCTTTGATAAGTGGTATGAAAATATTTTTTTTTTCTGTCTGTAGCTTGTTTTTCATCCTTAATAGACTTTTGCAGAACAAAAATTTTAATTTTGATGAAGTTTATCAATTTTCCTGTTTTTGGAACATGATTTTGGTGTCAAGTCAAAGAACTCTACCTAGCCCTAGATACAAAAGATTTCTCCTACATTTTTTTTTTCTAAAAAAGATAATCCTGTATATCAATTTGGGGACAATTGACATCTTTACTATGTTGAGTCTTTCAATCCATGAAGATGATTTTTCTCTTCATTTATTTACATCTTCTTTGATTTCTTTCATCAGTGCTGTGTAGTTTTCAGTATATAAATCCTGTATATATTTAATTAGAGCCCAGGAAGGGTGGAAATAGAGGATCCCCACTTAGCTTTTGCTACCATGGGTTGGGGTAAAGCCATAGTTTTTTTCCTATGGTGTTTTGGCTGCAGCAGAGCAGTTATTGTTTAAAAGCATTCTATCTTGCTATATTGATGCTTTTCTGGTCTTTTGATTAACGAAAGCAAGCCTTCCCCACCCCCCAACCCCCTGCATTCTTGGGAGTTTTTGGATCACTGGCTTCTTCAGCTCCCACTTTAGAATGTATGAAGCAAACTGATGGGACTTGTTACCATGTTGTTGGGCCCTGAGGTCACCTCTCAGTCTGGGATCTTCTTAAGTTTGTTTTATATATAATATCTAGGGATTTTAGGTGTATTTAGTGGGGGGAATAGGGAAAAGTACATCTATTCCATCTTCCTAGATGGTAAATTCATGTATTCCACATGGCATATTTATAAAACTTTTTCTCATACCCTTTCATCTATTTTTTTTATAATCTCAAATTGACTCCTCTTTTTTTCTTCTTCTTTTTTTTAAAGTTTTATTTTTCAACGTTTTTTATTTATTTTTGGGACAGAGAGAGACAGAGCATGAACGGGGGAGGGGCAGAGAGAGAGGGAGACACAGAATCGGAAACAGGCTCCAGGCTCTGAGCCATCAGCCCAGAGCCTGACGCGGGGCTCGAACTCACGGACCGGGAGATCGTGACCTGGCTGAAGTCGGACGCTTAACCGACTGCGCCACCCAGGCGCCCCTCTTTTTTTCTTCTTAATAAGTGAAAATATTCCCCAAAACTCTATCTTTGACTCTTCCTCTTTTCATCTTCTTATATTCTTTGCAATCTTATTCTTTTTTAGTATTTCATTATTATATTATGGGAATGACCATCATATTTATGGTTTTAGACCCAAACTTCCTTCAGAGGACCAATATTTTATTTCCAAATGCTTGATAAATAACTTTATCTGGTGAGGTATATTCTATCTAATACTCAAAATGTAAGCTAATCACCTATATTCTACTTCTCTATTGTATGCTATTTCTATATGAAGTTATCATTCCACTAATTACTCAGACTTAAACGTTGGATGCTGTATTCAATTTCTCTCACTGTTTTGCCTCATATCAGGTATGTCAATTCCATTCTAATACTGTTTTCACTATGACAGTTCAGGTTTTCAGTTCTTCACACTTATACCATTTTAATTATTTTCTAACCAATCTGTCTGCTTAAAGACTCTCCCCTTTAGCTCATGTTACACAATATTATAAAATGAAATTTTAGAAACCAAAGCTTTGACCTTGTGTTTTTCAAAAATGAATGAATCTTAATGTACCCTACCAAAGTGCCGTTTTTTGTTTTGTTTTTTTTTTCTTTTTTAAGTGGGCTTCATGCACAGTGTAGAGCCCAATGTGGGGCTTAAACTCACAACCTTGAGATTAAGACATAAGCTGAGATCAAGAGTCAGACGCTTAACCAATTAAGCCACCCAGGTACCCCCAAAGTGGAACTCTCTCTCCTTTTTTTTTCCAAAATGGAGTTCTTTAACCTAAAACTCATCACTCTTAATTTTGATTATGTTATAACTCACTCAAGCTGGACATGAGTGCAGTGGCTAAAAAGGCTTAGGTTCTTGGGAAATGAAAGCAAACAAGCTAGGACAAATTTGAAGAGAGACAAGAGCATTAGTCTATTATGTGAGGCAAGTAGGCTGTCTGAAAACCCGTTTCAAACTTAAGATTATTTGGGCTTGATGGTGATTGGCAGTGCACTTTGGGAAGTTATATTAGAGTTCTCTAGAGAAATAGAAGTATTCATTCATTCATTCATTCATTCATTCATTCATCCATGCATTAGGAGGAATTGGCTCACAGGCAATTATGGAGGCTGAGAAGTCCTGTGACCTGCCATCTGCAAGCTGGACACCCACAAAAGCAGTGATGTAATTCCAGTTCAAATCCAAAGGCCTGGGAAATAGACTTCCAATGGTGTAAATCCCAGAACAAGGGCAGGAGAAAACCAATATTCTAGCTCAAAGTCAGGCAGAGGGAGAGAGAATTTACCCTTTATCTTTTTATCCTATTCAGACCTTTAATAGGTTGGATTATGCTCATCCACATTGGGAAAGGCAATCAGATTTACTCAGTCCACCAATTCAAATGTTAATATTTTCTGGAAACATCCTCACAGGTATACTTAGAAATAATGTTTAACCAGATATCTAGGCATCCTCTGGTTCAGCAATGTTGCCACATAAAATTAATCATCATACAGATCTATTCCAACCTCAGATGGATGATGCTGGATATCAGTTAGGACATGTCTGTGTTCCAGGTGTGTCTAATAGTTGTGTTATTCAATATTGTATATTGCAAACTCTAAGCTCAAAGTTGAATTTTAAAATTACCTAAAGAAATATTATTTTAATTAAATATCTAGGGTTATTGGAAGACCTTTTGAAATACCATCAGAAATAATGCTCCACATTTCTCAGGAGACTTAGCAACATTTTCTCTGGAATAAAGTCAAGAATCAGGAAATGATGGTGTCCGAGGAGCCAAAAGTTACATTAAAAAAATAACTCACTAGAACTTATATAATTAAGGATATAATATAATATATTTATATTATAATTTAATTAATATAATTTATGTTATAAATTAATAATTATACATATAATAAATTATAATTAATTAATTAAATACCCTCATTCAAAGGCTATTTGCTTTTCTCGGGTCATAATCTGACAGTACATGAGATGGAGACCTGTGTCAGTTGCCATGCCTACAGTGTAGAGACTGCTTGGGATTCTCTCTCTCCCTCCCTCTCTGCCCCTCCCCTGCTCTCTCTCTCTCAAAACAAACAAACAAACAAACAAACAAACAAAGGCTATTTGCTTTTCTAATTTTTATGTATAAGTTACTGTGAAATATGTAAATAGATTTGGAGGAGTTAGAAGAAAGAACATAGAGTAAACAAGTGACATCAAGAACTCTGCTTGACATTGAAGTATGAGAAAGAAATAAAATATAAAGAACAAATATAAGAGCTGAAAACTTGGGATCATTTATTGAAGGCATCAATAACCTTACTTCCCTAAATGCCCTTAGGGCACTACAATATCCTATATATATATATATATATATATATATATATATATATATATATATATATATAAAATAGTATATATATACTTTAATGTTTCTTTTTTTAATGTTTGTTCATTTTTGAGAGAAAAAGAGAGAGAGAGAGAGAGAGAGAGCACAAGCAGGGGAGGGGCAGAGAGAGGGGGAGACACAGAATCCCAAGCAGGTTCCAGGCTCTGAGCCGTCAGCACAGAGTCCAATGTGGGGCTCCAACCCATGAACCGCAAAATCATGAACTGAGCCAAAGTCAGATGCTTAACTGACTGAGCCACCCAGGCGCCCCAATATCCTCTATATATTAATGAATTCCACAGCAATGTCAGAAAAGTAGGTGGAAATTTTGAGAAAGATTTTTGAAAAAAATAATTTTGAAGAGACTTTTTCTGTTTTATTAAAAAATAAAATATGAACTCTTTGGAAAGTTTTCTTTTTTTAGAAGATTTATTTCCAAGGAATTTTGAATGGCCAAGGTCTTACACTAGTTAGAATACTTTAAGAAAACTTTTGCTGATAAAATAGGTTTATAGAGCTTAAGATTGGCTCTCGGTTAAGAAAGGACCCTCTGGGCAATAGTATGCTTTTAAAAATGTCCTCTAGGATTTATCAAAGAATGATTAGTTAGTTCAGTTCCTTAAAGCATGGTATGAATGAAGCCATGCATTGTCTCAGGATCAAGCCACATGACAGAAGTGTGTTTTACTAAATCATCATCCATATCTCAGTGTTGGCCAGCTGCTCACAAATGAGTGGTAGGCCAGAGTTTCACTCTTCTTCTCATAAAACTCTTAACAGTGAGTCAGTACTGTCATCCTTGTATATAAAGTTCTGTTATTATTCTTTCTATTACTTCCACATAATTTGAGTTTTTACTTTAACAAATTATGATTTAGTATAAATATTTAAAATATTTCTCATACCTATTCGATAGATAATTAAGTATACCAGTACGTACAAGGTATTTTTTGTCGAAATGATTATTATTTTAAAATATGTTTATTAAAATTATGAGCATTTAACTTTATAAGGTATTTCGTTTAAAATGTTTATGAGGCATTTCTTCACATTTACAAGGAGTGACTTGAATTTTTCCTTCCAGGGCTTTCAGGAGAGGGCCACCATGTGGTCATTCTTGCAGTTGTGTAGTTGGTACATCTAGTCTAGCATTACATTTTTTCCTTAGCTCTTGGTGTAATAGTTTATGGCAGTGATAGTGAAGTACATCATAGTGAGATATCATTTGCATTGTTTTACTTGTTCTTTTTTCTCCCCTTTTTTGTGCATTAAAATTTAAATTACATAAACATTAAGTATCATATATATGTTTTGTTTTGGTTATCATACTATAAAATAACAAGATCATGGAAGTAGTCATATTATAAAATAATAAAGGAAAATTGGCTATGTTAACCAATTTTACCTATTGAAGTTATCATCTCTATTTTAAAGGAATATGATAGTGTTTAAGCATAAGTGAATATAAATTCAGGTGTTTTGGAATGCATAAAAATTTTTCCCATTGAAGTCAATGGTATTAGGTTAAGGAATTTGCCTTATAAGAGATTTTTTTAGGAAACTATTCTTTCATGGGCAGGGGAAAACTATGCCATCAATGGTTTTTCTAGGTTTTATATTAACCAATCAACTTGAAAATCTTTGATCTATTGAGTTTAGAATTGATAGAGAAAACATTGTCTCTCACTGAAGGATACAATCCCATAAATACTGATTGTTAGTACCTTGGAAGGCAGTAGAATGTCATTTTCCTGGAATTCAAGAATGACTGGAAAATTAAAGTAAACATTGTGTTCATGTTTCTCAATAATTGAAGCATTCCTTCCATCGTAAATCTGGGAGTGGCAGTGTCTGCCTACATGTGCCAGACTTGCAATCAGCCCTCCTTAATTGGGATTCTGGAAGAGAATTAAGCTCTAATGCCGTGGGGAGCTTTCATTTTTATGAAATGAATGAACTCCCCCCTTTTATTACTGAAATATAATTAACATGCATTGTTATATTAGTTTCAGGTGTACAGTATAATGACTCAATAATTCTATACATTACTCTGTGTCCATCAAGATAAGTGTACTCTTAATCCTCTTTACCTATCTGAAGTTCTCTTTTATGAATCTGGAATCATCCTATGTATCATCCTTAAGAGAACTGACAACAGGCACTCACATCATTTTTGTTAGGGCTTAATTCTTTGTTGAACCTTAGATGCGAAAGGCTATATATATTCTCTCCTACTTTGGTTTTCAGTTGCAGCTTTGATATTGTGGAATTCATCAGTTCAGCCAACAATCACTTGCTGCTATATGCCAGCCCCTGCATAGGCTTGAAGATGTAATGGTGAGCAAACAAGCACATGACTTATGGAAGAGATGGTCAGTAATCAAATAATCATTTTAGTGAATACGTAATTAAACCCTGGAAAGTGCTCTGAAAGAAAGGAACCAGTTTCTCTGAGACCAGTGTTAAAGGAATCTGTCCTCTGTTGGGACTGCTGGCCAAAAGTGATGACAAGGGTTTACATACCATTTGACTGAGAAACCTGGGCTTGGGGCATGTTGTTGACAAAACCAGTTTTCAGCTGTTCTCATTTAGCAACTTGCAATTGCTGTTTGATTTTACCAGCTGATGACAGCATTAGGTCCAATCCACATCACACTGTTTCTACTGGATAAACTTAAAACGTATTTGTGTAATAATGATACCAATTATGTCTTTCATATACGCTGAATCAGTGTGAGGTTAAATGTGTATACTTGTATATGTATTTATTTATTTTATAAACTTTTTTGTTGAGAGGAACAATACTCTTTTTCTCTTTCAAGTCCCCACAGTGCCTAGCAAAGTATTTGTACAGTACTTCATAACTGTTAAAACTAATATTTCATAATATTTGATTTCAACCTCTCTCAGCGATTTTTTAAGTTAGATATGGACTTACATGCTTTCTTTGTTAATGTTAAAATGGAGGGCAGAGTTTAAAGGATTTTGATTTGGGATGATTGACTTTAGACTTAGAAAAAGAAGCCAGATTGTTTTTTCACTAATTTGCAGATCTGCTTGTTTCTCTGTTCTTTCAAGGTCACCACACACAGGATAAGCTGTGTAAGAAGGAAGGTTCTAAGAGAAAGCATCTAATAACCTGAGGAGAGTCACATTTCAACAACACGATGACTTCTTATCCAGGAGAAGCATGTTCAGGTTTTGCTTTTTGATCCTTTTGATGTTCTACGCAAATGAACCCTTGGCCTAGATTTATTTTTTTCACAAACATTTCATCCTTTTAGTCCTTCCTATAGGGGCGGGGATACTTTTCTGCCCTTGGTCAAATTTGCTGTAGCTGAGAACTGATAGCTGAGCTTAGCTGTGCTGAGCGTTGGCTGTCCTTTTATGAAGACCAGAGAGACACTCATTATCCTAGGAATGAATATTATGGGACACTTGTCCCTGCCTTTTAGAAGCTGTCTTTCACAATACTGTTAGATGACCAAGAATAAGAACTGGTTTATGCAATTGCACACCTGAAACTAGTATAACACTGTATGTTAACTACACTGGAATTAAAAAAAAAATAAAAAAAATACATTGTACTTAAGAGTGAGAGAGACAAAGCCCATTAAAGGCCCATCAGGAAGTAGGTTTGATGTTAAAGAGATTCAAACTCATTTCTGTAATGTGGGAGTCTAGATTCTTTTTTTTCTTAATTTTTTTTAATCTTTATTTTTGAGAGAGAGAGAGAGAGAGAGAGAGAGACATAGTGTGAGTGGGGGAGGGGCAGAGAGATAGGGAGACACAGAATCCAAAGCAGGCTCCAGGCTCTGAGATGTCAGCACAGAGCCCGACGCGGGGCTCGAACTCACGAACCGCGAAATCATGACCTGAGCTGGAGTCATGCCCAACCGACTGCGCCACCCAGGCGCCCCAGGAGTCTAGATTCTTGAGATATCCAAAGGAACTGAGGGAAAAATCATGACCCACAGAACAAGCTATTAAGAGTTTAAGGCTGCCTTGTTTTCTAAGGAAATATTATTTGAGGCCCTACTTTTTTTTTTTAAACTCTGTCAGCAAGTAAGGTTTAATTCCAAGAATACAAGAATGATACTATATCAAGAAATTGATTGACATGGACCCTGATTACTTTAACAGTGGTTGAAAGCAATAATTACTGCATATGAAATTACGATTAAGGAGGGAAGTGTTGTTTTCATACTTATAACAGAACGCCATATTAAAATTAAAAGATGAAAATCATTCTATACCATACATAAAAAGGCTTACCTGAAAATTTAAATGAAGAAGAATCTATACATAAAGACCCAGGTTTTCCCTTTAGCTTCTGATATAAAATGGTTTCAATTCTATCCCAAAATTTTGCTGCATTATTTTTAAAACAGGACTTAAACTTCAGCACAGCATGTATTATCACTTTCCCTTGGGCTCGGCTGCAGAACAGAAAAAGACAAATAAATTATGCTTTTATTACTGAGCCTCGATCATTCTTAGAGGAGTCATTTTATAATTTTGTTAAGTAGAGCTCCTGGAAGCTATTGCACTCTCAAGGGAGTGGAAATGACACTTTGTGGACATGGTGAACAGTAAAGAGAGTGTGATTTAGAGTCAGGGAACTGAGTTTGTATTCTAGATTCACCATCTGCCAATTCCCTGACTACAGCAAGCTGTTCGCATTCTCTGTACTTACAAATTTCTTCGTCTCTGTAATGGGGATAATAGTATTTCCTGGGCTATTGTACACACCATATAAAGTAATGTATTTTGTAAATCTCAGTGCTGTGCAAATATACTTATTAATATAAATATGTCTTTGTATCAAAAATCCACCATGGACGTGCTATGTCGGGCTGATAGCAAATAACAAAATGAAACATAACAGGTGAGATGAGGGAATCGTTTATTATCTTGAGTGCTTTTTGTTTGTTTGTTTGGTTTTTGGTGGAGGCACAACTTGCAAGGGTGGGCCTGTTCTTGTCGTCTGTTGGAAATTGTGAGTGAGCAAACACATTAGACTGGATTTGTTTTATTTGTAATTCTGACTTGAAGATGTAAATGTATAAATCATAAGTTTTAAAAGGGGGGTGTTACTACTGACTTGATGGGATGTCTATTCTGCTCTATTCTCTGTTTGTCTACCTCCTCCCCTCTTCCCAGGCATTTGTCTACATTTGTATATTTGAAAATCCACAACAACCTCAAAGTATGTGACTCAAGAGAGATCTTGAAAACATCCACTTGCAAACCGTCATAATATCCATGAACAAAACAGAAACCATGGCTAAGATCCAAGGTTTTCTGAGTAATAATAAAGCTTTATTATTTCAATAGTATTTTTGCAGGATAATTCTAAATAATAGATTTGCTAACTTCTATAACACCCCTTTCTACTTTATGTTTTACCAGACACTCTTCCTTTGAGCACTATACATGTATTCTTTCCATTTCCTTTTGTACAGTATTAAGCATTTAGTAGTTGAATGTTAATTTATTAAGTATTCTCAGTTCTTTTGCTATTATGCCTGTGCAGTGCTAATATTTCTTCTGTGATTTGTAGAGATGAGCCCTTTATTTCTCATGGAATAGACAAGGACATATTATATTGCTTTGTTTATTTTAAAGATTTTGTCCAACCATGGATGTCACTCTGAACTTTTCTCCTGGGTCAAATAACAATCTAAAACTAAACTAAATATAGACATATGTATTCTTAATCTGACATCATCAAGAGTCATATGATCCTCTTTTCTACCAAAAACATGAACTAAAAGTTATTTTGATGTTACCTTCGCTTGACCCATAAAATAATCTTTAGTTTTATATGACAAATGCTTTTAATTCTTTGCTACAGTATTTTCCTTTCCATTCCTGAAGTTTCAGTTCATTCATTCATTCATTCATTCAATGAATGCATATTGTCCAAGCAATATATCAGGCAGAGTTCTAGGGACCAGAGCTACATCAGCTATGAACATATAAGATCACAGGTGCCTTCTCTCATGCTACTAAGAGACACAGACAAACAGGAAAATGAAGAAATAAAATAATCTTCAAAATGAGTTCTATGAAGGAGACAGCAATGACTTGAAGATTAGAGGTGAGAACATTTTAGACAGCTTCAGGAAAGGCCTCTTTGAGGTGAGATCCTAATGACAAGAAGGAGTGAGTCATGAGAAGAAATGGGGGAGGAATGTCCCAGAAAGAAGGAACATCAAGTACAAAGGCCCTGAGCAAGAGAGACTTAATACTTCCCTCAGTTTTATTAAAGTCTTCTTTCTGACTCTAGACCTCAATATCCCTTTCCTTATAGAGCATTTACTTTAGAAAAGTTATAAATTCTTTCTCTGCCTCTTTGAACTATAGGCAAACCTTTTAAAAGCCTCTTGCAGTTTGACAGCCCCAGAAATGTCTTTCTCAAGGACACAAAAGCCATCTCTGAAATGTAACCATCAAAAGAGATAGAGACTCTATCTCTCAGTTTCTGTGAGACAGGTGGGGGCCTAACTTTGGTAGGCACTTTACTTACTCCAAATGGTAAAACTACCTCCTGTCATGACAATACGAGAACTTTACTTTTCCTTGGGCAAAACCAGTTAGCAAACACAGATGACCTAAGATACCCCATCACCCCAGCCTTTAAAAACATCATGGTCCTTTGTTTCATGGGAGTTTTGAAGTGAGGTCAGAGAGAGGCAAGGCCAGATCAGGGAGGATCATGTGGACTGTATAAGGAATTTGGAATTTATGAGAGACTGTTAGAGGATATTAAGTAGGATGATATTGTGCTCTTCAAATTCACTTTGCTGTGTGGAGAATGGATTGTCATGGAACAGGAGTGAAAGCTAAAGTTGATGCGGTCATCTAGATATGACTACTTTGGTTCAAACTACAGCTTTATTATTTATTAAATGTGTGACCTCGGCAAGTCACTTAAACTACCTTTGCTTCAGTATTCTTATTTGTAAAATAAGAAACTGATCTGTACATATCATACAGGGTTGTTATCAGGTTAAATGATTTAATATCAATAAAGTCTTGAGGGGCTACTGGTTAAGAGCCTGGATTATTTAAAAATAAACTGGGAAAATTAAACAGAAAAAGTTCTAGTTTTAGGGAGGGGAGATTCTAAAACATATTAACTTTCTTTAATTTGTGCTCATAATTACTATTTTTTCATATCTATTGCAGGTTATCTGTTCCTAGGTTATCTGTGCCTCACCAGTGTTCGGATAAACATCGCTGGTAGACAATAGCTGTAGAATTGGATTTCTAGAGGGGCCAGTAAAGGAGAGGAGTGAAGCTGATAGGGTGCAAGTACATATGCACACATCATGGGAGCGTTGGGAATTGCCAGTGTGTGGCCTCAGTTTCAGTGCATTATTACCATGTGGGGATGTAGGCCCTGTAATGTCAGATCTCTTTTTATTTTTCAACACATTCTGAAAATTATGTCTTTTATATGATATTTCTCAACTTTTACTTATTTTTTTATTTTTTAGAATTTCTAATATATTATGTTTTAATTCTGCCTGTTTTTCACTTATGCTCCTTTTAATTTCATATTCATGGATGTTATCAACTTTTATATTTAATCCATAACTCTACGCTAGATTTGGCTTATATCTACTAGTTTGTACCTCCTAGGTCAGATATTCTATATGTGGCTCTCTTATCTTACCCATTCTTTTATTCTGTTGAAATCATCTCCTGATTTTAGATTTGCTTTTTGACCTTGTGCCTTCAAATAAAATACAAATACATTGAGCCTTTGCCTGAGACTCATAATCAGTTGGAATTCTTGGTTCTGGTTGGATAATTTTCCAAAAGATCTTGAATACCTTTTTTCACATTTGAAAATGCTAGTAGTTTTGAAGTCTCAAACTAAAATTTATTTCAACCTTTCAATTTATACCAAACAAATATATTCAGTTAAGTATGAGGCATGAAGGTAAAGGACAGAATTTTCTGCTCTGTGCCTCTTGGGCTATTTTACATACCTTACTTTGACAACGTGAGATTTGACATACTGTCTTCTCAGTTTAGATCCATGAAATGTTTCATTTATCTGTTAAAAAATAAAATGAATAAAGACTAATGTTTTCTTAAAAATTTTTTTTTTTAATTTTTTATTGTGGAGAACTCCAAACATACACAATAGCAAATAAAAGAATGTAATGAACCCCATATACACATCATTCAACTTTACCAGCTAGCATTAAATGGCTAAATTGTTTTATTACTACCTGCATGCCAATAGTTAATAAATCCTTAATATCATTGAATACATAATATTAAAATTTTCCTAGATTGTGACCCATTTAAGAAAAAGATGCATTCTTTCTCACCTTCTTCTTAACAGAAGACCATGGGGGAAGGAGAGGGGGAAGAAAAAAAGTTAGAGGGAGGGAGGCAAACCATAAGAGACTCTTAAATACTGAGAACAAACTGAGGGTTGATGGGGGGGGGTGGGAGAGAGAGGAAAGTGGTGATGGGCACTGAGGAGGGCACTTGTTGGGATGAGGTGGCTGTTGTATGGAAACCAATTTGACAATAAATTATATTTTAAAAAAAGAAAAAGAAAAAGATGAAATGTATACTAAACATGTCTTTTTGAAAATTATCTTTATATTAGCTAGGTTTATTCACAAATGTCTTCAAATCAATAAATTATGTGGTAAGGTAAGGCAAGAATATTTGTTTCCTAACAATAGCATGATAGGGAAGAATACAGTACTTATTTTGAAGAGGTGAATTCAAAGGACCAACTGATAGAGATTGCCTTCCGTGTTCAGCTTTCTATTGAATATCAGTATCATAAAACTTAACAGAAATGTCCCTGAAGGTGAGATATTTCTTTCTTTTCTTTCTTTCTTTTTAACTATGGGCCCCCCTTCATGGCTGTACTACACACCATTTTCCCTGCTCTTTCAGGTATATGCTACTGATGGGTTTGAAGCAGGATATGTAAAAATCTCTCAGAAATTTTATATAAGAATCATCTTCTCAACTGTTCCTGATTTTAACCTAATGAGTGATTTCCCACAGCAGGACCTTCACAGGGCACCCAACAACAAATTTCACTGTCTATGGCTTTAACTTTGGCAAAGACAGGCCTTCAATATCACTGACTCAATATCGGTATCGCAAATATGTAGTTTACACTTTCCTTTTGTTACAAAGCAATTGGAATATGTTCATCTATTCAATAGATACCTATTGAAATAAAACTATAAACAGATTAGATTTATATTTGGAAATTTAGTGGAGGAAACAGATAATAAGTAGACCAAGAAATAAATATATAAATATGATAATTTGAGATAGTGTTAGGTGATAAAAAGAATATAAAATAAAATAATGCTACAGAGTGATTCAGGGGACAATATTTGAATGATCCAATAAGTCCTTTTAGAAAGGTGACATTTGGGTGGGACCTGAAAGATGAAAAGTTAAGAATCAAGGGGAGACGATTATTTTAGACAGAGAGAAAACCAGGTCTATGGTCCTAGGTAAGAATGAGATTGTTAAGTTTGAGGGGTAGAAAAAATTGTTGTGACTTAAGTAAAATGAGCAAGGGAGAGGGTATAAGTTGAGGTTGTCCAGGTAGGTGGGGCAAGATTACAGTCAGCCTTGTTGGCCATGGTAAGGAGTTTAGATGTTATTTCTAAATATAATCAATGAAGGAATCCCGGCAAGATGGTAAATAAATAATACAGCATTTCTCTTCTATTCTTAATTCCAACACATCTGTCTCTCCTGGGACCAAGTGGGGTGGGGTTTTATGGGGGCCCTGGAAGCAGGGCAGTGATGAGGAACTTTCTCTTCCACGGGTCAAGGAAGAACCTAGAAAATAGTCTGAGAGCCCTGTGTAAGAATAGAATTGCAACAGGCCCTGAGAAGAGCTTGGTCAACAAAAGTTTGTGGATAACCAGGTATAAAGCTGACATTGGACCATGTTTGTAGTGACCAAAGATGCTCCCCTGCTCTTGGGCAAGTGGTTTGATGTATGAGCGTGACTGCCCTGTTTCGTATGGATAATTTTGATACCTCACACATATTAGATATCATTTTGGTTGTCTATAATCTGATGCATTATATATGAAAAACACATAGAGTTTGTTTAAACATTTTTGAACATTTGATTGGCCATATGAAATTGATATAATCTTAAATTTGCTCAAGATTCTATATTTGCATGCTTTTCAATTATAGAACAGAAAAATCATAAAGAAGGCGGGAAACATACTTTTAGTGGGACCCTGAGTAAGTCAACGTTTTAGTGCCTCAGTTTCCTCATATAGAAAATGAGAACATTGTGAGGAGTAAAGAAATGAAATTAATTAATTAAGGAGTAAAGTCCTTAGGCCAGTACTGATGGTTAATAAGGCTAATTACTATTGTTAAGGTACTGCCTCACTCTAATTTTTAGAATTTCTATTCACTATAATTGGGTATCATATCTGCTGCCCACAAAAAATAGGAAATGACAGAGATTTCATCTTGAGTTGTCCACTGGTTTTCTCCTACAAAAAAATAGGAAATGACATAGAGATTTTTTCTTGAGTTGTCCACTAGAAAACCACATATCTAAACATGAAAATATTCTCTATGGAGGCCTAGTCTCTGTAGGTAATGCTTTACTACCATTCATAATAAAGCAGCATCTCTTTATCCAATTTCTTTTTTCTTTTTAGAGTCTATCATCACAAGAATTATTGAATGAAAATCACAAGAAGAACAGGTGATAGGTATTATAATAATGACTAATAGGTGAGTTTGATGAATGATACACAGCTCTATTTTGTGCTCTTATCACCAGTATTGTGTTTATGAATGCTGTGTACAGTAATAATTATAATACACAGAGCATCATTGTATTAAGCGAAAACAGAAAGGCGTGTAAGTAAAAGCAGGCACTTTAACACATGTAGAGGAAAAAGTATGAGAACTATCTAGTGATTGTTTTATTTATTTATTTACTTATTTTTTAAATAACGTTTATTTATTTATTTTGAGAGAAGAAGAGTGAGCGGAGAAAGAGGGAAGGGCAAAAACAGAGGGAGAGAGAGAGAATTCCAAGCAGGCTCTGCTCTGTCAGCACAGAGCTGGATGAGGGCTTGATTTCATTAACTGTGAGGTCATGACCTGAGCAGAAACCATGAGTCAGAAGCTCAACTGACTGAGCCACCCAGGAGCCCCTGGTGACTGTTTTGATACAGGTGAGTTGGGTGGGGTTCCTGGGTGGCTCAGTTGGTTAAGAGTCTGACTTCAGCTCAGGTCATGATCTCATGGTTCCTGGGTTCAAGACCCATGTCAGGCTGTGTGCTGACAGCTTGGAGCCTGGGTCTGCTTCAGATTCTGTGTCTCCCTCTCTCTCTGCCTCTCCTCCACTCACACTCTGTCTTTCTATCTCTCTCAAAAATAAACAAACATTAAAAAAAATACAAATGAGTTAAAAACCGAGAATGAGGATTGCTAAAGGAGTCTGAAGCAAGGTGTCAGGACTGGTGGTTGATTGACCAACATGATATGATAATTGATAAAAACTAATAATTTTAGAATATTCATTTTGAGATAAACATAGGTTAATTGATTTGAATGATTTGATCTGAATTTATAGAAGAAAAGGTGATTTTATTAGTTTGGGTATATTTTGAATTATTTTGAAGTTATATATTAACTTTGTTATGTTTATAATTTATTAAGAATATTAATGATGCTCTGCTTTAGGTATGTTTTTAGGTTATCTTTTTTTTTAAATTTTTTTTTCAACGTTTTTTATTTATTTTTGGGACAGAGAGAGACAGAGCATGAACGGGGGAGGGGCAGAGAGAGAGGGAGACACAGAATCGGAAACAGGCTCCAGGCTCTGAGCCATCAGCCCAGAGCCTGACGCGGGGCTTGAACTCACGGACCGCGAGATCGTGATCTGGCTGAAGTCGGACGCTTAACCGACTGCGCCACCCAGGCGCCCCTAGGTTATCTTTTTTTAAGGGCTTACAGAATAATAGGACTTTTGCTAAGATGATGATGTGTTTCATCTTATATGACGCCTAGAACAATCCTATGATGTAGGTATTTGTCACATCATTTTTACTTGAAGAAACTGAGATGTGAAGAGATTAAGTGATTTATTTAAGTTTATGTAGCTGGTAAATGGCTAAACTTAGAATTGAACAAGGACTCTGCGTCCAACGCCTATTAACCATTGTATTATATTGCCCCTTTGTTATTTCCTTTTTATCATAAAGCTACAGGAAAAGTGGGAATTTTCTTTCTCCATTTTTTATATACTAATTCTTAGTATAATGGTAAAGGCATACAAAGACTTTTAAAGACTGAATTTATTAGAAACTTGGAGGTAGTGGGATGTTACGGAAAGAATGCAAGCTTCAGTCAGATCGAAGATGTCCTGTCAAGAATGCACTCAAAGAAATGGGAGGCGAATGATGTCACCACTGCTTTTGGCAGGATTTGGTTTGTTTGATAGAATTACTTGAGCTAATGAGAGTGTATCTATGTCCAAGGAGTAGTCAAGACCTTTCATTAGGTTTTTAGTCAGCTAAAGGTTAACTTAAAGCACACTCTTAAGTAGACATTTAAAATTTTTTACCACATTGAGGAGATACAAGATGATCTTTATTTTGGGCTATATGTTCTCTTCTACACTGGCCATTCTTCCTTGAAGCACTTCTTAGTTAAGGATCAGAAACAACATGTATTTGTTCACGTATCTTGGAGGTAGGATATATTTTATTCATTTTTTAATACATTAGAAATACTCATTGACTGTCTCTCATGTGTCAGGCATTTCTTAGTGTTCTCTAAATATGTCCCTCTTATATATTTTTTTCCTGTACATGTTTTCTGACTTTCTGAAAGGACTATATTAATCTAGAACTAAGATAGTAGTAAGAAATAGTATGAAATTATCAATCATTTCCAAGTTGGAAGGTTATTATTAGGATTCTGGCACTTCTAGGAATATAACATTTAAAAGGGCAATGCACAGAAAAAAATTTCAACTTACCAAAGATACTATCTTTTTATTTAGGTCCATATATTCTTGTGAATATGGTTTTTCAAACTTGCTGTCATAGTCAATATTATTGACTTTAAAGCTGATATGATAGTAGAAAGGTGTCTTTGCTGGAAAGGAGAGAAAAGAAAAGTTACACATTGTGTAACTACTTTTCATTCTTAAGAGAATCATGTGAAATGTAATATTCTGATTAAATTGCAGGTAACTCAACATTTGAATAGTTTTGATTCCTAGTGATTGTTAAAATAACTTTGACAGAGCAATGTTTATTAACATAATCTAGCTCTATAACTTTACCCAAAGATTTATTCAGAATTTTTAATGTAAAATTTTAATGTGCCAGCTTTCAAGTTTGGATCCTCTGAAGATAAATATGTTACTATGAGAAATGATATTAAGGCATAGGTAATTATCTTAGTTTTTGTGCTCTTCACATATCACAATTTAGGAAAATCAGCAGAGGCCTAGGTTTTATCATTTGTGAAGCACCTAGAAAGTTAAAATGAAAAAAAGAGAAAGTAAAATGAAACATGACTTGTAAGCACTGCAAATTAAGTAAATAGAAGAAAGAAATCAAACTTAAAACTATAGAAAAGTAAAGCTGAGTTGAGTGTTAAACTGGACTATACTATTTTAATACATCAAATGCACTATAAATTAAATTTTTTCTTTCAGCTTTTCTCAGGTCCTTTTGTACCTCTCCATTCCATAAACTAGGAGGGCACAATGAGAAGAGAGAGAAAGAGAGAGGGCTCAAACTCTTTAAAAATTGAAGAAGAGGGAATACTTCCAAACTCATTTTATGAAGCCAACATTACTTTGACACTAAAGCCAGGTAAGGACACTACAAGAAAAGAAAACTACAGACTAACATTCCTGATGAATATAGGTGCAAATATCCTCAACAAAATACTGAATTTAACAACACATTGAGAAGATCCTACACCATGATCAAATGGAAATTATTCTTGGGATGCTAAGATGGTTTAATATACACAAAACAATAAATGTGATAAATGCATTAACAGAAGAAAAATAAAAATCATGATAATCTCAATAGATGAGGAAAAATAATTTGATCGAATATAGTACAACATCTTTCATGACGTAAAAACATTCAACACATAGATTCTAGAAGAAACATACCTCAACATAGTAAAACTATATATGACAAATCATAGCCAACATCATATCTAGTGGTGAAAGGTTAAAAGCTTTTCCTATAAGGTCAGGAATGAGGCAAGGATGCCCACTGTCTTCACTCTTATTCAACATAGTACTAGTAGTTATAGCTACAGCAATTGGGCAAGAGAAAGATAAAAGGCATCCAAATTGGAAAGGAAAAGGTAAAACTGTCATTATTTGCAGATGATGTGATATAGAAAATCCTATAGATTCCAAAAAAAGTTACTAGAACTAATCGAGTTCTGGAAATTTGCAAGATAGAAAATCAACATACATTAAGCAGTTGTGTTTCTATACAGTAACAATGAAACATCTGAAATAATATATGTTATGGTGGTAATCATTTCAACTCAATATGGTGTATCAAATTAATTCACTGTACACCTTCAGCTACACAATGTGTCAACTATATCTCAATAAAGCTGGAAAAGAAAATTCTGAAGACCATAGTATTTTTGTTGTTATATATTTTTATTCATAAATACTCTATGACTTTTTATTTTTCTATTAGAATATCAAGATTGAGAATCTATGGTATTGAGGCAATGTTAGGTTATATTAACTTCTTAAACTAGTAAATGAATTTCAAACGCTAAAGAGGAAAGCCGTTATCTAGCTCTGGTATCGTGTAAGACACCAAACCCTTAATTAGAAGGTAGAGTGGTATACTAGGTGTTGCTGTTGACATTCAGAAGAACCAGCAGACTATCATAATAAAAAATAAGCTCCTCTCCTTCAAATGTAATCTAGACCTTGAGCAACAAAAGACATTTATGACCTAGAATTTCTTCTAAGTGTTATTTTCATTGTTCTTTTCCTTCCTAGAAGAGTCATATTTTTCAAATAATCAGGACACACGCTGAGCTAGGGTTTAGGGCTCCAGGGAGGACTCGATCCTGACTGATCCACCTCTTTGTATTTTTATTAAAACATGTTTTAAATTTCCTAGTGATTTTTAAAAACTGAGATATAATTGACATATAACATTATATTAGTTTCAGGCATACAACATAATGGTTTGATATATGTATATCAAGTATAAATATATACACATATATTTATATATATTATATATACATACATATTATATATATTATGTATATAAGTATATATTTATATCACACAGTAAGTCTGGTTAACATCTACTCAAGTGATTTTTATGCACATTAAAGCTTGAGAAGCAAGGCTTGGGTAAGTAGCTCTCAGCCTGGGTTTCCAATTAGGATCACAGGTGGAGTTTTAGGAATTGTCATCACTTGTGCCCTTTCTCACAGTCTGTCTATTCTGGGTGGGAGCATCAATGTTGTAATTAAGTTCCAGGTGATTCTAAGGTGAGGCCAGGGTTAAGTATGAAGGCCGCTGAGTATATTTCTGAGAGTTGAGTTCAGCCTTTGGTTCAAGGGGAGGTAATAGGGTCTGTTCTATCTGGATTTGGTGGGGGCAAGTCAGTGTAGCCTGTATTATCCATGCTGTAGGAGAATTTTGGGGCATCTGTAGGAAGGGAAGTTCCCTGAAGATAGGCAAGGAGAGACTCCATGTAGGAACTTATTACTTCTGAAGCTCTCCTGAGAGAAAGGACTCAAAAGGGGTCTTTCTTGTATTTCAAGGCCCTTCTGTCTGGCTGTGGTGGTAGCAGGTGAAGGATCTGTGCCGAAGCCTTTAAAGGAATATTCTCAACATGAGATGTAATTTCTCTACATAACCTCACCGAAGGAAGAAACACAGCAAAGGAAGAGGAAAGGACAGAAATGGAAGGTTCTCAGGTAAGTAGTATTTCCTGGGTCAGGGCCCGTGTCTACTTTTCCTCCTGCAAGGCCATGGTTTTAGAACATGCAGACATTTACTTCTATACCTCTTGTGTTCCTGCCTAATAAGTTTGTTTCAACTACTTTTTTTCCATGTCTTCCTATGGCAGTCAAGTTTAGCTCCTTCTCCCCTATAGCCCAGAGCCCTCTCTCCATGTAGACTTCCCCTTTCTCCATTCAGACTTTTGATATTCCTTAAGCAATTCCTACTATGAATTACTGACCTGCAACTACTGAAAATGTTCCCTTTGCAATAGATCAACTTGGGAAGGTGTGGATATCCATGAGTCTTATGGGGGATGAGGTGGGTCCTGGGATATTAGTGAAGAAGGAGAATAGTGTTTAGGTCTCCTCCATGCTCTGTCAGCTCTTTGTGGACCAGGATTAAGAAAATGCATATCTAAACAGGATGGTATTAATGGCCCAGAAAAACTGAGAAATTTCTGTGGAAGAGTAGTTAGAAGAGACATGCTCTCCAAAATGCTTAAAGAAAGCTTACTTAAATACACAATTAGAAATTATAGAAAATGGGCACTTTATATGGCTTGACATTTGAATACAACTGATATTTTTATAATTAGATTTAAATTATAATTTACCTGTTTTTCTGGCCAGTAAGAAAACAGCAGTTATTATGTGTCCTTTGGCAAATATTAGGCACCTGATATCAATTTGCCCCATTACAGCTGATGTTAACTTCATTCACTTGGTTCAGTTGCTCTCTGCCAGATTCCTTCTAATGTGATTCTAAGGTACAGCCAGGATTAAAATTCATTGCTCTGGATTAGGGGTCAGCAAACTATGAAATCTAGCCTACTACCTGGTTTTGTGTAGCCTGTGAACAAAGAAAGGTCTTTACTTTTTTTAAAAGTTGGAGAGTCAAAAGAATAATATTTTGTGACATGTGAAAATTATATGAAATTCAAATTTTAGTGTTTATGAATAAAGTTTTATTGGGAAGCACTATATTTATTTATGTATTGTCTACTCTAGCATAGCAATAGACTCAAGTAGTTGTAATAGAGACTATAATGGCTCATCAGGAGGAAAGTATTTACTTTCTGGCCCTTTGTTGGAAAATTGTGCTGACCCTGCTGAACACTTTTAGTTCAGTAGTGTGTTGCTCTAGCAACTCTCCTCCATTACTGCTATATCTCCATTATAGCACCTAGCCTAGTATTTGCCATTAAATACATAGTAGTCACCCAGTGAATGCTTGTTGAATTGAATCTGGGTAATTTCAGTTGCCTTTTTTCTTTTTTATTATCTATTTATCTCTTAAAAAGTTAACCAAACAGAAAACACAACATTATCATTATATAGAGTCATGGGAAGCAGACAAAGATAGGTATCCTGGGGTGAATATTTGTGTGGGGCTTTGGTTTTTCCAGCTGTCTTTCCAGTTTTTGTGAGGAGATGGCTCATTGCTTTCAGGTTTGGAGTCTGGCGTAGTGAACTAGAAAATATTCAAATGGTACTGAAAGCTTCATCCAAAAGAGAAGCATCGTAAGGCTGCCTCTATATGATGCCATGCCAGAGCATCTGCATAAAAAGTTTAAAATTTGGTTCACCGGATTGAGATTTGGTTTATTTACTGAAAAATCCTTTTCTTAAAAGGATCATTCTGATTCATTTAATGTTTCAGCTCATGCAAGATATTGTGGCATCAGGTATATGAACTTAAGGTGAAAAACCAATGACTTTTAAAATGATAAGCCCTATCAAAGTACTTAACACAGTCTCAGGAGGTTCTGTTCTTGTTCCCACAGGCTTACTATGACTTGAGAAAACTTACATTGTTAACAAAACTTACCTATTCTGATGCAGAGTTACTTAATTAGGAATATTTTCCTTTTTAGAAGTTTTTATAAGTCACTAAAGTTTGTGATTTCTGGAAATATGTATGACTAACTCTAAGTGAGATCATAAATATATTAGAATTCATATTCCTTTTCACATAGGTAGATTCTTCTAGGCCTACTGAACATATCAGTATAGAATTTTGCTTTAGAATCAATTGCAAATGGTGATTACGCACACACGCACACACACAAATATATATACTGGCATTACAAACAAGTATAATTTAGTAACCATAAAAAACAATTTTGTTTTTAAATTCTTTAGTAACAAATAGTATTATGGTCACCATAAACCACAAAACATGGTCTCAATTCAGAAATTAAAATGCCTAGGTCTGCTTTTAAATCACAGTTTGAACTTGATGTAAAGTTTGTTTTCCCCTCTTACCAAGCTCTTTACTCACCCAGTCCTGTTATTCTTCCTTTCCCACTTCATTAACTGGATGTGGACCTCTCTAGTTCCTTACTTGAATGGTTAAGAATTTGTCGTCTACTTTAGTGCTCTAAGAACTTAGTACATATTTAAAACGAGTTTCCTTCTAGGTTTTTCTGAAATTGGTTTCTCTTTCAAAGCTCATTTCTCAGCTTGACATGAGAGGGAAAACATCTATTATTCATGTATTGGGGAGGTCTTCATAGTATGAAAACTTTACAGCATACCTATCTCCAAAGATAACCTCTTTAAATATCTTTTCTTCTCTCTAGTTTCTGGCACTTTTGTACTTTTGATGAAAGGCAGCAGGTTCTGTGTCTATGTCTTGAGTGAGCAAATCTCATTCAAGGATTTATGAGCATATGCCATGACTCTGACTCTTGGCCTGGCTTTGGTAGCAGCTGGCATTGCAATCTACCAAGGATCATGTTCACACAGTCTGTGTCTAGGAAGGGTGTGTATGGAAGATGAAGTATAGCAGTATAAACAATTTCTGGGGAGAGGGCCTCTTTACTCCACTGTGTACAACTCTATTTTCTCTATGGAAATTCTTTTCACCTTATAAACTGAAATGGTTGTTTACTTAGCTGACAGTTTTTTCCTAAGTGTGTTTTTTTCATAAAATACTATTCTGTTCTAAAGCAGTGGTACCCAATTTATGAGCCATGAATTACATAGGATAGCAGCATGGTGATAACAGAAGATGGTTCTAGGGAAAAATATTTATGTATACACCAGCCATTGTTCTAGACTTAAAAAATGATGATTCTTGTACATATTACTGATTTTCAGACATAGGTAGATGTAGTTAATTAAATACAAGTTAATTTTAAAAGAATTGCTAAATTTATAGTTGTCTTTATTATGTCAACAAAGTATTCTCTTGTGCGAATGTAAAAAAAATATTTTTCTATAAAAAGGTCCTCATTCTTGAAGAGGTTAGGAAATAGTTAAAGAAAGTGACAAGAACAGCACATGGCAAATTTGGTATAAAGTTCTGTATTTAAGAAAGATTGATCTTGAGGATCCCATATTTTTTTCCTATTTTATGCAAAGTTAATAAAAATTTGTATTTGTATTGACTTTTTAAATTACATTCCTCAATAGTAGGGAATATTATACTTTTTTAGGAAGAATTTTATGAGAAGAAAATATTCCATGAGGGAAATATTATAGGCTTTGAAACAAAATAGCTTAGAATCCCACAGTGTAGGAGCTTTTATGTTTGTTAACTCATTAATTATCTCTTCAGAAAGTTATAAGTTCAACAGAGGGAGGAACTGTGGCTTATTCATCAACATATTCCCAGAACCCAAATGTTTATCAGGAATTAAAAGAAGAATACACCAAATCTCTGCATTTAGAATATCCTGAGCCAAAAGTCGCTAAAGAACAGTTTTTAGTAAATGCTATTAAACTTAAGAAATTCTCTCTGCTACATAACTTTGTCTGACTTCTTTCCTTCCTCCATTCTCAAAATTCATAATTTTCCCAATAATGGAATCAATAATTCTGTGTGATTAGTAAGTCAGACACAGTGACTACTTACCATAAGTGGCAAAGTAAACAATGAGTCCGATGATTACTGCAGCAATAATCAGCATTAAGATACCCAGGGTAATCTTTCCACATGTTGTGAGTCTCATTTTTGTGTTTGGCTCTGTTCCTCTGAATAGAAAGGTACAGGAAAAGCAAGTGTTAATATGAGCAAGATATAGGACACTCTAAGAAATAGTATGGACTTGACATTAAGTATAAAAATGGATTCTTTTATTTTATGGATTCAATGGACTGCTGAACTTGAAAAATAACATGTAGAACTAGTAGATGTAATATTTGGCCTGCTTATTTTTCAGCACATATGAATAATAATGGTAATCCTAAAATATTCATTTAGCAAATATTTATAGATGTTCTATTGACTAGGCATAGTAACGGGAACAAAGATCTCTTTCCTTATGGAGATTACATTTTACTGAAGAGAGATAACCAACGTAGAGTATGATTAATAAATAAAATATATAACTGTTAGAAAGATCTTAAGTGCTATAGGAAAAGTAGAGCTAGTTAAAGATCAGAAATGTGGGAGGGTATGTGAGATGGTAGTGGCAGGATGTGGTATTAGAGTGGTCAGGTTAGGCCTACTGAGAAGGTAAAGTTCGAGTAGACTTGAACAGATGATGTTGTTGGCGATACAGGTTTCTGGAGTGTCCCGGGCAGATGGAACAACTTTGCAAAGGCTATGAGAGTAGGATATTCCTGGAAGGGCATGTTAGGAGGGCACTGTGACTGACTCAGGAAATGAGGATAATAGTAGTAAGAAAGTAATTCTGAAAAGTTCCAAGGCCCACATCATATGTGGGTCATTGTAATAATTTTGGCTTTTTATCTGAGTGAAATGTGAGCTTTGGGCAGAACAATATGATCTGATTTAATTTCCTTTAAAAATGTTTATTTACTTTTGAGAGAGAGAGAGAGAGCACACAAGCAGGGGAGGGACAGAGAGAGAGGGAGACACAGAAACTGAGGCAGACTCCAGGCTCTGAACTGTCAACTCAGAGCCTGATGCAGGGCTCAAACCCATGAATCTTGTGATCATGACCTGAGCCGAAGTTGGACACTTAACTGACTGAGCCACCCAGGTGCCCCAATCTGATTTAATTTCTTAATGGGATCCCTCTGACTGCTTTGTGGAAAGTACATTATAAAGGGCAAGGATGAAAGCAGAATGATAAGATAGGAAATGATTATAATAATTCAAGCACAATTTGATGTTGGTTTGGACCAGAGTGGTAGAGGTGGAAGAAATGAAAAGGGGTTGAATTTGGATATGTTTGAGTATAGAGTTGGTGGGAGTTATGGATGCATTGGTGTGGAATATGAGTAGAAAAGAGATGTCAAAGATGGTTTTCAGTTCTTTAGCTTGATGAGGGAGTTATCCTCAACTAAAGTGGGAAGTCTGCTGATCTATCAAGTTTTGAGGGGATGACTATGAGTTCACTTTTGTTCATTTTGTGTTTTAGATGTCCCCTAGTCAACCAAATGGAGATGTAGGTTGGATATCCAAGTCTGGAGTTTGAGATAGAGGTTTGGGCTAGTAATATAAATTTAGGATTCTTCAACATATAGGTTAGTATCTGAGACTAGAAGGGATTACCAAGGGAGTAAATATAGATAGAGAAAACCAGGACATGGTCACTAGAGCACTCTCATATTAGGGAGAAGAGGAAGACCAAGCAAAGGAGACTGAGAGGGGCAATTAACAAGGGTAGGAGGAAAAGCAAGAGAAAGTGGTGTCCTGGGAGCCAAAAGAAGTGTATCAGGCATAAGGAAGGAAGTTAACTGTGTCAAATGTTCCTGACAGCTCAGGATGAGGAAATGATCACTGAAAATGGACCATTGGATGAGCATTATTGAGGTAAATGATGACCTTGATGCATGAAGTTTTAGGAGTGGAAGGGGAAGAGAATGGTTAGAGGTGGTTTCAAAAGAGAATGGAAGTAAAGTGACTAGAGACAATGACCACTGACCATTCTTTAAAAGATTTTACTGAAAAAGGTGATAAAGAAATGGGACTATACACAGTGAAGGAAATGGTATCAAGAGAAATTGTATTTTATCATGGAAAACTTTGAATATGCCTAAAAACAGAACAGTTTAATAAACCTCCATATATCCATCACATAGATTTAAGAACTGTGAACATTTAACAATATTTCATTTGTTTTTGAAATGTTTTAAAGTGGTTATAGAAAAGTAATTACATCATGACATTCATCCCTAAATACTTTATTTTCTTTATAAAAAAATAAAGGTATTGAAAAACATGACCATTGTAATACCTAATGAAATTACCAATAATTCCTCAGGCTCTAATACCAAGTTCATATTCAAATACCTCTAAGTTGTCCTCAAAATGTCTTCTACAATTTGTTGTTGTTGTTGTTGTTGTTGAACAAAAATCAAATCAAAATCTTCACATTGCATTTGGTTATTATACTTCTTATCTTTGAAAATCTAAAACAGCTTCCATACTCTGCCCTCATTTAAAAAATTTTCATGACATTGATTTACCCAAGGCACTGGGTCAGTTGTCTTACAGAATACCTCAGAAGAAGAGAAGTTTGTGTATTTGTGTTTTAAAAGTTTTTAATTAAACATTTTATTTTGTGACAATTAGACTCATATGTTGTAAGAAATACAAAGGGATCTCTTGCACATTTTATGAGTTTTCCTCCATGGTAACAAATTGCAAAACGATAGTACAGTATCACAATTGGGGTATTTAGACTCATATAGTCAAGATACCTAACCTTTCCATCACAAGGGTCCCTCGTGTTGCCTTTTTATAGCCACACCCACTTGCCTTAGGTCCCCTTACCTTCCTTAACCCTTGGCGACCACTAGTCTCTTCTCCTTTTCTATAATTTTGTCATGTCAAGAATGTTATATAATTGGAGTCCTACAATATGCAACTTTTTGGCTTTTGCTTTTTTTCACTCAGCAAAATGCTCTGACAATTCATTCGGGTTGTTGCATATATCAATAGTACTTTAAAACAATTTTTTTAATTGCTGAGATGTATACTAACACTATTGGATATGTCATTGCAAATATCTTCTCTCATTCCACAGGTTGCCTTTTAGTTTTATTGATTCCTTCACTGTACAGAAGTTTTTGTTTTGATATAGTGCCAGTAGTTTATTTTTGCTTTTGTTTTCCTTGACTTAGGAGACATATCTAGAAAGATGTTGCTATGTCCAGTGTCAGAGACATTCCTGCTTGTGCTCTCTTCTAGGATTTTTATGGTTTCAGGTCTCACATTTGGATCCTTAATCCATCTTGAGTTTATTTTTGTGTATGGTGTAAGAAAGTGGTCCACTTTCATTCTTTTGGATTAGCTGCCATTTTTCCCAACACCATTTGTTGAAGACACTGTCTTTTTCCCATTACATATTATTGTCTCCTTTGTTAAAGATTAATTGACCATATAATTATGGGTTTATTTCTGGGCCCTCTATTTTGTTCCATTGATCTACATGTTTATTTTTGTGCCAGTACCATGTTTCATTCAGCCAGCTTTGTAGAACGTTTGAAATGTGGGATTATGATACCTCCTGCTTTGTTTTTCTTTCTCAAGGTTGCTTTGGCTATTCAGGGTCTTTTGTGGTTCCATATTTTAGTCCAAATTTTAGGACTCTTTGTCCTAGTTTTGTGAAAATGTTGTTGGTATTTTGAAAGGGATTGCATTAAATCTGTAGTTTCCTTTGGGTACTATGGACATTTTAACCATATTTATTCTCCAAATCCATGAGCATTTAATATCTTTCCATTTGTATCATCTTCAGTTTCTTTCATCAATGTTTTATAGCTTTCAGAATTACAGGTGTTTCACCTCTTTGGTTAAGTTTATTCCTAGGTATTATTTTTGGTGCAACTGTAAGTGGCCTATATTGTTATTATTTATTTAATGTTTATTTTTGAGAGAGAGACAGAGCTTGAGTGAGGGTGGGGGGCAGAGAGAAATGGAGAAACAGAATTTGAAGCAGACTCCAGGCTCTGAGCTGTCAGCACAGAGCCTGATGCATGGCTCAAACTCATAAACTGTGAGATCCTGATCTAGGCTGAAGTCAGACGCTTAACTGACTGAACCACCCAGGTGCCCCTGCCTATATTGTTATTTTGAAGTGAGTTTCTTGCAGACAACATATGATTGGGTTATGATTTTTAATCTATTTTGTTAATATCTGTCTTTTTACTGGTATATTTAGATAATTTACATTTAGGGTAACTATGAGTATTTTAGGGTTAAAGTCTGCCTTTTTAATACATTAATACCTTTTAATGCCTTTTAATACCTGCCTTTTTAATACCTGCCTTTTTAATACCTTTAATACCTGCCTTTTAATACCTTTTTAATCCAAACAGTTTTAAAAAGCTCTAGGAGATTATTCATCATTATTCATAGACTCATGAATGTTAGAGGCATGAGATGACCTACACAATTTGGAAACAATAGTTAGACTGAGTAAGAGAATAACAGTAATAAAAGCTTTTAAAATAAGCTATCAAATTATTTATGAATTGGGAGGCAACTTTATTCTAATGCATCCATGTTTCAATATTGTTAAATGTTTTTCTTTGGCACACACAGAATGTGTGTGGAGGAAATGCCTTTTTAGAAATTAAGTAGTTTATTGTACTCATGTTTATTAAGTATTTTCTATGTGCCAAACATTGTGCTAGGCAAGGGATATACAGTGATGAACAAAATCACTAATAAATGTGAACTGCAGGAACTGTAAAATATTAGTTTTGTTTTATGTACTTTATGCTATATGCTTGTTTGCAATATACTGGTAGTACTAGTTTGCAAGGGTTGGTTAACAAAGGACCACAGACTGGGTGGCTTCAAGAACAGAAATTTATTTTCTCACGGTTCTGGAGAATGGAAGTCTGAGATAAATTTGTTGGCAGATTCTGAGGCCTCTCTCCTTGGCTTATAGATGACTGGTTTTCTCTTGTGTCTTCATATGGTCTTCCCTCTGTACATATGTGTGTCCTATTTTTTTTTTTTTTCTGGCTTAAACAGAAAAATTTATTTCCTCACAGTTTTAGATGCCAGAAGGCTGAGATCAAAGTGTTGGCAGAATTGGTTTCTCCTGAGGTTTCCTGCCTTGGCTGGTAGATGGCCATGGTTTTCACATTCACATGGTCTTTCATCTGTGTGTATGTCTGTGTCCAAATTTCCTTTTCTTATAAGGATACCAGTCACATTGGATTGAGGCCCATCTTAATGACTTCCTTACAACTTAATTACCACTCCAGAGACCCTATCTCCAAATACAGTCAGATTCTGAGGTACTAGGGGTTAAGATTTTGACGTATGAATTTTGAAGGGACACAATTCAGTCAATAATGTTTTGGATTATATTATGTACTTGATATTATATATTTAGTATTTTATATACTTTTTGTTTTTACCCTTGTGTATAATATTCTATGTATGCTTATGTTTGTGTGTATGTGTGTTTCATATATTTATATCAATATTCATTGAAATAACCATACTAAATCCTGATTAGTTTGAAATACCTACATTGATTTTATTTTTGCTGGAAAACAGAATCAAATACCTATCAAAAATTTATTTTTTTAGTTAGTTAATGTCATTCACTGAATAGGTGATACTTCCTAAAGAGATAATATTAACTAGATATCCAATGCAGGTGAAATTTCCAAGTCTCATGGTTTTAGAAGTTTCATTTTACTTAAAAACCACTTTGACCATTTAAATATATTCTGTCTAAATTAGGTTTTCACCTTGCACATAAAAATCTATATCTTAATATTTCTATGAAAGTATGATGCTCATGAGCAGTTTTGGTTCATAATAAAATAAAAATCCCTAAAAGACACTATACCATGGAAAATGTTTCCTTCTAAGTATCTACAATCTGACAAACTGACTGAGTCTAGAACAGTGCTTAAAATTTGGGGGAAGAGATAAATGACTAAATTATATGGTAAAACCTGGTAGCTTAATTTCCATAGATAAGTATGTTATCCTAAAGCATCTTCCTTCATACCTGCATATATATCTGTATATATTACTCAACACAGCTTGCCATGGAATAAACCTCAATGAAAATGTGTTAATTGTACTATGAAATTGGTTGCAAAAAGTTGGAGTATATTTTCTATTCATCTCACTGTGCCCTTCTAATAGACTGAACTATCTAAAAACTGCTGCTTTTGTAGGTTAAAAAAATGGATATTGGTAATTGTATAATAATTGAACCTATAGATACACAGATATGCTTTATTTGTTGTTTCCTCTTGTTAGTCTATAAGCTGATATAAAAAGTGATTCTTGTAAACAAGAATTTGTTTACTAGGGAGATTGACTTGAAACTCCTCTCAGTGTAAAGTTCCTAAAATGAGAGACATGTAGTCTTTTAGAACTGGAAGGGACTTTACAAATACCCACACTTGTTTCCTAATTTTAAAGAGGGCATGTAAGACAGTATTTTCTCTTCAGGACCCTTCAAACCTAGGGAAGATAAGCATTCCAGGTAGATATTTGTCCTTTGATTATCAGCATAGTTAGGGTTAGAGTTAAGATGAGGGTTCTTTTCTGATCTCTAGAAGGAGAAGTTTCCCCTGTGCATGTGTATGTATTCCTGAATTCAAAAGGAAAATTAAACTTTGTCAATATCCAGTTCATTTAAGTATTCCTCTAAAAAACAATGCCATATATACAAATTCCATTTTCTCTAAGTGTTATTATTATTTGGAATGTTGGTTGAAAATAGACTACCTATTTGACAGAAATTAGGTCTTGGGTGTAGTTACCATGAGCAATAGAAAACTTGTTTTGATTTCAGCAGCATGCCTTAACTTTTTCAAAGTGTTTTATTTATTCACCAACTGTGTCCTGAAGCTATTCAGGTATAACAACAAAATGGTAATGATATTGAGGATTATTTAGCGATTTCAGAAAAAGTGGCTTTCTGGTGAGTTGTACTCTAAAAATTATTAATTCTTTGAATGGCTGAAACCAGAGTATGTCTACACATTATTTCTCACATACTGTTTATGGAGCATAAGGGGTTGGTGAGTTAACATGGGCATAAAACACATTAGAACCAAGATTAAACATTTTTACTAGACTTTTTGTTAACTCATGAGGATGAACAGCAACAATTTGGAAATCGTTTCAGGGATTCCCTTATAGCTAATTAAGCTAAATATGAATGTGAATATGTATGACTGTTTCTTAAAGCTGTTTATTGTGAAGTTACATCCTGCACAATCTTAAGCTGTTCAACTAGAATCTAGATGTTGGCAAGATAGTGCAACCAGAAAAGTTGTCCAAAGATTTTATCAAAAATACGGGCCAGGCTCAAGGGGTTTATCAAAGCCCCTTGTTAGAGTATAGACCAATGGGTATGTGAACATTTATCTTTGTTTTAATCTGATTAGCTTAAGAATCAAAACACAAAAATTATTTGTTCATCTGTGTGTACCATGGAACCAGTCAGGCCATTTTTTTGATTTTTCAGGCCAACTGCTATCTGAGCATATGGCATAGCTAATGGGAAAAAGTTAAATCCCCTGTTCTTGTTTCCCGCTAAAATTTTAAATCACACCAGCAAAAATGTCTAGCAGTGAAGCATTGTGATGTTTCAATAATTAAAAATTAATACTTGAAACTTTTGTCTGCCACATCCTGAAGATAAAATAGCCTATTGTGAACATAAGTATTAATGTCTCTATTATCGACATACATCATTAGAAATAGATACGTATAGCTATCTTGTATTCTTTCAATTTTCAAAATGAAATTCTTTCTGAAAGTAAAATGCCCCAGTTTTACTTCAACAGTTTCAGCATACTTTTCATGAATGCTTTAGTTTTGCTGGAATGATGTCTCACAAAAATTAACAAGATCAATGGATTCTAATGATTAAAATTTATCACTTTTTTATTTTTTATATGAAATTTATTGTCAAATTGGTTTTCATACAACACCCAGTGCTCATCCCAACAGGTGCCCTCCTCAATGCCCATCATCCACTTTCCCCTCCCCCCCACTCCCCATCAACCCTCATTTGTTCTCAGTATTTAAGAGTCTCTTATGGTTTGCCTCCTTCCCTCTCTGTAACTTTTTTCTCCCCCTTCCCCTCTCCCCTGGTCTTCTGTTGAGTTTCTCAGGATCCACATATGAATGAAAACACATGGTATCTGTCTTTCTCTGCCTGACTTATTTCACTTAGCATAACACTCTCCGGTTCCATCCACGTTACTACAAATGGCCAGATTTCATTCTTTCTCACTGCCAAGTAGTATTCCATTGTATATATAAACCATATCTTCTTTATCCATTCATCAGTTGATGGACATTTAGGCTCTTTCCATAATTTGACTATTGTTGAAAGTGCTGCTATAAACATTGGGGTACAAATGCCCCTATGCATCAGCACTCCTGTATCCCTTGGGTAAATTCCTAGCAGTGTTATTGCTGGGTCATAGGGTAGATCTATTTTTAATTTTTTGAGGAACCTCCTCATTGTTCTCCAGAGCGGCTGCACCAGTTTGCATTCCCACCAACAGTGCAAGAGGGTTCCCATTTCTCCATATCCTCTCCAGCATCTATAGTCTCCTGATTTGTCAATCTTAATCATCCTTGTTTTTCTTTCATTTGGGATATATATTGCTCCTATTTTTATAAAAAGGTTATTTTTAAAAATAATTTTAGGATACACATGAAATTACTTTAACTAATTTGGTCCCTTCAGAGAATTTCCCTGAGGAGCAATGGCAAACCCCCCTGCCTCCCATCTGCCTTCAGCCTACCTGTGCTGCAGCGGTGTCCATACGTGCTGTCTCTGAGGATCCTGTCTCTGCGCCATCTTGTCTTCCAGTGCTGTGTGGGGCAGTCATTCTCTACCTATTTAGCTTACGAAATCCTGTAACTTTTATGTTTTATGATAATGATCATACTTAGCACTCCTACAAACGCCTCATCTTCAAAGCGCTTTCTGAACATTTACTAATTAATTTTATATTAGTAAAACATGAGCTCTGTATATGCTGCTCCATAAATAATCCTATGACCCAAGTGAAGGCGAAATTTAAAACTCTCTTTTGTTGTGACTGAGGAACAATAGGGTCACCTGCTTTGAGAAGGACAGTGAGTCTTTACTCACTGTTGCATTTTGTGAATTTGGAGACGAGTGGCTACTTCTTCTCACTAAAATCCACTTCCAAGATGTGGGGATTTCTTTATTGCTTTTTGGCAGAAGGCTAATAGCTCTCCAACTTCTAACCCTCCATTAGGATCTGAATGCTCTCCAGTTTATAATTGTCTTGCCTCCGTCAACCCATATATCATCCTTTCATGAATCCTCCATGAAATTTTTACTGCTATTCTAATACTAGCACGCATTAAAACACTTTCATTTCCTGAAAATCCAAAGGGTGCTGATTTTATTTTTATTAAAAATAGATATGGATTTAACCAGTAATCTTCCAAGTTTTGGATAGCATTCTGGTTCTTAGCAGCCAATTTAGATCTTGGTGTGGAAACTAGATAGGACCCATCCTAATGTTTAACCACCCGGAAGAGAAAATTTGCCAGAGGCCAGGGACCAGCAGTAAGGGAGAAACTAGTTATTCTGGAAAAAAGTCTTCCTTGGGTAACAGGTTTTTGTTAAAGAGACTCAACCTTATTATATGATAAAGCAGAATCATTGTTCTACCTATACTATCTCCTTTCTTCCCAAACATGTAAAGGGAAAGATAATCGGAGAAGTCATATTTGCATTAGAATGAAAATGAACAATAATGACAGTTCTTTTTTTTTTTTTTTTTTAATTTTTATTTTCAACGTTTATTTATTTTTGGGACAGAGAGAGACAGAGCATGAACGGGGGAGGGGCAGAGAGAGAGGGAGACACAGAATCGGAAACAGGCTCCAGGCTCTGAGCCATCAGCCCAGAGCCCGACGCGGGGCTCGAACTCACGGACCGCGAGATCATGACCTGGCTGAAGTCGGACGCTTAACCGACTGCGCCACCCAGGCGCCCCAATAATGACAGTTCTTGTATCAGTTATTAATAGGACTTTGATCAGATATATTTACTTTAAAATTTTCCATTTTAATTGTATTTGAGTGTTCCAGACTCTATGCCTTTGCCTATGTCCTCAAAATTTCCAGTATGTTCTTCTCACTCGCATTTGTCTTTGTAAATCCTACTCATTCTTTAAGGTTAGCTCAATCCTTACTTTTTCCATGTGGACTTCTCAAAATATACTGCTCTATCACCTGAAACTCACAATCTCCTGGGATCTCACACATTGCAGAGTTATCATGATGGTTAAGCACTTAAGTGAGAGATTCACAGTGCACTGAGGCGGAGAGACCCTAAAGTAGTTTTGCTGAGTTTGGTGCTGACTGAGAGCGGTGGCAGACAGTGGTCCATTTATTCTGTGCTTCTAAGAAGTGTGCAGAAAATGTGTGAGAAAGCTGGTTGACCTGTTGGAAAACTGTGCCAGCAGTTAGTAGCATGATTTGTTGAGGCTGAATCAGAGACAAAATGGGACCCCAGACCTCTGAGAGGACAGGTGTGGAGGGTTGATAATGCCTGTGGACCAAATGGGCCAATGTGTCTGTCTGGAAAGGACAGTCTAGACAATAACTGTAGATCAGCCCCTCAGCCCCCATTCTTTGACCCTATGTAAGCTGGGATACCTAAAACTTAGATAAAGAGAAAGAATATGGTAACTTGCCTGAGAAAACCCCAAACTATCTAGGAAAACCATGGATTGATGAAATCTAATAAGAATAGAGTATACAGTTACCACCATTAGGCAGAATGGGGGCTTGAAAGAGAGATGTGATAAAGAAAATTACTTTTGGTGGGAGGCATACTTCAGTTTATTGCATGAAAATGGGATACAGAAAAGAAGTTTTAAGAAAAGTTTTAGTTTTTAAGCAATGGGATGTTTAGAAGTATAAAGGAGAGATAGGGGATACCTTTAAAAAATTATATAGAACAAAGACCCATAGAAAGAGGTTATAATGAAGTTACAGTTCTAAGTTTCCACTTACATTCCATAATTTTATGTGTTTGTGTCTTCTCTATATTATCTAACACTTGTGATCATGTATACTAGAACACTTAAAAAAACTAAAAGTATTTTTTTGTTACAACTCTGTGTCCACTTTAAATCTTTTTTTTTTTTAATTTTTTGTTTATTTATTTTGAGAAGGAGAGGGAAAGTGAGAGGATGAGGGGCAGAGAGCAAGAGAGAGAGAAAATCCCAAGCAGGCTCCGCACTGTCAGCACAGAGCCCAACGTTCCATAACACAAACCTTGAGATCATGACTGGAGCTGAAATCGAGAGCCAGGCGTGTAACTGGCCACCTAGGCTGTGTCCACTTTAAAAGCTATCGTTAAAAATCGTTAAAAATCTACCAACTGTAGGATTGAAATGAGAAAGTTTTAAAAATGAATTTTTTTTCTTTTTTTTCTTTTTGAGAGACAACACTTGTGGGGAGGGGCAGAGGCAGGAGAGAGAGAATCTTAAGCAGGTTCCATGCCCAGTGCAGAGCCAGGTTGGGGGGTGGTTCCATTCCAGGAACCTCGAGATCATGACTTGAGCTGAAATCAAGAGTTACAGGCTTAACTGACTGAGCCACCCAGGCGCCCCTAAAAGCTAATTTTAAAATGAGTATTAACTGATACATTGATGTGTAAACTAAATGAAAATTTAAAATCTTTTGATAAGGTTAGAAGTTTAAAGTGATGTTAAAGGTAAAGTGTAAGTGAATAAGGCAGGATGCAAAGTAGTTTGATATTATTGTTAGAGGAGGTCATGAAAAGGACAGGACTGCCAGTTGACCTGGGAAGAGAGCGACCAATTGGGGGCTTCTCACCCCTCCCCCATCCTTGGAATGTAACTTCTGTCCACCGTTCCCACAGTGGAGCCATTTTTGACGCTGTAGCCTTGAGAGAATAATGTGTTGAGAATTTCTGGAGAGACTATGTGGCTGAAGCAAGCTAATTCCTCTGGGTAAACTGTTACGATTGCAGGTGACGTGCATATCTGCTCACGGACCTGGCGTTTTAGACAAGCCTTGTATGTAAGTTCCCTTGCTTCTTAAAAGTGCCGTCCCCCAGTCAGTCTGGAGCGGTCTGCCTCTTCCGTCTTTCCGTGTCCTCTGTGTATAGGGGCCAGTTTGCAAATCAACAATCATGATTACAAACCAAGTAAAATTATATATATGTTTAGAAGAAAACTAGACGATGAGAAAGTGAAAATTGATATTGTTGGCAGTGTCACCTTTTTTAAGCTTTTAATTCCTTCCCATTAATGTATCATTGCTTACATGGTAATCTTCTTTGAAGATGAAGCAATGTTTAAAACATTTTTTTGCACTTTTAACACTTCAGGTGAAAAATTTTAAGTGAATCCATTGTATTTAATTTATTAAAAAATTTTTAATGTTTATTTGGGAGAGAGAGAGAGCATGAGCAGGGGAGGGGCAGAGAGAGAGGGAGGCACAGAATCTGAAGCAGGCTCTGAGCTGTCAGCACAGAGTCCCATGCAGGGATCCAACCCACAAACCAGGAGATCATGACCTGAACCGAAGTTGGACACTTAACCGATTGAGCCACCCAGGAGCCCCTAAATGAAATGAAGGAAAAAAAATAAAGTTACTTTCCTATCCAGTTTTCTAATGGAATACATTTAATGAAAGGAAGGTTGGGAAAACCACAAAAGACAAAACAAAAATACTTCAATGTTTAAAAGGCACTTAGGAAAGAGGAAATATTATTAGCTTTTAAACATAATAAGCCATTTTAGAAGACCTTGTTCTATGCAAAAATTTTTATTTACAATACCTAGAAAACTAGTTTAAGAGGTAATCCTGGAATATGTGCAACTCACAATTTGAGAAATAGTATTTATGGTTTTTATTATATATTAATAATAATTAATAATATATTAATGCATACTAATTGTTGGTAATTCATATTTTTAAATATTTTTGTAAAAAATGGCTAACTCATAAAAACAGATATTAGTCAAATTCTCTCTTCTTACCTCAAAATACTTTTTTTATTGTGCATATGATTGTGTTTCTATAGATATATATAATTCCTTTAAGTTATATAATTGTATGTATTTGAAAGTGTTTATATCTGTGTTCATGTCTCTGTATGTACCTAGCTGATCCATTAGCACTATAGCCTTTTCTAACTCGACCTGTATACTAAGAAAATTTTTTTGAAAGAATTTCACTAAAGTTTGAAACAAGTGCATTCTGTTTGTTTTTTTTTTCCAAATGTATTTTGATTTTAGAAACCATGATAAAAAAATAGCTGCATATGAAATTAAATTTCCTGTGGCTACAATCTCCATCTACTGTGAGAAGAAATTTAATTTTCCTTTTAATGTCACTGGATTTTGACTTTCATTCATTTATTCCTTTGGCAAATATTTATTAAATGTCTATTATCTGTTATGCATCATGATGGGAATTCTGAGATAAAAGTCAAATACATTTTAATTTATTGAAAATTTAGGGGCACCTGGGTGCCTCAGTTGGTTAAGCATCTGACTTTGGCTCAGGTCATGATCACAGGGTTCGTGGGTTCGAGCCCCGTGTCGGGCTCTGTGCTGACAGCACAGAGCCTGGAGCCCGCTTCAGATTCTGTGTCTCCCTCTCTCTCTGCCCCTCCCCTGCTCACACTCTGTCTTTCTCTGCCTTTCAAAAAATAAATAGACATTAAAAAAAAAAAAAACTGGGGCGCCTGGGTGGCGCAGTCGGTTAAGCGTCCGACTTCAGCCAGGTCACGATCTCGCACTCCGTGAGTTCGAGCCCCGCGTCAGGCTCTGGGCTGTTGGCTCAGAGCCTGGAGCCTGTTTCCGATTCTGTGTCTCCCTCTCTCTCTGCCCCTCCCCTGTTCATGCTCTGTCTCTCTCTGTCCCAAAAAAAAAAAACTAAGAAAATTTATTCCAACAAGGATTTTGTGGAATGTTTGTATACATGTATTGCGTGATTGTGTACATTTCATGAGGAAGCTGTGACGTGTGACATGAGTCCAACTGCCCTGTATTTTTGTCTGCTCAGTCCCAATGATTATATAATTCAATATAAGAAACCTAATATGTAAATACACATACACAAATCTTGCTGTTTTATGTGGTTAAAACTTACTGAACAATTAAAATCTAGTGTGTCACAGTGTAGGATCCTATCGGACTTTTCCATATGTACATAAGTAATTGAAAATATATACTCAAACATTGGTCAATATTTTCTTTTAATTGATGGCTAATTTCAAGTTTGCTTAAAGTAAACATTGTCCTGAAGAATATTGTTTTAGATTGTTGACCCTCTAGTTCTTATTCCTTCCTTTTCTTTGCCTCATTTAGAGTCTTTCTTTGGTACACTTTTAAATTATTTAGAAATTTTCAATTTTATTAATTTAAGAACATTCTTTAGAGGAGCATAATAATCTCTTTTTTTGGGGGGCAGAGTGAAAGAATCCCTCTATTTAGAGAGCTCTTTTTCATGACACAGTTACTAGTTTCTAATTTTCTTCTTTAAAAAAAATTTTTAAGTTTATTTGTTTATTGTGAGTGAGACAGAGATAGGATGAGCAGGGGAAGGACAGAAAGATAAGGAAAGAGAGAATCCTAATCAGGCTCCACAGTCAGCGCAGAGCCAGACATGGGGCTTGAACTCACAAAACTGAGGTCATGACCTAAGGTGAAACCAAGAGTCAGGTGCTTAACTCAGCCACCCACACACCCCTCTAATTTTCTTAATGTTACCAGTGAGCAGAACCCTACAATACTGTATCTCTATGTTGGCATTTATCCCCCAGATTATATGAAAAAATGAAAGTCACATTTACCTCTGGGTCTCAGAATCGGTGGAGAAGAAAGGAAGTCTTCATTTTAATCTCTGAATTGGATAAATGTTACCATAAAATTAAGGGCAGTTTGTGCTGTAACCAATGTTTCCTGAGCCAAGGTTGAGAAAAGAAAAAAAATGAAGTTACGGGCAATTTATATAAAACAAATTTGAGAAGTGTATACAGAAAAGTTTTAGAGAAGGGGTCGTAAAAGCTTCAGATTTTAGAAGAGCAAAGTGTCCACATTCTGAGAAGTGCTATAAACCAAATAAGATATCTATTTTTTTTACCAGAATAATATAATTATATAGATTATAACATCAGAGAATAATTTTAAAGTTTTTTTTTTCAATTAGTCCAAATGGGTGTTATACACCTATCTTTGGAGCTAGAGTTGATTTCTTAAAAATAATCTTTATTGTATATGATTTTATTTTTTTATTTTAAAAATAATTTTTTTTTTAACATTTATTTATTTTTGAGATACAGAGAGAGACAAAGCATGAGCAGGGGAGGGGGAGAGAGAGGGAGACACGGAATCTGAAGCAGACTCCAGGCTCTGAGCTGTTTGTAAGCACAGAGCCAACGTGGGGCTTGAACTCACAAACTGCGAGACCACAACCTGAGCTGAAGTCAGACGCTCAACCGACTGAGCCACCCAGGCACCCTTATTTATATGATTTTAACAGTTCATTAAAATTTGTACCTTATTAAATGGCTCTGACTCTCAAAAGTAGAGAGAAAGTGATATATCTAAGGTCAAAAAGAAACAGTGTTGAATCCTAAGACCATTCAGTATAAACAAAATGTTAGTGAAATCACTCCATGAAAAATGCATAAATCTAAACAAGAAAAGCAGGAGCAGGATTTTTCAGGTGGCCCATGATAAGTGTAAATGGTATGGAGTTAGGACATCATTAGAACTAGAAAAGAAGTTTAGAAATTACAGATAAAGTGTGATTCAGTCAACTACATGTGCAGAGGAAGATAGAGTAGTTTAAAACTATAATAGAACACTACTTCTAGCTGACTTAACCTGAAGCCCTGAAGCTTTTACCAACACCCCTCATACTTTCACCCTGGATTCCCTCTCACCATCTGTTTTCATTGTATTGATATGTATGGAAGCTTTAGTTTTCTTTCTTTTAGAGAGGGGAGTTTATTGGAGGCAGTGCCCAGAGGGAGTTCAGGGGAAGCTTTAGGTCCCCAGGACTGTCATTTCTTAGAGAAGTCAAGGTCCCGAACAGAACATTTTGATATAATGAGTTGGAGAAATTTTAAGGAACAGGTGATTAATAAAAGCTGAATGAAATGTTGAAGAGCTATCTCTTGAGACTCTGGACCCCATCAGAGAATCCTCTGTTATGAAGAAGTGTGACACAGGATTGGGGGAAGACTGAGAAGCTACTCTTTCTGCCCCTGCACAGACATTGCCATCATTCACAAGGGTTAGAAGTTTAGGGTAATCTCCAGAGATTTGTAGCCTCCATGTGAAGATAGGTGTCATAGTGGTGAGGCTTATGAATGGCTTCAAGGGCACTGTGGGCATATTTGAGCCTGGGAAAGAGGAAAATGGGCCAGCTTTAATGGATGCTTACAGATGGAAGCTGCATGGTTCCAAAAAGAGGCATATGTGTTATACCATCACACTGAGAGTGAGAATATGTTTAGAGAGAGAGACACATGAGGAAGAACAAAGAAATTCGCTAAATCTTCTGAGTGTAATGATTTTGAAGGTACCAATTTGAATTCCAGCTAGTGTATGTTTGTTGATGATAACGGATGTGAATACATAAAAACTTCAGAAAAACCTAAATTTTCAAAACGTGGTAACTCTCGTAATGTGGAGGGCACTGGTGAGAAGATGACTATCACAGTGTAGAGGAAATTGTATTTAGATATTCTGATTCCTAGGTTAAAAATCAGAGTTTGGAAAATAAAAATAACGTGAAATTCAAATCATGCTAACGATTAGTTTCTAAAGGATAAGTATATAGGCTTTAGAATCTGAAAAACTGCCTTCAGATCCTAACTCTGCAATATAACAGTTCTGTGATCTCAGACATTTTACTGAACTTCTCTGAACCTTAGCTTCTTATACACAGTTGTAATAATAATACCTCTCCTGGGTTTATTATATGTGAGACCTGGTGGTTAGTAGATGGGAGTAGCTACCAACTGCTACATCAGCTATGGAAGCAAAATCAGCTATTATAACTACCACTGTTACCATTACTCTTATTATTTCAGTTCATCCTTCCAATGAGTAGAGTATCAGTCACCTTTGCTTGTTCCATTGTCATACATTATTTTCCAAAAAATTCCTGGAAAAAAATGAATTTTTGCTCCTATCGTTTCTACTTATCACAGACAAATGCCTCTAACGAGGTAGAACAGCTAGTGAGAAATATGTGTGAATTCTAGGATAAAATAAATTTTCTTAGCTGAAGCATAACCTCAAAATTGGTCAAGACTGTGAATACATGTGTTTAACTGGGGTAACCCAGCAAATCTGCTTATGTGGGAATTTCCTTACAAAACTACTGCCAGTAAAAACAGCTATCTTTATAAAACTTTCATCTGGAGCAAGTTTTAACAGAATCGAGGCCCTTTTGGATCATCTATAGGCTTTAGTGGTAGGGCAGGCCTAATATGTTAACGACCACACTTCCAATATATTTATGTTAGAATTCAGAGAAATTGTCTTTACTTCATGAATTCTACCCAAATGAGTATTGTAATGTAACAGAAGCTCATTTCATAATATTTCTGGCTTTATTTCTTTAATCAAAGAAAGCGATCCAGAAGGTATTTTTATGAGAACTTATTTTCTTCCACACTAACTTAAGTAAAGCACTTTGCCTGATCTGTGTGTGTAAAAGGGGAGATTTAACGTTAATTTCACTTAATGAGAAAATGTAAATGGTTGGTAACAGTAGAGTGTGAACTTTGAAGCTTTCACATTTTAATATTTCCTGGTTTTGTCTGGAATGAATTCTGAAAAGGAGCTCAATGCAATCTGCTCAAAAAGAGATAGCCTTTATTTAATTACCCAACAATACTGGAGGGAACTGAAATCTTTCACCTAATAGGATTAGAAACTGCAAAAATAAAAGGATTTTGCTCTTCCTGCTAAAGAAGGACATTTCTTTTTTGAGTGTGATTAGATCTTTAGAAAAAGATGTCTTGCTTAAAATTAAAATCAAGGATTAATAAAAAATAGTTTTTTAAAATATATAGCTGGTGGTGCAATGTATTACTTGATTGTATAACTTTAGAGCAAAAATTCCCACTTAAAAATTTCTTTTTGGCTCAGAGTTGTTTTTAACTCTATTTTTAAATCTTTTTTTCTTAGTATGTTTTATATGGTCTGTTTCATACAATTTATTAAAACGCTCAGTTTACCCGAAGTAAAACGCTATGAAGTAGGGAAAATTATTGTTGAAGCCTTACAGATAAAGAAATGGAAACCCTGCCTATGACCTACCATGGTCCTTTAGTAGACCAATGTGAGTGGCAGAATAGTGTAAGTGGCTGGTGAGAGGTGGTGCACACAGATGGAGAGCATTGGTCTGAGTCACAGAACCAGCAGTTGAGCAGTCTCTGCCTTTTCCTACTGTGTGGGCTTGGTCACTTCAATTGACTTCTGACATTTTATCTGGAGTTTGAACCCCTGCTTCTTCAACTTAATGTGACCATCAGATCATCTTATGGGTTGAATTTATTTCCTTATCTTTTTCTAAAAATAACAATATGCAAAAATGTCTGATAATGTCTAATATCCAACGTTGGACCATAATAGTTAGACTAATAGTATCACTGCTGTTTATCAAATTTATCTTATATTGTTGTCATCTAAAAATGTATATATAAGGGGCACCTGGGTGGCTCAGTCGGTTCAGCGGCTGACTTCGGCTCAGGTCATGATCTCACCGTCCGTGAGTTTGAGCCCTGCGTCGGGCTCTGTGCTGACAGCTCAGAGCCTGGAGCCTGTTTCAGATTCTGTGTCTCCCTCTCTCTGACCCTCCCCCGTTCATGCTCTGTCTCTGTCTCAAAAATAAATAAACGTTAAAAAAAATTTTTAAAAAAAAAATGTATATACTCTACCACAATAAAGCTTCTCTTTAGTTTGGATTCCTGCAGTGAAAACTACTGTTAAAAATTATAAGTTTATGATAGTTTAGAAAGTTAGATGAAACAGGTTTAGGCGATTTTCCCTGCCATGAGTACAAACATCTAAATATATAGCTATATCCAGGGGATTTACTGAATTTATCTCTTCTGAGCATATATTAGTGTCTTAAAGTCAGACTCAGCTAATATATTTGATAGTTTCTTTCCCTGTTGCAAATCAAGTAAAGATTGATGGGAAACCCTGACCATTTTCCTTGACTAGTAGAACAAAAGCAGGAAAATAAATTGAAATAACCATTAAAATGGAAATGGTTAGAATATTAAAGGATGCTTATTTCAAGACTTTTTCTATAAAAGCCCTGAAAATGATAAAGACTATAAAATGCTCTTTCTGATTTTGTAACCTTTTTTTAGAGAAGACTAAAAATGGTAAGGTAGAAAATTACCAACAAGAAAAACTTGGGGTCAATGAATCACTAAAAGTACTTTTCTAAGGACTATTACAAATATTCTGTTTACAAACACATAGAAAAAAATACAGGCTTTTTAAACTTAAAACAGTTTTACTTTTTTATTATTGCAAATGCAATTATTTAACGATCTCTGAATCATTTGAGCTTGTCTTTTTAAAAAATGAGATTATATATTTTTTTAATTTTATCCCCAAATTTATAGATTAGGAAAATTCCTAATTGCATAAGAAATAGTACCATGCACACTAGAAATGTTTCCTAACAATGTTAACATTGATAGACAATCCTGCTAGATCTATAAGAATTCAAATGAAAGCAATATCAAAATATTAATGCGGATCATGAATAGGAAAATGCTTTTTCTGCTATCTACAATGATATATACTTTTTAAACAGTTTTATATATTTCCTTCAAGGGCTCTTTTCTGAATGACCTGAGAATTTTTGTTTTCCCTCACTATGCCTGAGGATGCTGATAACTGTTCTTTATCAGAGATGAAAAAAATAATATACATACAGGAAAGCACATAAAACATAAATGTACAACTTAATGACTTACCATAAAACAAATATCCATATAGGTATGCTAACCAACCAGCAGCTCTCTGCCTTTCTTTTCTTAGGTACAGTTCTACCCTGTCCCCTAAAGGTAAATATTGTTTTATATTTTTTGGTAATAGATGTCTTGCTTTTTTGAAAATAGTTTTTCATGAGTAAAATAAATTCTTAAACAATATAGTTTAAAAACCTATCAATGGAGTAGTATGTATTTTTTAACAGCTGGTTTCTTTTGTTTAACTTTGTGTTTTTAAGGTTCAACTTTGTTAAATGTGGCTCTAGTTTATTCATATTTGTGGCTGTATGGCAATGATCATCCATTGTGGGGAATAAGCTTAGGAATTCCCTGAGCCTGTACTGATGGGTTAACAAGGCATAAAGAATTAGAAAGCCATAGGATGCTTACGCCCAAATTTGGGTAAACAAGATTAAGTAAATAGGTATAGAGAGGGTGGGGCTAAGGCCCCAATATAGAACAAAGGTATATGAGGTAAAGATTAGGTATTCAGGGAGGAAACGCCCCCCAATTTAGTACTGTAGCAGATAGCTGCTTTCACATGAGGGAAGGACCAAATTAGGTAAACAAGCAAATAGGGCTCTAGACTGCTGCAGGGCAGAGTTGCCCAAAGAGGAGCTAATTAGCAAAAGAAAGGGGCCTTGTTGACCCTGATGGAACAGGTTCTGTCTTTCTTGTCCCCAGAAGTTTAGGTAAACAGAGGTAGTGCCTCACGTCTGCTGTGAACAAGCTTACCACCCAACTGCCCAGCACCAGGATTTTCTTTTGTATTAAACCCAAACCCCCTAACCTGGCATATCTTCAAAACCCCCTTTCCTTCACATCCATGAGTTAATGTTCACAGTTTCACTGTCTCTTTGTGCACGTCCATCACCATGTTTGTAAGCCTTCTGATCCTAATAAAAATGGAGCAAGGACCCTTAATTGGGGCTCTTGTCTTCTCCTGGACATTAGCCATCTCTGACATTTTAATCTTGGGTCCTGCTTTCTTGCTAGACAAGAAAGAACTCTAGACCCAGAGTCTGTGACAATCCCTTGTGTGAATATAACAGAATTTACTTATCCAGTCTACTGTTGATGGTCGTTTTGTTGTCACTATTTTGGCTATTATGAGTAATGCTGCTTTGTATATTCCTGCTCATGTGGGCCCATTTCTAGTGTATTCACTTTGGAGTGGAATTGCTAGTTCCCCAAGTTTATTAAAGCAATTTACTCCACTCCATCCTTGCCAGTTCTTGATATTATCAGACTTTCAATTTTTGTCTATTGGTGTGTAGTTGTGGTATAATGCTTTTATTTTTTATTTTCTTTACTTCTAATGAGGTTGACCCCCTTTTATTGTATTTATTGGCCATTCAGATTTCTTTTTTCTGATGTACCTGTTCTAATCTTTTGTCCATTTTTTTTTACCAAGTTACCTATATTTTCCTTATTGATTTGTAACAATTCCCTATGCATTTTAGGTATTAACCAGTTTAGTTACATGTATTGTAAGTATCTTCCCTCATTCTGTCATTTCCCCTTTTTATTCTTTAATAGTGTCTTTTGAATAATAAAAAATTCTTAATTTTAATAAAATCAAATTGAACACATTTTTTCTTTTGTGCGATACTAAAATAACTTTTTTTTATCTTAAGACATCAGGATATTTATAGAGGTCATCAGACATTTCCTTATTTTCTAAAATATGTATTTCCCATTCTCTCTTTTAGTCATGCAAAATGGCTTTTGCTTCTACTTGCCTGAAAGTGTAAATGCCATCAAATTCGTATTTGCAGTTCAATCCCTTCTCTGAGCCACAGATATGAATTTACAGTTGTTTTCCTCATCTGATTGCTTGTACATTTCAAATGTAACAGATTCAGAAAGAAACTCTTGATTCCCCATCCTCAAACTGGATCCCCTTCCCAAATTTTCCTTTCAGTTGTTCAGGCTCAAAATTTGAGTCAACCTTGATTTCTCCCTTACCCTCAGCCCCTAAATCTAGTCTATCGGAAATTTCTGCTGTTTTTCTCTGCAAATATTTCCTGAATTCAAGTCTTTTTCACCATCTTCACTATTAGCTCCTCAATCCAAGTCAGTCCCATCATTTTCCCGGGTTCCTGCAATAGTCTTCTGACTCCTCTCCCTTCTACTTTTGTATTGTAGTTGTTTCTCTTAGAGTAGTCATATTAATCTTTAGGAAACAGAAAATTGATCATATAAGGCAGCAGAAAGTGCAAAGCCTGTAGAGTCTACTTGGCAGTCCTCTTTTTGGAGAAGCAATTACGTCAATTGTTTTAGATTTTTTTTTTATAAATCATAATGTTCATAAATACTCAGGCAGGGAAATGATTTTATTTTATTTTATTTTATTTTTTTTAATATATGAAATTTATGGTCAAATTGGTTTCCATACAACACCCAGTGCTCATCCCAAAAGGTGCCCTCCTCAATACCCATCACCCACCCTCTCCTCCCTCCCACCCCCCATCAACCCTTAGTTTGTTCTCAGTTCTCAACAGTCTCTTATGCTTTGGCTCTCTCCCACTCTAACCTCTTTTTTTTTTTTTTTTCCTTCCCCTCCCCCATGGGTTCCTGTTAAGTTTCTCAGGATCCACGTAAGAGTGAATACATATGGTATCTGTCTTTCTCTGTATGGCTTATTTCACTTAGCATCACACTCTCCAGTTCCATCCACGTTGCTACAAAAGGCCATATTTCGTTTTTTCTCATTGCCACGTAGTATTCCATTGTGTATATAAACCACAATTTCTTTATCCATTCATCCGTTGATGGACATTTAGGCTCTTTCCATAATTTGGCTATTGTTGAGAGTGCTGCTATGAACATTGGGGTACAAGTGCCCCTATGCATCAGTACTCCTGTATCCCTTGGATAAATTCCTAGCAGTGCTATTGCTGGGTCATAGGGTAGGTCTATTTTTAATTTTCTGAGGAACCTCCACACTGCTTTCCAGAGCGGCTGCACCAATTTGCATTCCCACCAACAGTGCAAGAGGGTTCCCATTTCTCCACATCCTCTCCAGCATCTATAGTCTCCTGATTTGTTCATTTTGGCCACTCTGACTGGCGTGAGGTGATACCTGAGTGTGGTTTTGATTTGGATTTCCCTGATAAGGAGCGACGCTGAACATCTTTTCATGTGCCTGTTGGCCATCCGGATGTCTTCTTTAGAGAAGTGTCTATTCATGTTTTCTGCCCATTTCTTCACTGGGTTATTTGCTTTTCGGGTGTGGAGTTTGGTGAGCTCTTTATAGATTTTGGATACTAGCCCTTTGTCCGATTTGTCATTTGCAAATATCTTTTCCCATTCCGTTGGTTGCCTTTTAGTTTTGTTGGTTGTTTCCTTTGCTGTGGAGAAGCTTTTTATCTTCATAAGGTCCCAGTAATTCACTTTTGCTTTTAATTCCCTTGCCTTTGGGGATGTGTCGAGTAAGAGATTGCTACGGCTGAGGTCAGAGAGGTCTTTTCCTGCTTTCTCCTCGAGGGTTTTGATGGTTTCCTGTCTCACATTCAGGTCCTTTATCCATTTTGAGTTTATTTTTGTGAATGGTGTGAGAAAGTGGTCTAGTTTCAACCTTCTGCATGTTGCTGTCCAGTTCTCCCAGCACCATTTGTTAAAGAGACTGTCTTTTTTACATTGGATGTTCTTTCCTGCTTTGTCAAAGATGAGTTGGCCATACGTGTGTGGGTCTAGTTCTGGGGTTTCTATTCTATTCCATTGGTCTATGTGTCTGTTTTTGTGCCAATACCATGCTGTCTTGATGATGACAGCTTTGTAGTAGAGGCTAAAGTCTGGGATTGTGATGCCTCCTGCTTTGGTCTTCTTCTTCAAAATTACTTTGGCTATTCGGGGCCTTTTGTGGTTCCATATGAATTTTAGGATTGCTTGTTCTAGTTTCGAGAAGAATGCTGGTGCAATTTTGATTGGGATTGCATTGAATGTGTAGATAGCTTTGGGTAGTATTGACATTTTGACAATATTTATTCTTCCAATCCATGAGCAGGGAATGTCTTTCCATTTCTTTAAATCTTCTTCAATTACCTTCATAAGCTTTCGATAGTTTTCAGCATACAGATCCTTTACATCTTTGGTTAGATTTATTCCTAGGTATTTTATGCTTCTTGGTGCAATTGTGAATGGGATCAGTTTCTTCATTTGTCTTTCTGTTGCTTCATTGTTAGTGTATAAGAATGCAACTGATTTCTGTACATTGATTTTGTATCCTGCAACTTTGCTGAATTCATGGATCAGTTCTAGCAGACTTTTGGTGGAGTCTATCGAATTTTCCATGTATAATATCATGTCATCTGCAAAAAGCGAAAGCTTGATTTCATCTTTGCCAATTTTGATGCCTTTGATTTCCTTTTGTTGTCTGATTGCTGATGCTAGAACTTCCAGCACTATGTTAAACAACAGCGGTGAGAGTGGGCATCCCTGTCGTGTTCCTGATCTGAGGGAAAAAGCTCTCAGTTTTTCCCCGTTGAGGATGATGTTAGCTGTGGGCTTTTTTTTTTTTTTAATTTTTTTTTTTTAACGTTTATTTATTTTTGAGACAGAGAGAGACAGAGCATGAACGGGGGAGGGGCCGAGAGAGAGGGAGACACAGAATCGGAAGCAGGCTCCAGGCTCTGAGCCATCAGCCCAGAGCCCGATGCGGGGCTCAAACTCACCACGGACCGTGAGATCGTGACCTGAGCTGAAGTCGGACGCTTAACCGACTGAGCCACCCAGGCGCCCCTGTGGGCTTTTCATTAAAGGCTTTTATGATCTTTAAGTATGTTCCTTCTATCCTGACTTTCTCAAGGGTTTTTATTAAGAAAGGGTGCTGGATTTTGTCAAAGGTCTTTTGGCAGGGAAATGATTTTAAAGGAGTTTATTTGTTATAAGGTATACCAACAATTTGTGTATATATTTCACCAAGTTGGTTAAATTTGCACTTCTTTTCCATGAAGTAAATGACTTCAGCGTAGGTCACTTCACAATTTACATGAGGAAGTATAAGATTTCATCATAGTGAATGTAGTTGTTCTGATACTCAGGTGTTGTGATTCTCCTCCAAAGTCTTGCCCTCAAATTTAGAATAAAATCAAAACTTCTTTGGCCCATGTACCTATTTCTTCAACCTCCTCTAACACATGTTTTTCTTCAGTAGTTTTACTCCAACCACATTGACTTCTTACTGTTCCTCGAACTCACAAACTTGTCATCTCAGGACAAGTTATACTTGCTTGTTTCTCTGCCAGGCTTGTTCTTTCCTAGAAGTTGGCTTGACTAGATCAGAATAAAGCTTGGCACATTATAAGTGCTCAAAAGCTATTGATAAACAAATGATGGGTAAAACAATGAATGACTGGTTAGATGGATGAATTTTGTAGGGAAAAACCCTTTTATTAATGTATTCCCTGATTTTTATTGCATTAGTACTTTCAGTCTAATTTGTATGATTGGAGGTTAAAGGTAGAGGTCACCCTGGAAAACGCTCTGAGAGTTCTGTTTGCTTTTTGAATTCCTCAGTTTCATTCAGTTGCTTTTTTTTCCCCCTCCAAAATGGATTTCTACTTTATTTGAATTTTGATCAGTTTGATTTATTTACTCTAGATGATGTATGTTTTATGGTTGTGCACCAGCTTAAACAATGTCCCAATACTCTGAAATTCCTCTCTCTCTCAGAGATCTTATGCTTCCCCCAAACTATTTCCTAATTGTGAGTAGAATCTTAGCCTGGAGGGGACCATGGAAATAATCTATTTTTAAGCCTGACCTTTTGCAGAAATCCTTTAAAACATTTCTGCAGGTGATCATCCAGATTTTGCTTAAGTATCTCCCTTGACAAGGGACCTGTCCTTAAAAAGACAACTGATGCTTATAGAAATGAGTCACTTGAAATATGCTTGGAAAAGATCTGTTTTCCCCATAGGAGATTAATCAAACTGATTAGAAATGAAAAGGGCTGTGTTTTGAGATTTGGATTACATAGACATATGAAAAATGGAAAGAAAACAACTATTTTCGATCTGTTTGAACCATTTAATGTTTAGCAAACTGGAAAATAGAAATTGAATTGTGTAAATTAGAATCTATGACAGATTTAGATAAATAATCTAAGAAGTTCTTTGTTCCATTCCCATTTAAACGAGAGTAATTATTATTCATGGCAAAGTGGTACTCTGGAAGACTCCCTTTTGATATTATAAAATATTTCTCCTGAATCTTCTAGGACCTCCCATAAATATTAAAATTGCTTTCATGGAGTTACTTAGCTGTCAGTAACATGGAACCCATTAGTACGTTAAAAATAAATAAAGAAGGTCCTCAGATATTCCTTCTCTTATAAATAAACATATTTGCTAAATAATATTTTATTTTCAATAAATTGAATTTGTTCTGTTTTCTGCTAAATAAGTACTTTATATAGCTTTCAATACATAGGAATAAATAAAAATGTTTATGAATATGTGGGGGCATGTACACACACACACACACAAACATGTACACACCAACACACCTATACACAAAAACATGCTCCCCTTGAGGCTTACACTAAGTTACCAATTTAACATTGTCCTCACCAGGTGAAGCCAGGGAGTGTCAGGCTGGACGCTTGCCTCAGTTATAGAGCTTGATTATAAGGCAGCAGAAAGTACCAAGCCTTTAGAGTCGGCTTGGCAATTCTCTTGTTGGAGAACCAATTAAATAAATGGTTTGGATTGCCATTCATAAATCATAACTTCCATAAATTCTTAGGCAGGGAAATGGTTTTAAAAGAGTTTATTTGAAATGACATGTATCAATAATTTGCACATTTCACCAAGTTAGTTAAATTTTCAACTTCTTTTCCTTAAAAGTAAATGACTCCACTGTAGGTCTCTTCACAATTTACATGAGGAAATACAAGAAGTTTTTATCACAATGCATGTTGTAGTTCTGATGCCCAGGTGTTGTGAGTTAGCTTTTAGAAGGAGGAAGCCCTGACACATAGATGGTCATGCGTAACCAAGCTTTAATTAATGTCAGGATCCCATAAAAATTCAGTTACATTCGTGATTCAAACTACATAAATTACTGTGCCATTAAATTTTAATGGATTTTATTTACGTTCATTGGTAATGTGTGTGTAAGGAAGAGAAAGGGAGAAAAAAGGAGAGAGACATTTCTTTTCTAAAACAGTTTTATTTTTTTTAATTTTTTTTTAATGTTTGTTTATTTTTGAGACAGAGAGAGACAGAGCATGAACGGGGGAGGCTCAGAGAGAGAGGGAGACACAGAATCTGAAGCAGGCTCCAGGCTCTGAGCACAGGCTCTGAGCCTCACCACAGAGCCCGACACGGGGCTAGAACCCACAGACCATGAGATCATGACCTGAGCCAAAGTCAGACGCTCAACTGACTGAGCCACCCAGGCACCCCAAGACAGTTTTACTGAAATTAAACTGTTTAACCCTTCTTTTTGCAAAATAACTTCACATTTGACTTTAAATTCATTACTTGGATTTAGCTATTGAGGGTCCTTATATTCTCAAAAATGACCACCACTGGGGTGATCTTTAGTTCTTAAGATTATTCCTACTTAGTTGTTCAAAAGCACTGTATAGTTGGAAGTTACTTAAGAAGGTTGCACAGGTGTCTTTCATCAGTTTACAGAGGAAGTAAATTCTCTCTTTCACATAGATGAGAGATATTTTTAAAGTTTATTTATTTATTTTGAGAAAGAGAGTGGGGAGGGGTGGAGAAAAAACAGAGAGAATCCCAAGCAGTCTCCACGTTGTCAACTTAGAGCTTGATGCAGGGCTTGATCTCAACGAAGTGTGGAGATCATAACCTGAGCTGAAACCAAGAGTCAGGCACTTAACTGACTGAGCCACCCAGGTGCCCCAAGATATTTTTAATAAAATTCATCATAAAAATTATAATTCTTTGGGTCTCAGTTGAGCAGTGACTATTTTAGCTTTGATCTTAAATACCTGAAATTCCTCAGTTTCTTTGGGAGTGTGTTCTTATAGGGTAATTAAGATTGCTGTACAATGACTTCACATATTTAATTTTAGGACTTACACCGCCTATTGAGTAACCAGAAATTTCAAGTAAATAGGATTTTTATTTCCTCGTGCTATTCTTGCTGCCTTGACTATTATTCTACCATTATCAGCTTCAGTGAGACTTTTCAGGGAAGACTCCTCCAATGCTGCAGACTTGTCCAGATTCCTCTAATATCTTCTCTCAGGGTACCTGTTTTTCTCACTATGAGCTCTTATCACAACTGTAATAAAATTGTTACCTCTGTAACTAGTTTACATGTTTCCCCTGGCACACAGCCACAATACTATGCAACATTCATATAGCTTTCTTGAGAAAACAAAATCTGTAGTAATAAAGAACAAATTGTGTTTGTGAAACGATATTTATGTGACAGGAGGTTAAAATAGGGCAATTTCGGGTTCTTTTGCAGCTGAAAGGCAAGGTTTTGGAATTTTAGACGTACACCAGCATACAGACTTTGCCACAGAGATGCCTTTATTGCTCTAGACCCCAGTTTTTTCAGTTATCCAAGCACGGTAGGCTGTCACTCGCGTATATACTCCTGGCTTATCTGGCAGACCACATTGATCCCCCCAGCTTACTATCCCCACAAGGAACCAAAGCCGCCGTGAGTCCTCTTGAACTAGTGGGCCACCAGAGTCACCCTGAAAGAAACACAATGATTGAATTTAAGTGTGAGACCACCCTGAAGTATTAAGGAGTTTATTTCTGTCAGTAGAAGTCACACTCATTATGACAATAAAAATAATCTGACATTTCCTGTTGAAATGTTACAGCAAGTTGAAATAGTGTACCAATTTCATGTGAAAATTAACCAAAATCCTTTAAGAACACACACTGTTCCTTCCTCAGGTGTGAGAAGATGAGGTGCATGTTTCCCAGACTGTCCTCAGTCACTTGGTGGACTGCTTCCCATCCTAGACTTTACCTCCTCCAGGAAGCTTTCACAGGGCTGTGCCTTCTTTCCCACCGCCACCCCTTCTAGCTTTGGGTTGGGTTGGTTTTTTACTTCCTGTGTTCCACATCTTGTGTGTATCTCTTTCACCACTTCTATATTATTTTATGCAAACACATTGTATGCCTGTTTGAACTTACTCCCTTGCACCAATTCCCCTTGTGACAGCCGCACATTGCTGCAAAACTCACAGCATTTAGTATACTTATTCATTGTCTGTTTTTCTGGTTATTTTGTAAGGTCTGCCAGGGAAGGCATACTTATTCTGGACCCTGCTATATCCTAAGCTTCTAGCTCACAGGAGATGCTAAGCAAATATTTGTTGAATGGATGAAGTTTCATTTATCTTCCTATTCATAGTACCTGCATGGTGTCTGATGATAATAATATATCATCAAAAAGTATTCTTTGGTGAATAATCACAAAGAAATTTATAAGGCAATGAGTAAAACATTCCTTATGAAATACTGGCCAATTATAATAACCCAACCAACAAATATTTGTACATGCAATAATCTAGCTGGGGAGATAAATTTAGTCCATTTTACATGCTGCATGGTAGATTGAGTCTGTGGGTTCTGGAGTTAGATAGACTGGGTAAGAAGAATTCTCCACTTCTCAGCCATATGACCTTCAGTAAAGTATTTAATAGCTTTTCTGATCTCAGTTTCCTCATCTATGAGTAATGTTTCTATATGTTTAAATGAGTTTTATACATGTAACACTTCCAGTATAGCCTGGCATACAGTCTGTACTACTAATAAAAGCCAACTATTATCAAGTGTGCTTTTAGAATGCTTTGCTATTCATTTGACTACACTTTGTAGCTAGCTCTTCTAATTACTGGTTTAGATTGGGAGAAGGGTCAGTGTGTGAATCACCAATCGCATGGCAAGCACTGCATGGAGCTGATTGGCACCTGCCGCCTTCAGGTTGTGTGTTCGTGCTCCAGCTACCCAGTTCTTTTTCATCGTTGTGCTTCTGCTGCTATTCTTTCTAGTAAGGAATTTCTCTGCATAATATCTAAGAGTGGACGAGCAGGTGTTAAACTAAGAGAGACATGTAATTTATCCTGTATCTGGACAGCTTCACTGCCTGGTTGTGCAGGCATTTTAACTTGTGTTCCCTCTTCTAGACTATAGCCCTGATGAGTGCAGGGAACACATAGTTGTCTAGCACTGTATCTGGTGCACAGAAAACATACAATTTCTATGAATAAATGAACTGAAACAAGTATGATCTCATAATCTCTTTTGTAAAGTGCTAGTTCTTTCTTTTTTTTTTTTAATTTTTTTTCCAACGTTTATTTATTTTTGGGACAGAGAGAGACAGAGCATGAACGGGCGAGGGGCAGAGAGAGAGGGAGACACAGAATCGGAAACAGGCTCCAGGCTCTGAGCCATCAGCCCAGAGCCCCACGCGGGGCTCGAACTCACGGACCGCGAGATCGTGACCTGGCTGAAGTCGGACGCTCAACCGACTGCGCCATCCAGGCGCCCCAAATGCTAGTTCTTTCTGATGCACAAACTCTATGTATTGTAGTATTTCAGCTGAAAATTAGTGAGGTCCAGAGTGGAACACATAGGGGGAATTTCATGATGACTTGATCTGGGCTTGAGGGGAAGAGTGGAAATTGTGTATGCAGAAGGAAAGGGACATTTTGAGTAAGGCATGAGTAATGACCTTTTATATTTCATGTGTTTCCCTAAGTCGGTTCTAATTAATGCTGAATTGTCAGTGTAGATGTGTGTTACTTATTTGGTGAACTTTTTGAAAACTATGAAGTTTGAGAATTTTTTGTTACAGAACTGGCAATAAAAAAATAGGAAGTGGAACAAGAAGTGTTTCCTATCACAAAGACATCTCCACTTAAAGGGAACAAAGGGCTAATGGGTAATTAATGGTTTCTTGAAAACTGATAAACAGTTCCTCTCCATTTATACACAACTTGTGGTCAATAAAAATGTTTCATTTAGGGGAAAATGCCCAAAATGTGAAAAAACTGTGGAAGAGCTACTTCTTACCCATTTTTTCAAGAATGTGAGAACTAAAATATAAAAGTCAGTAATGTATGCAAACCATAAGAGACTCTTAAAGATAGAGAACAAACTGAGGTTTGATGGAGGGAGGTGGGTGGGGGATGTGCTAGATGGGTGATAGGTACTAAGGAGGGCACTTGTGATAAGCACTGGGTGTTGTCTGTAAGTGATAAGTCACTTAATTCTACACCTGAAACCAATTTTACCATATATGTTAATTAGAATTTAAGTTGAAATAAAAAAGTGAAATAAAAAAATTGAAATAAAAAACTGTCAGCATTGTTTGAGGAAAGAATAAACTTGATTTTTCTGCATACAATTTCCCCCCACCCCCAAAACAGCAGCAGATTCCCCAAGAAAAGATTAATTTTTCTTAATTCCAGAAATGTAATTTTGGATACTAAGTAGTTATTGCTGTTACTATATGAGGTTGGATTTCAGACATAGGATCAAAATCTATTAAAGGATATAACCACATTAATTGCTTAGATAATTTAATTAAAAATGTTAGCATTAAAATCCTATTGTAATTATTTTAAAGTAAGAATTTCATAGTTATTTTCATTTTTATGTTTGGTTTAAAAAGACAGGACCGATCTAAATAGTTCCCCCCTCCCTCATTTGTGCTGTTTTACAATTGTAGAAACTGTTGTGACTGAAATAACTAAGCTTTTTGTGTACATTTTTTATCTTCAGGGTGGTGATATTCAGGTGTTATTTATATTAAAAATCACAAAGAAAGTTCTTAAAATTAATGTTGGATCAATTTCATAAGAGAATTTTAACTGTAAAATCTATATAACAATTTTTTGGAGGATCAGGGCTATGTATTCTAATTATGTTACCTCTATGCTTATCACAGTATCACATGCCAGTAAGTGCTTATGAACTTGGATGATGACATGATAACATTATTTTGAACTTACTCGGCATGCATCCACTCCACCTTGAGGTAGTCCAGCACATAGCATTCCCGACAAAACAGCTCCATTATAACTAGTTGGTGCATTACATGCATCATTACTTATTATTCTGACCCGTGCTTGCTGTAGATCTGAAACTGTGCTACCTGTGAAGTATAAAGCAGAAATGGAATGGGTAAATTAATGATTCTATGTCAAACATGGGAAGGAATAACTGGACTCCAAAACACTGTATCTTATTTAGCAAAGCAGGCTATGGAAGATATATTGGGAGTTTCTTTTCAGCAAAGATGCCCATAGTAAAGAAGAATAAACCCTCTCCACAGATCAATTTTATTTTTTTACCTTACTTTGTGATGCAGTGCCCCTTGGACCTCAAGAGCAAAACATATCTGCTATTTTAATATTGACTAGCAGCATTTAAGTTATTCACTGACTGACTTTGAATTGGAAAATTACATATTGAGTAAACTTTAATTTACCAATGAAGGAGAAACCAGTCTGGTTTCAAGGCTAAAGAAATAATTTATTTTACTTGTATTGATGTTCCTTCAAAATGGCACTGCCATTTTTATGATTGGCACACATTTTATCTATTACACCAAATTACTTTCAGTGGTGAAAACACAATGAGGTATTTTCTAGGACAATTAAGTCTTCATATTATTTCTTGGAGATACAATCTACAGCATGAGCTGAAGCATGTGGAAATTGTTAATGCTGTGTCCTTCCACGCCCTGGTTGATATTCTCTTCACCATGGCCCTATTTGTTCTTTTACATTGCCCTCATTATTCATTCAATAAACAAAGAGTGAGCAGTGCTTATGTGTGTAGAGTTTCTTGCTCTAGAGGTAGAATTCATTTCATCTCAGAATACCTTAATGATTGTTAACACCTTAGAGAGTGTTAAAACCCTTAGAGAATACCTATCAAAATCTTCTTTTCAAAATTAAAAATTTTCTTTATATGAGAGACATTTGAGACCTATAGAGTCCCTGGTTCATTGAAGAACTCATGTTTCTTCACCACTTTTATTTTACATTTCCCTATTACTATGTTTGAGAATCCCCCATGATTTCTAGGGACACTGCTTTGCTTTGCTGAGGATATGTAGTAATAACTAGAGGTTGGACTCATCAGAATATGGGGTCGTTCCTTCCACAGAACATGTCCTTCAGGTGTTCCCTAATTAAATTACATAACAGCAAGTCCCAGGAGATTTTGTTGTTGTTGTTGTTTGATTTTTCCTGAGACACTTACCGCCATATTCTTGAGATCCCCATCCTGTTACATAAGCAGTAGACCCAGGCGGAATATTCTGGGTAGCCTCCGGGAGACACACCCTATGGATATCTTTGGTAAAGGTGATGCCTCTGTCAAGTTGTATAGCTGCAATATCATTTTCATGAGTTGCAGGGTTATAATTGCTATGGATTAAAATAGTCCTTACTCCTCTTCTCTGTTTAGGAAATGTTGTTGAAACACCGAAAGTGACAGTCCACTGACGAGGATTAGGGTAGCTAAAAAAATATGAGAATGTGTTTTGAAGAGTGAATTTATGAGCATTTCACATATTTCAATTTTGCGTTTGCCATCCCTTTCCCGGCTAGCAACTATTTGATCAATATCTCTTTGGTATATATTTTCTGGATTACATAGTTAGTAAATGAATGATAATTTGTCTAAAGGGTCTGCGAATTGAAGAGTTGATTAACTCAGTGTTGCTCTTAAGCTTGAATAAAAATAAAATGTATCCACGCAACAACAATTTAAGAGTTTTGTGGAGTTTAGATATAGGTGATACAGAAATAAAAATTATATGTCCAGGAAATAATCTTATAATGTACAGTAGCTTATGTAAGAGTGAATGCTAGTTAAAAATTCTAAAGAAAAAAGTAGTTTACAACCACCGAATACATGAATTTTTCATATTGAACTTCTTTTGATCAGTCTCTTTACAGAGAAAATTTTAAAGCTATTGTTCTCTTCTTTCCCTCCCTTCCTTTTCTTTCTTCCAGCAAACAAATAAGAGCATGATTTTGGAATCAGTTAGAATTAGGGGTGCCTGGGTGGCTCAGTCGGTTAAGTGGCCGACTTTGGCTCAGGTCATGATCTCGCGGTCTATGAGTTCGAGCCCTGCGTCAGGCTCTGTGCTGACAGCTCAGAGCCAGGAGCCTGTTTCAGATTCTGTGTCTCCCTCTCTCTGACCCACCCCCATTCATGCTCTGTCTCTCTCTGTCTCAAAAATAAATAAATGTTAAATAAAAAAAAATTAGAATTAGATTTAAATCTTGGCTATGCCATATATTAACTGTGTTATTTAGGGCAACTTACTTCATATCTTTAATTCTCAGTTTATTTTTGCACAAAATGTGACTGATTATATGCCCTCACTCAGTTGTAAGTATTGAAACAATGTTTGGCATACAAGGTAAGCACTCAGTGGAAATAACTATTATTTTCATTAGTTATAGTTGAACAAGTCATTACTACATGTTTACTTTGTATAAGAAACAGTATGAGTCTCTGGGAATAAAAATATAAATAAATAACTATGCTACAGGAATCAGACAACAAAAAGACATAAAAAGTATCCAGATTGGCAAGGAGGAAGTATAACTTTCATTATTTGCAGCTGACATGATATTATATATAGAAAACCTTAAAGACTCCACAAAAAAACTGCTGGAATTAATAAACAAATTCAGTAAAGTCCCAGGATACAAAATCAACATACAGAAATATGTTGCATTTCTATACACCAATAATGAAACAGGGAAAAAGAGAAATTAGGAATCAATCCCATTTACAATTGCACCAAAACCAATAAGATACCTAGGAATAAACCTAACCAAAGAGGTAAAGAATCTGTACACTGAAAACTATGGAAAGCTGATGAAAGAAATTGAAGAAGACACAAAGAAATGGAGAAAAATTCCATGCTCATGGATTAGAAGAACAAATATTGTTAAAATGTCTATGTTACCCAAAGCGACCTACATATTCAATGCAATCCCTATTGAAATAATACCAGCATGCTTCACAGAGCTAGAACAAGCAATTCTAAAATTTGTATGGAACCAGAAAAGACCCAGAATAGCCAAAGTAATGTTGAAAATGAAAAATAAAACTGGAGGCATCACAATTCTGGATTTCAAGCCGTATTACAAAGCTGTATTCATCAAGACAATATGGTACTGGCACAAAAACAGACACCTAGATAAATGGAACAGAATAGAGAACCCAGAAATGGGCCCACAAATGTATGGCCAACTAATCTTCCACAAAGCAGGAAAGAATGTCCAATGGGAAAAAGACTAACTCTTCAACAGTTGCTGTTGGAAAAACTGGACAGCAACATACAGAAGAATGAACCTAGACCACTTTCTTACACCATAGCCAAAAGTAAATTCAAAATGGATGAAAGACTTAAATGTGACACCTGAAACCATAAAAATCCTAGAAGAGAACTCAGGTGGTAACTTCTTTGATATCAGCCATAGCAACTTCTTTCTAGACATGTTTCCTGAGGCAAGGGAAACAAAAGCAAAAATAAACTATTGGGATTACTTCTGCACAGTGAAGGAAACAATCAACAAAGCTAAAAGGCAACCTTCAGAATGGGAGAAGATATCTGCAAATGATATATTTGATAAGGTGTAGAAGGTTTATTACCCAAAGCATATAAAGAACTAATAAATCTCAACACCCAAAAAACAAATAATCCTATTAAAAAATGAGGAGAAGACATGAACATTTTTCTGAAGAAGACATACATTCAGCAGACACGTGAAAAGATGCTCAACATCACTGATCATCAGGGAAATACAAATCAAGACTACTCTAAGATACCACCTCACACCTGTCAGAATGGCTAAAATCAACAACACAAGAAACAGGTGTTGGTGAGGATATGCAGAAAGGGGAACCCTCTTGCATTGGTGGGAATACAAACTAGTGCAGCTACTCTGGTTTGCTCAAAAAGTTAAAGAATAGGATTACCCTGGGGCACCTGGATGGCTCAATTGGTTAAGCATCCTACTTCGGTTCATGTTATGATCTCAAGGTTCATGAGTTCAAGCCCTATTGCAAATTCTGTACTGACAGCTCAGAGCCTGGGGCTTGCATCAGATTCTGTGTCTCCCTCTGTCTCTCCTCCTCCCCTTCTCATACTTTGTCTCTCTCCTCTCAAAAATAAATAAACATTAAACAAATTTTAAAAAAATAGGACTATCCTATGATCTAGCAATCACACTACCAGGTATTTACCCAAAGAGTACAAAAATACTAATTCAAAGGGATACATGCACCCTAATGTTTATAGTAGCATTATCTACAATATCCAAATTGTGGAAAAAGCCCAAGTGTCCATCAACTGATGAATGGATAAAGAAGAGGTGGTACACACACACACACACACACACACACACACACACACACACACACACACTGGAATATTAGCCTTAAAAAGAATGAAATCTTGCCCTTTGCAATGATGTGAATAGAGCTAGAGAGTATTATGCTAAGTGAAATAAGTCAGAGAAAGACAAACACTATATGATTTCACTTATATGTGGAATTTAAGAAGCAAAACAAACAAGCAAAGGGGAAAAAGGAGAGAAAAACAAACCATCTAAGAAACAGAGGCTTAACTATAGAGAACAAACTGATAGTTACCAGAGAGGAAGTGGGTGGGGGGATGGGTTAAACAGATGATGAGGATTAAAAAGCACCAGGTGTTGTATGAAAGTGTTGAATCACTATATTGTACACCTGAAACTAGTATTACACTGTATGCTAACTTTCTGGAATTTAAAATCTTAAAAATATATAAATAACTATGGTCTCTGTTCATGAGCAGCTCCACATGAGACAATTAAGTATCATAAATCACAGGGACTACTGCTAAAGATAAGTGAGCAGATTTCTGTGAGAGTACCATGGGGGAGGAAGAAAGCATCAGGGAAGACTTCATAGGGGAAGTGATAACTCAAAAATCTTCTCATGGACTCTTGGAGGGCCTTATCACATCTATATATCTTGATGTAAGGCTGGCTGTGTCCCCCAAAATCCTCGTTGATGGGTTCCCAGTGACAATCAGGCCTACTGGAAGTGTGCCAATATAAGGTTCACATAGTTTGTTAGCTTTCCTGGATCAATTTAGTAGTGAATAGAAGGATTGGGGAGGCATAATTCAAAGATGTTCCAAGCATTTAAAATCATGAATTATGGGGTGCCTCGGTGTCTCAGTTAAGTGTCTGGCTCTTGATCTCAGCTAAGGTCGTGATCTCACTGTCTGTGGGAATTGTTTTGACAGCGCAGAGCCTGCTTGGGATTCTTTATCTCCCCGTCTCTCTGCCCCTTCCCTGCTCACTCTTTGTCTCTCCAAATAAATAAAAAAGTTAAAATCATGAATTACTTTGGTAAACGTTGATGATATTTATAATGGTGACTTTCATTATAGTGATATCCTTTACTTAGCTTTTGGTAGTTGGGTCTGCATAGGGCTTAGAATACAGACTGTTTATGTATTACATCCTTTGTTATACTAAATCCAAGCATTTGCATTTCTGGTTCCCACACTCAGAAGCGATTAAAATCAATTCGTTCCATAGTTCTTCTTTGGCCTTTCAAGTGGAAATAAAGATTGAACCTTTAGCTCCAGCCAGATTGCATTATTCTCTTACTATTTTTCAGGTTTAAGAGCATTTTCTCAATCTTCTTCTTCTCCCTAAAATGTTAATATCCCTTCCTCCATTTCTTCGTATTGGAATTCTGAAAAATCTTCACTATTTCTAAGAAGTCCTTTGCAGATTTGAGGGTATTGCTGTATAATATAGTGCCTGTTACAAAACGATTAAATTAAGAGGGAGTAAAGTTTAACAAGACTAGCGCACAATGCTCTTAAACCTGAAAAAGTAGGCAGAATCCAGGGGAAGAGAATAATGCAGTCTGACTGGAGCTCAAGGTTCATGCTTTGAGAAAGAAATTTGGATTGTTTCAATAGGAGGGCTATGGGTGTGTAGTAAGTTGGATTTTAGACTATGGATATTGAGTGAGTCTGAGAAAAGAGTAGATATGGTCAGAGGCACGTTTGAGTTTAGATGTCTTCACTTAGTGAATGTTTTGAGATTAATTCCCAGCAACTGTTAGGGTCTAAGGATGCTCCAATAATAAGGTGTGTCTGAACCTCACAGATTTGAGTCATCTAGGTCTAAATTTCTATCATGAGTAAGTTTATGCATCCTACTATCCACTGGCAGTTTATTACCCTCATGTTAGCACTATCCTTTAGTCACATCAGTGAAGAATTTTCTAGAAGTTGTTTAAATTCATTTTATTTATGCTACTCACTGTTATTGATCATTATTTTTGTGTATGTCTATCTCCAACATTAGAATGTAGGCTCACTTAAAGTATAGGCAGTGTTTAATTACCTTCTGTGATAATACTGTGCTCATAGTAGATACTCAATAATTGTTTTGAAAGAATTAGTTAATGGCATAAGGCAGTCTCAGATCAGCCATGAGCCAGCTGATCAGCTTATATGATGTAATGTGCAAATTTCCTACAGCAATTAATTTTGCTAACACTTAACACGTTTGCATTAGTGTATCTAATCCTATCAATAAGGCTAAGACACAGATAATAGTATCTTCCTAATTTAGGAAAAAAAAAAGGCTTATAAAGGTTCAGTAAATTTCTCAAGTTTTCATAGCTAGGATTTAAATTAAACCTGAAAGAGAAAAATAGTATTAAATTAGCCAGCTGAAGGAGGAAAAAAAATGTTTTTGCTATCATGAATAGGAAGAAAAGGCTCATTAATTTTTTTCCACATGCAATTATTTCTAGCATAATCCAATCATGTTCAGTCCAAGGTGGAGTCCTGTATCTGTCTCTCCTAGTTGTTCCCAGGTGGGTAGATAAGCTATAGCCTTACCTTCTGAAGCAGTGAGCTGCTGTCAAGATCCACATACTACTGATCAGGATGCCTCCGCAGTGGTGAACATTATTCGTCTGTAGACTGACTTGCCATGGCCAGTCTCCTTCCTCAGCCTTAGTGCCTCCTAGGATCCTCTCTGCAGACAGAGTTATTAGGTCTGTACGGGCCCCACATCCTAATAAGAAAAAAGCATTAATGTGCTGGGAAGATTATGATTCATTTACATTTGGGAGATGCTGTTAGAGTCTCTCCATCTTTTACAGCTTTGCTGTCTTTTGTGTATTTGTCCTTAGAACAGGCTAGCCTTTCCAAAAGCAAGATTAATGTGTTGTTTTTTAGAGTACCTTTGTGACTACTATTGCCTATAGACTGCATTTTAGAGAATATTTCTGAACTTAATTGACATAGAGACTTCAAATTCTAGAGCAACTTTAGAGTTCTCTGAAATTCCTCATCAAAAGGGGTTAAGATAGGTTAGTGCTGGATATACCAACTCAGGCCACAAGTTCACTAGGAAATTTCCATATAGCTTTGCTACTCCAAAGTATGATCTGTGGACCTGCAGTATGGGTATACCCTGGAAGTTTATTAAAAATGTTGACATGTTGGCACTGTGTAGAATAACCTATGGGTCTATCAATGAATGAATAGGTCAAGAGAATGTGTGTGTGTGTGTGTGTGTATACACATACACAAAGGGATGTATACATATATATTTGTATATACATACATGTATACAGAGATATTATTCAGCCTTGAAAAGGAAGGAAATCCTGTTGTTTGCAAGAACATGGATGAACCTGGAGGGTATCATGCTAAGTAAAATAATCCAGACAAAAACAAATCCAGACAAAAACAGCCTGATACCATTTATATGTGGAATCTTAAAAAAAAAACAAAAAAAGTCAAACTCCTAGAAAGAAAGAATAGAAAGTAGTTTCCAGGGGCTTGGAGGGTGGGGGAATGTGGAGAATTTGATAAAAAGGGACAAACTTTCAGCTGTAAGATGAATAAGTTCTGCTGAGGATCTAGTGCAAAACATAATGATTATAGTTGATAACATTATTGTATAATTGAAATTTGCTAGGAGTGTAGAACTTAAACGTTCTCACCAAAAAAAGGGTGGGAGTAAATATGTGAGGTGATGAATATGTTAACTAGATGGGAGAATCTTTTCATAATGCATATGTATAACAAATCATAATGTTGTATACTTTAAATATCTTACAATTTTGTCAATTATACCTCAAAGCTGAAAAAACTTGACTCTAAGACCCACACCAGGAAAAAAAATCAGAAGCTGCATTCCCCCTCTCCCCAAATTTATTGTGGAGTAATTGACATATATAATTGTATATATTTAAAGTGTACAGTGTGATGAGTTGATATCCATATATATTGTTGATTACCAAGATCAAGATAACCAACACCTCCATCACATTACATAGTTAACTCTTCTTGTGTGTGTGGTGAGAGTGCTTGAGATCTACTTAGCAACTTCCAAGCGTACAATACCGTATTATTAACCGTAGTCACCATGCTGCATGTCAGATCCTCAGAACTTATTAGAAGCTACATTCTTATGAGTGATTCATGTCCACATTGAAGTTGGAGGAAAACTGCTTTCATCAAGAAATCTCCATAGTGGTAATCCAGCTCATCGTGGAAGTTCCAGTCTACCTCTGTAACTGACTCTATATTACCAAATGTGCCATTTTTCAAGGGCATATTTCACAGAATATTCTTGAGGGTAACTGAGGGTTTCTAAGCATCTAGATAAGGTTTATTTAAGTGCCTTAAAGGAGAAAGCCCATGAACACTCCAATGGCCAAAGCTGAAATGATCATTCAAGCCCTCTTCATCCTCATTCCCATGATTTATTTCCTTTTGTTTAGTCTATTACTAAGAAATAAGAAGTAAATCATCAGCAACAACTTCTATTGCTCTAAAGTAGTGACACTACTTCAATAGGACATCCATCCAAAGGCATTTTTTTTTTCTTACAGACCTCCAGACTTTCATTAAGAATATACAAAGAATGGGGCACCTGGTTGGCTCAGTCAGTTAAGGGTCTGATTCTAGATTTCTGCTGAGGTCATGCTCTCATGGTTCTGAGACTGAGCCCTGTGTCCAGCTGGGCCCTGACGGTGTGGAGCCTGCTTGGAATTGTCTCTCTCCCCTGCCCCCCTCTCTCACAAAGTAAATAAATACACTTAAAAAAAAAAGAATATACATAGAACATAAGTTCCTCTGCTTCATCCTTCAACCAAATTCCCTAGTAAATTACTTAAGCACATTTTCATTAAAAATAAGCATGAATTAAATATAAAATGAAGTTGAAAAAGGTACCATTACCTTGTAACATCACTTAAGTATCTGAGATAGGCCAGCTATTAAGGTATATTGAACTAATTTCTAACTATATTTCATCAGCCAGAGAAGTAAACAGCTGTTTTCTAGGGATTATATTTCTGCTATCCTAGCCTGAGAGTATACAGAATGACATTGGAAAGTAGTGACTTTTCCTTAAGATTTGAGACCTAAAACTAACATCACTTTTTATAATGTTTTTTTTTTTTTACTATACTTTTCGATTAACCTAAATCCACAACAAAGCAAGCTATTCTGGTGATTAGGAGAAGCCATATAAATGGTGTCACCAAACATAGTTTATAAGTCTAAGGGAGTGCCACCATAGAACTGGGGCAGGAAAAGCTTCCCAAAGCTGCAAAAAAACTTTTCCTGAGGCCAGACTTGACACAGAATGCCATTGCTGCCAGCACCTTCCTCTAAAAGGAGGGGAAAACCTACACATCACTGGCCGTTGGAATCAGCAATGTCTTATCTCAGACCACAGGAGTGAAGTAAGAATAAAAATAACACCTCAATAGAAACTACCTTGACACGGGGCGCCTGGGTGGCTCAGTCGGTTGGGCAGCCGACTTCGGCTCAGGTCATGATCTCACGGTCCGTGGGTTCTAGCCCCGCGTCGGGCTCTGTGCTGACAGCTCAGAGCCTGGAGCCTGTTTCAGATTCTGTGTCTACCTCTCTCTGACCCTCCCCCGTTCATGCTCTGTCTCTCTCTCTGTCTCAAAAATAAATAAATCTTAAAAAAAAAAAAAAATCCCAATTTAAAAAAAAAAAAAAAAAAGAAACTACCTTGACAAAGAGTGCAAATACTTGAATGTTTACTATTTATATTTTGGAAACCATTTTTATAAGGTAATTTAGAAACTTACCTTGAGTGAACATATCCACTGTATCCTGGTCAGTAATTGCTGGTGTTAAAAAAAAAAAGTGAGAGTAAGATGAATACAATAAGTACTGTATATTATTACATGTAGTCTTAATTTCTTAAATGTAGTCTTCAGACAACCACCATCAGAATCACTTAGGGCCTGATAAGATACATACAGATTTCTAGGCTTCATCTCAGATCTGCTGAAAGAATCTCTGAGTCATAAGTCCTAGAAATGTGTGTTTACAGTCTTCCCCCAATTTATTGTTATCTATACTTAAGTTTGTGCTTTTTTCTCATCAAACACTAAGAGATACTTAAAAGATATTTAAAAGATATTCCTGCTTTCAATTCACTCAGTTTAGTTGGGAAAAGAGAAACATAAGCAAGTTGTTGAGATATGATGTGATAAGTCGTATAAGAGAAGTTAAGTTTTCATTTACCTGAATATATATGTAGGTATATATTGATACATCTGTATTACTCAACTGATACAATTCTTAGTACTGAGGTGTAACAGTGAGAAAAATACAGGAGGTCTGCCCTCACATGACTTACAGTTTAGAAATTATTTTAAAAAAATCATTCAAATAAATTTAAGTATGAAGTAGAGAGGAGAAAGGAGAGGGTGGTCATGCGACTTGAGATATTCACCAAGTTATCATGGTGAGAAAAACATATGAGCTGTATTCTGAAGACATGAAAGGAATTTTCTAGGTAGACAAGCAGTGAAAGTGTTTTCCAGGTGGAAGGTGTAGTGGGCACAAGTGCATGGAGATGTATGATGTTTGTGGAACAATGAAGTCAGTAGAGCTAGGAGTGAAAGTGTGACGTGGGAAAATGGGAGGAGGGCGCAGACAGAAAACTATGTTGATAGTAGATAGTGAAGATCTGTCTATTCTAGTTTAAGGTCTGCACATGCTACAGCCCTCTCAAACTCAAGGTCACCAAATTTTACCCCAGATTTGCTACTTTTGTTATATTTCCTCCTTTAGGAAATGATTCCACTTCTACCACTGGCTAGAATTCTGAAACAGTCTCCAGTTCCTTCCCTTCCTGTCATTTTCACAGTTCCCTCCCTTCCTGTCATTTTCACATTTTATTTGCTTTCAGATTTTGTATCTTCTAGCCTCTAACTATCCTTTGAATCAGGCCTATCCTCCCCATCCCTTTGGCTACTACTTTAGTTCACGCTTTCATCATTTAACATCTGTACTATTCTTTTTTTAATGTTTATTTATGAGACAGAGACAGAGCATGAATGGGGGAGGGGCAGAGAGAGAGGGAGACGCAGAATCGGAAGCAGGCTCCAGGCTCTGAGCCATCAGCCCAGAGCCCGATGCGGGGCTCGAACTCACGGACCGCGAGATCCTGACCTGAGCTGAAGTCAGACGCTTAACCAACTGAGCCACCCAGGCGCCCCTAACATCTGTGCTATTATAACAACCTTCAGTCTGCGTTCGCTGCCTCCACCTTTGCACTTTTCAATGTGTCTGCCTTCACTTTACCAGGCTGTTTTTTTTTCCCCCTAAAAATCTATGTCCGATCATATCCTTCCTTGCTTGAAAGCTTCTAATGAGAAACCAGTTTCTTTTTTCCTATAAAAGATATCTAACCTTCTCAGACAAGTTTTCATGATTTCTAAAATCAATTTTTGTAAACTTATTTCCTGCCAGAACTTTCACAGGGTTTGGGTATCATATCTGCTTTGTGTCAGGGGAGTCCAAATATCCTTTTGGATGCCAGGAATAAAAAAAAAAAAACTGACCACTCCTTTTTATTCTTTGAATGAGAGAGACTTGAGTTCAAATCCTGCCTCCCCTACATGAAGATTGCAGGACTCTGGGCAATTGTCCATCGTTTCTGAGTGGGAACAATAAAAGTAGAGTCTATGGTTGTGGGGATTAAACAAATTGTAATGGATGAGCATCAGCCAGCCAGTCAGAAGGATGTAATAAACCGTGGAGCTAGAGCAGTGTCTTGGAAGTCCCTAAGCATTAACTCTTCAATTGCAGGGAGATGAACTGAGAGTCTGGGGGTAGGGATGGGAGGATTTGAAGAGGCTGGGGAGACATCTTTGTGGGCGTGGTACAGTGGTGGTTGACCGATAGATAGGAAAGCATTTCAATATTGTAACACTTAGTACAGCTATAACAGACATATACTAATTGAATACCAGTCCAGTGTGGGGGCTACCAAAATCCTTTAATCCTGAGCTTATATTAAGGGAATCAGGTTTATTAATAGTGCATGACAAAGTTGGAGGAGTGTCCTTAAATTCTATGTACATATCAAGTCTTTTTTTTCAGTCACGCAAGAAATATTAATGGAGCATCTATTATGTAGTAGATGGTAGTAGAAGCACACTGGGATGAACAAGAAAGACTTGTTCTTGCCTTTAGGAAACTTACAGAGTAGGATGAAGACAATCAACAGAAATATCACACAAATAATTTTGTAGTTTTGATTGTGATAAATGTTATGAAGGAAAGTGGAGTCCATGATACAGGTAAATAATTGAGTAATAGAAGTTAGAAAAGGCTTACATTAGAAACCAGTGACCCAGATGAGACCTGATGGATGTAAAGGGATGAACTAGAGAGTATTATAAGAAACTGAAACAATGTATACAAAGGCCCTGAGTCAGGAGGAGAAGAGTTTGGCAGGTGGAGGAAATGAAAATGTGGCCAGATTATGGTGAATAAGGAAGAGTGGTATAATAAGTAGCTGAAGGGGTAAGTTTGAACCAGATCATGCAGGGCTTTAAATGAGATGGTCATATCATTTATTGTCCAAACCAAAATACTTAGGGATTAATATTAATAATGGTTCTTGGACAATTGATATGAACTGGGACTGTCCTGGGTAAGCCTGGGTATCCCAGTTACAGGTCTTTTTTTTGTTTGCTTGTTTTGTGTTTCTGTGGGAAGTCATGGGAAGCTTTTAAATAATGATGAGATTATGTTTTAAAATATAAAACATAACTTGATCAGTATGTGGACAATAGTTTGGAAGGGGCCAACACTATATAAAACGGGTAGTATGGAGGCTAGTGCAAATAGTTCAAGATAGAAATGATGTGGGCTTGGACCAGAGTGGTAGCAATTGGGATGGGAAAAAATGAAAATAGATTCAAGACAAGAAGAGGTACAGATATTTTCAGAGAGGAGTTAGGGATGTTGCTAAATCTTCTAATTTTCTTCTTTATTCTAGGAGTATTAATCACACACCTCCCGATTGAATGCTGGGTTCTGGGTGAGGTGGAGTGTTAATTCAATTGTTCTCTGACCTTGAGCAGCTATTTACCATTCCTATAGCACACCTACAGATTGAAGATCTGACAGTAATGTCTCTCCTGTTGAGAGATAAGGAGTGTTGAGAGGGAAAAGTAATAAAGAATGTTTAGCAAATAAAATTTATTATATGAATGCTAAATGATTCTTTAAATTTTAGAATGTTTTATATTAGAGAACTATGTATTATGTCTAGCTTTATAATATAGTGTTTTCATAAAGTTTAATTCCAAAGAAAGAAAAGTCAGTCTCATTAAATTAAAATATGAATTAAAACTGGTTTAGTTGATATATTGGGATAAAATGGTATATAAAAATGGTACTTGCATGTTATCTCAGTTGAAGGGTTTATTTCCAAGTTTCCAGAGTTATTCAGCATGTGGTGTAAAACAGACTCAATTCTCCTTTTCATTGATGCTCCATTGTTGTTTCTAGTGAATTTAAATTTCATGACAACATCTGCTATCACACCATTACCCTCTTGCCTGAAAACCATAAATATATTAAAAAATAGATAATTATAATTTTCAGTTGTTCTGTTTATATACTCTTATTGATTAAACATTAAAAAGATTCATTTGGGCAATTCAACTTTAGAATTTAACTGGTCACATAACAGTGTTTGCATACTTAATGATCTATCACACAATGCTGTTCCACAAATATTTGATTTTGATGCATAGTATGTTGTATCCACTATTTGGTATAGCTTGCTTTGAAGTCAGAATGCCAGAATTTGAATAATACTAGCTCTGCCATTTATGGTTTGACTTTGGTAAGGTTAATTTTCTATTACCTAAACCCATTAATGTGGCTACAAAAGCAAAATTTAACTTTTGTAGTCATATGTTAAAATTTTACCTCTGTTATCAGCTAACCGCAGATAGTTCTCACAGTGAGCCTTAATAATTTGACTGAAGGCTATAATTATCAAACATTGATATAATTTCCACTTCTTTCTGTGTAAATTACCATGTAAATCATTTCCTTCACCTAACATTGGCCATCTTCTCTCCTGAAAAGGTGCTTTAGACAAATTTGTCTCTCATATTCATTCTAGGCCTCCTCCTCTCCTCTCAATAGTCATTTCTGCCGTAATATTTATTCCAGATATTAATTTAATATTTACTTAGCAATATTAAATAGGTACCTTCTTGCACTAGGCACTGTTCTTGGTTTCAGAAATTAGCTGTGACCAAGATTCACAGTTGCTATTCTCATGGATTTTGCAGTTTAGATGGAGGAGTAGACACTGAAGAAATAATTTATATCCATTTTTAACATCTCAAAAGCCCAAATAATTAAAAAAAAACCTTCTCCATATAAAATAACCAGAAGTGTTTGATAAAATACAATACATTTCATTTGGAATGCAAAGCTAAAGTCACGTTAAAGGAAGGGAAATCTTGGAAAGCCAAAAATAAGGAAAATGAATATTATGTGATAAGCACTAGAGTATCCAACAGGCTTGACTTTTAGCATTTACATAGTTGCTGGAGAGGACTCTTTGGGCTAGTGCTAAATAGGGAGATGAACATTAGGTTTCTAAATAAGACCAGGATTCTCAAAGAACTAAACCCTCAATGAAAGCATGGATTGGAAAGAAAAAAACGCGCTCATCATGTCATTTAAAAAAAAAAAAAAAGAAAAAAGGTCTGTAGGTCTATGGGTCTTAGGGTTCCAGGTCTAGACAGAAAAAAGAAGATTCTACTGATAATTTATGATCAAGAGCCTAGCTACCTGAAAGTTTTGGATTTATAGTACCACCACCTTCATGGTTCCAGAAACGTTAAGAAATTAACAAACCGACAAACAAAAAAGGTCCATATGCTGCTGATCCTCCTAGAGTAACAAATGCTCTGTAATATTGAATGTTAAATCCAGGCTGCATAGTGTCTTACTTATGAAGTGGGATTAAATATCAGCATACAATCCCAATGGCAAACAACATATCATGAGCTAGATTCAGCAGAAAAAGGAGAGCATCCTCAAAAGCGTCACATAATAAAATTAACAGATAACTATACTTGAAATGACTAATGACATAAAAGGGGAATTATAAATATGAGAAAAGTATAGGACTTTATCAAAACAGACCAGACAGGTTCACAAAAGAAACAAACAGAGCTTGCAGACAGGAATACATAATCATAACGTTTCCCTGAAAGTAAAAACTCAATGGGTGGGTTACATAGAATATGACAAAGCTGAAGAGAAATTAGTGAACTGAAAGATGAACATAAAGACATCACACAAAACGTAACAGATAAAGAGATGAAACATCAAATAGAGGCTAAGAGACTAGAGAAGGCTCAGTGTTTACCTAATGCAAAACTAAAGAATAACAAAAACAAAGGAGCAGCAATATTACAAGAGATGATGAGAATTATCCAGAATTGATGAAGGCATGAAGGCTTAGATCACAATGAATCTGAGGCATACTAAATAAAAAACCCCCCACACATACAAATACATCATTAAAAAACTGTGAACTCCACAGACAAATGGAAGATATTCAGACAATGGAGAAGAGATTAGCTACCAAAGAACATTTTGACTGAAGGACAGTTTCTTTAATAGCAATGAAAAAGGTGATATATAATTGTATATATACACTGAGAGTACAATAGCACTGAGACACAATAGCTATTAATTTGGAATTTTATATCCATACTAAAGTCTTATTCAAGAATGAAGATAAAATAGGACTTTTTGTAGACCAAAGAAAAATTAAAAAGATACTTTACAGATCATTTACTCTTGTGAAAATTTATTTATTTTATTTTAGAAAGAGAGCATGAACAGGGGAGAGGGGCAGAGTGAGAGAGAGAATTTTAAGCAGACTCCATGCTTGGCATGGAACCCAAAGCAGGACTCGATCTCATGACTGTGAGATCATGACATGAGCCGAAATTAAGAGTTGGACGCTTAACCAACTGAGCCACCCAGATGCCCTGACTCTTGTGAAAATTTATAAATGAAGTACTTCAGTAAGAAAGAGATTGAACGTAGGAGAGTTGAGGTACAGTAAGAAATAGGGAACAAAGAAAGTGACAAACTGGTAATCTATCATTACAATGACTGATTTGGTGTCATTATAAATAAGGTGGCGCTAAAACATCATTCATAATAACATGAATAAGAATTCCAAGTAGAAGGGTAATGGATTAAGCCAACTCTCCTTATTTAAATTTTAAGGATAATCACTAAAATAAGGCAAAGATGATTAGAATGCATTAGAAAATATTATCTAACTTTCTGTTTTAGGAGAAATGTCTAACCTATAAGAATATGTAAATAATAAAAATAAAAGGATAAATATATTGAAAAATGATGGCCACAAGAACATCAATGTAGCTATAATGGTATCAGGCACAAGAGATTTTAAGACTGAGGTGCTTGGGTGGCTCAGTTGGTTGAGTGATCGACTTCAGCTCAGGTCATGATCTCATGCTTTGTGAGCCCTAAAGTTTGAGCCCTATATCGGACTCGCTGCTGTCAGTACCGAATCTGCTTTGGATCCTCTGTCTCTCTCACTCTCTCTGCCCCTCCCCACCTTGCACACTTTTTCTCTCTCATCAAAAATAAATACACATTAAAAAAAGATATCTTAAGATTAAAAAAATTAATTAGGGATAAAAAAGATTAATATCTTGATAGAACTAATTCCTGAGGAAGATATACCAATTCCAAACATATAGGTACTTGACACTATGTCCTCAAAATATATTGCATAAGGAGAAATAGATAAATCTATAGTGGTAGATTTTATTTGAATGACAAGTATTAAGCTTAATAGGAAGGAACAGAATTAATGACCAGAAATTGATTCTTTGACATATGTAAACAATGTATTGCAGAAGTGGTATCACAAATGGAAGGAAAATGACTCATATGGAAAGATTTAAATCTATTTCTCATATCATATACAAAGTGTCTAAATATGAGCAAAAATGTTTACAACTTACGAGAAAATATGAATGTCTTTACATACATGAGTAGAAAGAATTTCTTAAATAAGACTATTTGCAACTGACTTTTCACAATAAAAGATGCCATAAGGTTTGAAGATATGCTATGGACAGGAAGAATATATTTGCAACACAGAAAGTGACAAATGATTGCTACCTACTATAAATACAGAATTCCTACAAGTCAACAAGAAAAGACTAACAAAAGTAGAAGAACCAATTCAAAGAAGAGGTATCTTTAGTGAATGACAAACTTTGAATAAGATACCCAAACAGGACCATGTGTTTTACACTAATTTATTTGATCTTTATAACAACTCTACCAAAGAGGCATGTACCCTCCTCTTGTGAACTGTAACAAACTATCTTTTTAAGGGTAATCCTTTCCTGATTTTTTTTGACTTACCGTACCTCAAGCTTTCTATTTACACACTGTGTTTAAAACTGAAGGGAAAGGGGGAAAAGTGTGTGCACATTTCCAGCAGAGAGAATAGCTTCTATGAAGGTCTTGAGGTTAGGGCCAGTGAAGAACTGAAGGAAGTCTAGTTGGATGATAGTGAAAGATAAGCCCAGGAGAGGCCAATGGAAGGATGGAAGGATTTTAACCAGGGGAGTAATATGTTTAGAATTTTGTTTCAAAAAGTCTTTCTGACTGCTTTGTAGAATGTGGAGTGGAGCAAGACTGGAGGAAAGGAGACTCATTAGGAGGCTGTTCATAGTCCAGGAGAGAGATGGTTGAGGGCACTGTTTGAAGAAAAGTTACGGATCTTAGGGATATTTAGAAAATAGAACTGAAAGATTAGATGATTGGATGTATGGGTTGAGGGAGAGGAGGAATTAAAGATGACTTACATATTTCTTGAGCAACTAGGTTGAAAGTGACACCTCAATTAATTTGAGGTAACATTTGGTGGGAGAGAGATGATAGGTTCAGGTCTGGATTTAGTAAGTTGAGTTGTCTGTGAGACACCTGTGTGATGACATTAAGGAGATGGCTGTGTACATTCATGACTGGAGATTAGAAGAGAGGACTGGCCCAGAGATGCAACTTTGAGAATGATGAACATATAGGGGTAAATTAAGCCACTGAAAGTCAAGAATGTGAACTGAGAAGATGAGAGGCTTATAGCACAGCCTAATGTCCAACATTTGAAGGACGTGCAGAGAAGGAATAGAGCTAGTGAAGAAAATTGAGGAGTGAATGGAGAGGTAAGAGGAAAATAGGGTGTGTAGGGTCATAGAAACTACAGGATGGTACTATTTTAAGAAGGATTAAAAATACAACAGTACCAAATATCACTGAGAGGTCCAAACAGAAGATGATATAATTTGCTTGGAGCTTGTGATTTGAATGTCCTTGTTGAATTTGGCAAAGGCGATTAGCATTTTGTGGTGGCATCAGAAGTAAGATTGCAGGGGATTGAGCAGTAAGTGGGAAGTAAAATACTACAGATGACTCATTCAATCCTACAAGTTTTGAAAGCCAGTGGCTAGTACAGAGATTTTCACAAGACAGTGCTAAGGCGAAAGTGTGCTGAACTGACTAAAATTGATTTGGTAGTACTCTTCCCATGGATTCTTCCTTCCCCTCTCATTTCTCAACAAAACGTATCTGACCAGATGTTCATGCTCTGGACTTACTAAGTATTTCTATAGCAAATAAGAACTATTAATTTTCTTGTGGTGGTGGTATTTGGGAAACACCTCCCTTTCAAAGGACTTTTGCATATTATTTGAAGGATTGGGTAATGTGGGCATTTGAGGCATTTGTGGTAAGGTCAGTAAGGGTCAGTATTTTAGCTGGGAGGGCCTGTCTCATCACATCACACAGATAAGTATATATTCAACTAAGGTAGGAATGTCAAATAACTAGAATGCGTGCTGCTACTCCCCTTATTGTTAATTCATGCCACACATGCTTGGATTTGACCACAAGGTCCTTTGTGTTATAGCATTCCAGGCAGATACAAACCAAAAAGCTTGATGTTGGTCATAGTGTTCTGATCTTGGCTGAATATGCCCAGGACCACAGAATTGCACAACTCCAAGGGGGCACTGTTTACATAGACTGTATTGTGAATGGTATCCACTGGATTTATACAGTAGGATCGCCTTGTTACTGTACCCTCACCCAACTCTCTTTAACCTTTTTTTTTTCTACCATGTATTCAAGTGATATGCTTACTTACATTAGTAATAGATCAAAATGTGGCATGTTTTGTTTTTATTTATTTGCATTGTTTTTTAAGCTGCCCATAATACTACTTTCATAATATTGCAACAAATTGTGTGAATGTCTCATTATCTATGCTGTGAACAAAAGTCAAATGGGCCATATTGTTTAATATAAGCTTAATATATTACTAGTAATATTACTATTTAATAAACATTAACGCTTTAATGTTTATTTTTAAGAGAGAGAGAGAGCGCGTGCATACACTGGGGAGGGGCAGAGAGAGGGAGACACAGAATCCGAAGCAGGCTCCAGGCTCTGAGCTGTCAGCACAGAGCCTGACATGGGGCTCGAACCCACGAACCATGAGATCATGACCTGAGCTGAAGTCTGACACTTAACCAACTGAGCCACCCAGGTGCCCCTAAGCTTATATATATTTTTATATAGTTCCACTTACCTCAGTTTGACAACATGAGCTCTGATGAATTGATTTCTTAAATTTGATTCTTGGAATGTTTTAGTAATCTATAGAAAGAAAGGGGAAAATGTTTTTATGCTTCCAATTGTTCTCCTTCCTCCCAACCTTGCAACACAGGACTTAAGTTAATGAGGAATAGGGACTGGAGTTTTCAGTTCAGTTCAGTTCAGTTCAAATTTCAATGAAATTTTAGTTCAATTTCATCTCAACACATAGGATTGATTTAGTCTGGGGAAACAGCCTTTTGATGCAGTGCCTATTTCTTCACTTATGATACAAACATGATAATGGATAGGATGCATCTTCACTAGAAGGCATCTAAACATCAGATGTTGTACTTAGTGTGATTTGGTGGCTCTTCCCAAGGGTGTTGGACAAAAATCAAGTAAACAATGAAAAACAGAGTACTATTTTATATTTCTTCACTGATTGAGGGTATCAGTATTATCTTTGTATTCTAGAATAGTCTAGAATTCTCATACCTCAGTAATGTTCATAGTTGATAAGAACTGAAGTAAGATGTGGATTATTTAAATTCTAACAAAGTGAATCATTAAATTTGTTAATAGACCAGCCATTAAAATGTAAGCCAATTACATAATGTTTGCAGTTATCACACATTTCCATCATTAGAGAAGAAAGATCTTATTAGCTACCCATGAAGATAAATCACCTTATTTTTAGTGTCTTCTTACTTGATAGGTATGGTTTTGTTTATATTATTCATGAGCTGAATAATGGAAATAATGTTGTTTTTGTGATTTCAACCACCCTCCAGTTATCAGTTTCTTTTCTGTTTAACCAGATATGGAAAGTTCAGTTTTCAAGAAAAAGATAAAATATGTGGCAATATGATCTATTATTATAGTGGTCTCCAAAAATTTTTGATTATGCATTCCTATGGATAAAATATTTTATGCATGAGTAGCACAAACATGTATATTTATTTATAAATTATATATATGCAGTAACACTGTACTGCTAATAATATATACTATAAAACATTGACGAAATTAGAAATTAAAAAGACCAAATTAACAGAGCAAACATTTAGTCATTTTATCCCCTTTATATTTAGTAATAATATTTTCATTGGTAATGTGGATAGAATTTATAATTTTTGAAATACTTTGTGATAAAATGATTCAAAGTTATGATTCTAAGTTTAATTTAAATACTTGGTTTGGAATGCTGAAGACATTTCCACACCATTATGTGGCTCTAAATGTATAAAGTGCCTCATTGGCAGAATTTAATAAATCATGACACAAAGTTGTCAGTCCCTCCCAACCATTGTGCAAAGGTTTTGTTGAAATTTAACATGTGACTTTCCATCTTCCCTGATTTCAATTGGTTATCCTTGCAAACCAAATGGAATGTGTTTCATTTTATATGTTTTTTTTAAAGAAGTGTGTTTAGGGGCACCTGGGTGACTCAGTCGGTTAGGCGTATGATTTCAGCTCAGGTCATGATCTCAAGGTTTGTGGGTTTGAGCCCCACCTTGGGTTCTGTGCTGACAATGCAGACCCACTTCAGATACTCTATCCCCCTCTCTCTGCCCCTTTCGTGCTTGTGCTCTCTCTCTCTCAAAAATAAATAAACATTTAAAAAACATTAAAAGAAGTATGTTCAAAATCAACCAAACATGATAGTTAATCTTTTCCCCCCAGTTTTTATGTGTGAATGTCTAAGCACTTTTATAGGTAAGATGCAACATTTTCAGTAAAACACAAGAAAATCCAAACACCTCATGATGGACCCGTTGCTAAACATATTTTCAAAGTCTTCTCTCCATGGTATGAACTTTATTTAAAAAGCACCTAATTTCTTACACTTTGAAGAGACAGGGTATGTATGTGTGTTTGTGTGTATTAAATATCTTCTAAGAAAGATACTGTTTTTTGCTTCACTTGGTAAATTTCCTTTAGTCAGTAGCAGTGAAGTGTCAGTTCTGTTATTACCTTACTCTTCCTTTACTTGGTCATTACTGTCCTTGGCATATTAGAGTTATCTCCGAATTGTGGTTTTAAAATTTGTGTTTTGCAGGATTCTTCTCAGTTCCTTTAGTGATTTTGGGGAGACTTTGTTTAGTTTTAGAACTAGATAATAAAATCTTTAAATCCAGTTGAAACTGCACATTGTTGAAATCTACTCAGAGCAAGTAAAAGTGTTACTGCCCTTCCCCTCTTCCCTCAAGATACCTTTACAAACATTGTGTGGGACCAGCTGACATAAAACCAAACAAGGTACCAATGCCAATCCATTTATTAAATAGTAACAAAACACTTCCTTCTAAAAAATACTCTTTATGAGAAGAAAACATATAGAGTGATATCCAAGTATTTGAGTATTCACGATTAATTACTGTGAATCCCTCCCTGGAATGCACAACCCCATTTTGGAGACCACTGTGAGCCTCTGACTACAATGATGTCTTTATTTTGTATCCCTAAGACTTGGCACAGGAACCAACAGATAGAATGCATCTTTTATTTATTCATTCAAAGAACATTTCATTGTCAAGTATGTTATCAAATTGGGGTTTTTTTTGGCATTAAGTAATGATCAATGCTTTTTTTTTTTTAAGCTTACTTATTTATTTTAAGAGAGAGGGCCTGTGCATAAGCAGGGGAAGGGCAAAGAGAGGGAGAGAGAATCCCAAGCAGGCTCTGTGCTGTTAGCATAGGGTCCATCTTTGGGCTCAATCTCATGAACTATGAAATCATGACCTGAGCTGAAATCAAGAGACAGACGCTTAGCCGACTGAGCCACCCAGGCACCCCAATAATTAATGCTTGTTAAATGGATGTAACTGAAATGAATTTTACCCAGAAGCCCTGATGGTTTAAGTGATATGATAAAATTAATCTCAAATGGGTATTGTTTTCTTTCTCTTCCTATGAACTAGTTTGTTCATGGGACTATAACTAGATATATTTTGGAAAAAGTGGCAATTGTTTGCAGAATTTATTGCATTATCACACCTGATAACAAAGGGGAGTTTCAACAGTTCAGTTGATCCCAGGTATGAATCCTGACTGAAATCTTTTGTTTTATTGACAGAGACCCATCCCATTTAGTCAGAATGCGCTCATGGTTTTGATATATATATTTTGCAAACTGGTGCTTTCAATATTTCTAGATGGCCTTATTCATTTTTTTCACTCACTCAACAACAGTTTTTCAGTAACTTTTTTGCTGCAAACCCCTTCTATAACGCACTGGGTACAATGGTGAGAGAAAATAAACAGTCCTTGCCATTATGGAGCTTACATTTAATGGCAGCAGACAAGCACCAATCAAGTTATCATCCACATTTAAGTAAAATTACAACTGATAAGTACAGAAATACAGTAGAGGAATTTGATCCAGTCAATATTAGAGAGGTTTCTTGGAGGAAATGCTGGTGGAGTTGAGATTGTTAGGAAGAATCAAAGTTAGCTAGTTGAAGAGGAAGGAAAAAGCCTCACAAGTGAAGTGAATGGCACATGCAAAGTCCTGAGGTGGGAACACACAGGTGTGTTTCAGGAATGAAAGAAGGCCAGTGCAGCTGTAGCATAGAGAGCAAGGAGGCTAGGGAGCCAGAATGGCCAGACCATGCATGTCTTGTTAGTGGTCTTTATCATAAATAATGGGAAGTTGCTGAAGTGTTTTAAACAAAAGGATAATATAATCAGATTTGCAATTTGAGAATAATTTCTTTTGCTGCCTATGGATATTTAGTTTTAGGGAAGAAATGCAAATCAGTTAATGCTGTTTTAGTAGTTCAGAGTAGAGGTGATGGTTTGGATGGACATGGCGTTAGTAGGTATGAAGAGAAATGAATGGATTTGAGGGAAATAAAGAAGATAAAACCTGCAAGGTTGGTAATGGATTGGGTATTTGGAATGATAGAGGGCAGTAATTCAAAGATGAATTCCAGGGTTTGGGTTTGGAAAACTGAATAAATGTTGTTAATGGGGACAGGATTATTGGAAGGAGGCTAGGATGCTCTGGGGAAATCATGAGTTTGATTTGGGGCAGAATAAATTTAAGATTAATAAAAAAACAGCCAAGTGGAGACATTAGGCTGGCAGTGTGGTGAACAGATCTGAAGTACAGAAGAAAAGTCTGGGCTGGAGACAGAATGAGTCATTAGTGTACAAGTGTTGGTTGAAGTAACACTCATCAAAGAGAACATCTAAGGATAGAAAAAAACCAGTGTGAGAAAAGAGGAGAGCATAAGTCAAAGCCTTGGGGAATTTCAAAATTTAATGACAGTATAAAGGAAGGTGAGCCTGTAGAGACAGAGAGGAGTGGCCAGAGAGGCAGGATAGGAAAAACAGATGAATGAATATATTGCATGAAAGTCATAAAATCATAGGCTTTTTGAGTTAGAATGTACTGTGAAAATTATCTGGTCCAATGACTTTATTTCACTGATGAGTAAACTGAGAGCTAGAAAAGAGAGATGAATTGCCTCATAGAAGTTTCTGAGACTATTCTATTGCTCATGAAGGAAAACAATGTTGTCTGTGGGACAAGGACAATGATGATACTCATGTTACCATTGGGAAATGGTATGATACTTGGGTTTGGAGTCAGGAGACCTTGGTTTGAATTCTGGTTCTACTACACTCCAGTTGAATGGTCTTTGACATGTTTCCTAAACTCACAACCTTTATTTTATGCATCTATAAAAATTATTTGTCAATTTATATGACTGTATAATACATGTGAAAGTGCTTTGTAAGCTATAGATTAGCACCTTATTAGAGTATCATTCATACAATGTTTTAAATGTTCAAAGTGGTTTTACAGAAGGATAAATAAATGAGATTATGGAAATCATACATCAGAAGAATTTCAAGTGAAATCTTTTCCTGCCAGGTGTTTAAATATATTATAAAACCACAGTACTCTCAATAGCTTGGTACTAAAAACTGAAATAATAAAATTATAAAAAGAAAATTAGGGTTAATATTTTAAAGAGCATTTAGAATGAATAAAGCCATTTTTAATATGACACAAAATGAGAAATCATAAAAGGGATTGATAATTTAGCTCTATAAACATATAAAATATATATGAAATATATAAAATACATATGAAATATATAAAAAAATTAAATGTTTAACATTAAAAAATCCCTACATCATAAATAGGATTGAGAGTCAAATCACATTATTAGAGAAATATATGCAATGTGAATGACAGGCAAACTTTAATATGCTAATAAGGATAAGTGGTATTTTTTTTTGTTTTTTTGTTTTTTTTGAATCCATATAGAATAGACAAATGCTCCAGTAAGAACATGGGCAAAGTCATGATCAGGCAATTGACAAATGAAGTCATAAAAATGACCTATTACTATATGAAAACAGATTAAATCTTAGTAATCAAAGAAATGAAAATCCAAATAATAGTGAGATATCACTTCTCACCTACTAAATTAGCAACAATTAAAATGATTTACATCGTTGAGGGTTAATGCTGTGGGGAAATAAGCATACTTGTGCATACTTATGTGCTGCTGGTGAAAACTTAAACTGGAGCACTTCTGGAGTGCAGCCTAAAAATTAATCTTATTGTATATATAAACCACATCTTGTTTATCCATTTGTCAGTTGATGGACATTTAGGCTGTTGTTGAAAGTGCTGCTATAAACATTGGGAGTGGAGGAGGGCACTTGTTGGGGTGAGCACTAGGTGTTGTATGGAAACCAATTTGATAATAAATTATATTTAAAAAAAACAAAAAATAAAAAAAACAGGTACAGTTCGGGGAGCCTGGGTGGCTCAGTCTGTTAAGCATCCGACTTCGGCTCAGGCCATGATCTCACGGTTCGTGGGTTCGAGCCCCGCGTCAGGCTCTGTGCTGACAGCTCAGAGCCTGGAGCCTGTTTCAGATTTTGTGTCTCCCTCTCTCTCTGACCCTCCCCCACTTGCACTCTGTCTCTCTCTGTCTCAAAAATAAATAAACATTAAAAAATTTTAAAAAATAGGTACAGTTAAAAATAAATAAATAAAAATTAATCTTAAAAATGCAGAGACCACTATATTGATATAAGCAACTGGTTGATAAATACATGGGAGAATTGACTGAAGAATTTTAAATAGTCTTCAAACATTCAATGCTTAACGCTTCACTCCTCTACTCCTTACGTGTGGCTTGCACATAGTGTCTTTCGTCCAAAGAGTATGGTATGGAAAAGAGAGGAAGTAACTTTACAGTGTAGAAACCTGACAAACACTACTTCAGCTGGGTGATCAAGTTGACAGTGATAAGTCATGTTGACAATTTAATGAACCCCCTTCATGTGATGGAGTGAAAATGATACTCTTTCTCTATGGTTGTCCTCCCCTGAACCTGTAATTCCACCCTAAGCATGAGGAAATAGTTTAGAAAGCCCAGTTATGGGATTTTACAAAATGCCTGCCCAGTACTCTGCAAAACTCTCAAGGTTCTCAAAACAAGGAAAATCTTAGGATCTTCATAGATTCTCCTCCCAAATCACTGATTCAGCTGTTATTCTGATCTCATTAAACATTTAAATGATATACCTAACTTCCTTTGCTCTAATCCCATGCTAACTAAGCAGTTGTCCCATAAGTTGGCTTCTAGTGAGGTTTGCCTCTCGGGAAAAATGTGTTAGACAAGCCAGTGATTCAGTCCTCCAGCCATGAGAGTCCTCATTAGATTAACTTAGTGGTTCCCAAATTGTGGTCCTTGGACCATTAGCATCAGTATCACCTGGGAACTTAGAAAAGGAAATTCTTCAGTTTACCCCAGACCTATTGAATCAGAGACTCTCACATCACGGCTCAGAAATTTGTGTTTTGAAAAGCCTGCCAGGTGATTTTGTTAATGTTTAAGTTTTAGAGCAACTGGATTAATTTATATTCTTAGGACTCTTTAAAAGGAAGGGTAAGTAAGTAACCTTGACATTGGTCAACTCTGACTCTCTGGGTGAAAGGTCGCACACTGGTCCATGGTCATAAATGAATGCAAAGGGCCCACTTGTGAGGTTTCCTGGCAGGCCTCTTCAACTGAAAGCCCGAGCTTGCTTTGCATATTTTCTATGTGTATCATTGAGCCAAAGTAGGGTGTTGTTTAACCTATGTTATTATGGACATGCAAACATATCTTTTAACACCTGCTACCTGTGTGTTTAGTTGGATAAGAAAAAGGAAAGAAGGCAAAATGAAAAGGATTTAGAAAGGCAATCTCAAGGAGAGCAGTAATAAATGCTCAAGTTGCACAAACAATAGACTTCCAGCCTTTGAAGTCATAATCATATAAAATATTAATTTATTCAAGACTCTTCTAACACTTTCCACTTATGACTTAAAAAATGTAAAGAACCAGTATACTAGCAAATTAACTTGGAAAAATCACAAAGAAACATATCTTTCAGTATTCAGGGAAGAAAACAATATAGAGCATCTAGCAATTACAGATATATCACAAAATATCAGATTTATTATCAAATTTGTTTGATGATGGGATAAAGAGCAAAGAGAAATATTAACTTACCATAGATTCAATTCTTCCACTCAAATCCCTATATTCCTGTGTAGCTGGTGAATTTAACTGATTACTGTATTTGACATTTAGGATTTGAAAGCTGCTATGATAAAAATAAGACTTTTGATCTGTAAAACAAAGAAAAGGCAGAATCAATCTCACTGCTAAGTAATCTTTAGTTTATTCAGGATTATGGGAGGCTATCTTACACAATTTAAAAAAAGTTGCTTCTCTTAAAACTCCAAACTTACTATAAATGTAACTATAATAAAATTATTCATCTCTCTCTTTTTTAAATTGACAAAGCTGAAAATTAAAAAATTTTTTTCAACGTTTTTATTTATTTATGGGACAGACAGAGACAGAGCATGAACGGGGGAGGGGCAGAGAGAGAGGGAGACACAGAATCGGAAACAGGCTCCAGGCTCCGAGCCATCAGCCCAGAGCCCGACGCGGGGCTCGAACTCACGGACCGTGAGATCGTGACCTGGCTGAAGTCGGATGCTTAACCGACTGCGCCACCCAGGCGCCCCAAAGCTGAAAATTTAAAGATGTAGGAAAATCAGAGCAGCATCATTTGTGAAATCAAACTGCTCAGAAGTATCATAATTTTCATTTTTACTATATTTTTGGGAGATTTGTGATTGCAGATTTATTCAAGAAATATTAATGAATGTCTATAATATGCTATTATTCATTTATCCCTAATGAATACCCAAAATAATTCTGAATAGTTTTTAAAATTATTTCAAATAATAATCATTTTAGGGGTATTATTGACTTGTCATTAGTTTTTTAGACTAAAACTAGAAAATAAGCCTTTGAACAGGATATCTAATTGGTTGTCCAGTGTGAATTGTTTTCATCAAAAAAAGTCTTCCAGAGGACATATTCAGCTGTGTGAGGAAAATAAAGACTCCCAAAACACACTGTATACATCTTAGAAACATTATGAACAAGGGCATAACCTAATCTGTCTCAGGAAAATCCCTGCTTTCTTTTGATCATTCATATGCGATAACTAATGCAGAGAAATACTTCAATCAGGAGAAAAAGTTGGAGATCCTGGTGGAAGGGTAATGTATTCCTTTGTAGTGGAAGGACAAGTCTTTGAAGGGCTGTAAATGGTCACCCTCTGAAGAGGATTAACCTAGGTTCTGTTTGTGTGACAATATAGTACCATCAAAAGTGAAAATTCATTAATTTAATTGGAAACTTGAGATTTCTTTTTCCTGCCTCTGTAGTTCACCTAAGACATAGTTGACTCTGGGTGATTTGATAGCAAAATGTAGCAACAACTTTGTAATTAGATTGGCTGAGAAATATTATTCCTCATTACTGTTTTTTCTAATGTTGGTAATTTTATTGTGCCGCTAGGAGTTTTTCAACTCTCAAATAAGCATTTTTGCCCATTTACAATAGAACATACAATAAGTTATGTTCTCTCTTTCTCTCCATATTCATGGATACCCACATACCTACACCCACACATATGATTTAAATGACTTAGCACAATTGTAGCTGAAATAAAATAACCTCAAAGTGCATTTATAAGTGATAAAATCAGATTATAGCCTATGTTATCTAGTGAAATTTAACATATTTACGTTAAAACATCTGAAAGGGATGTTCACTGAAATATTAAGGAGCATTGTTTATGAATGAGCAGGGTATATGTGTTCTTTATATTGTTTCTTGTCCATATGATCTATATTTTTGTTATAATAGAGAAAAGTAAAAGAACAGATCTTTTTAAAAATTTGTTTTTTTCCCTTATCTTTCATAACTGTTCTCTTAACTAAGACTGTTTTATCAGGAAATAGATCATGAATTAACAAATAACTAGGTACATCCAATTTTTAGGTGTTGAAACTTAAAGTTCTTTGCAATATTTCACTTCTACAGTTTTATCAGGTTATTATATGAAGAAGGAAATCATGATATTAAGTGAAAAAACACAGTAAGTAAATTCTAATGTCAGAAAAGAATCAAGAGACGTTTTTCATTTGGCTAGAGTAATTCTTGCCTGGGTAATAATGTTTATTTAAAAAAAAAACAAAAGAGACAGAGAAGAGAAAAGTACTGATTGAGGGAATATATAGACAGAAACATGTATTTAGAGATATAGAAGACCCTCAATTAGGTTATATTAGAAAATAAAAGTGGCAATAAAAGAATGACAGACTTGTCATCTGAAGGTGTATTTAGTTATTTGGTCTAAAAAGTGGTACTTTTAGTCTTCTAGTACTTACCAAAGGCTAAAAAGTGGATGAGTAGAGCTATGGTCACTGCCAGGATTACCACTCCTGCCACAACAACGAAACCCACTACATAGGGATTCAGGAATCTTGAGGCTGATGGTACCCGTGCTGGCCTTAGAACAAGAGAAAATGATCAAAGACTAATTCTTTCACTTAGAGAAGCCATGATTTCAGTTCTCATGATCATTATTGCCTCCCCAAGTCTTTTAGCCTATATGTGGTTCTATTTATAGGAAACTGCAGTGATTATTGATCAGAACATAATCCTGGAAATGAACCTGAACTAACATTCTCCTTAATAATTTTTCTTTCAAATTTCTTTCAGCACAGAACTGTTGACATTTTGGTAGTTGATAGAAAAATAAGTAAATCTGACCTATGCTTTGCACTTACTTTCCCTTCTTCTGTCAGTTGATGAAGTTCTCAAGAATAACAGCTAATTGTTCTGTTTTGCTGTAAGTTTTTCTAAGACCCTATGTTGGACACTTACTGTAGTAACCTCCCATAACTGGGCACCATCCCAGTGGTGTATAGAAGATTAATCATTTTGGGTGGGGAGTGGGGGAAAGGGAGTCAGAACAGTAGCATTCCTCACTGTCATATTCTCCATATTATTAAAAGTGGGGTGTGAACAGAGGATAAGTGTTGAGATCCATAAAGAGTAGCAAGCCCCTGAAATGAAGAACTATACCAGCAGCAGATTTGCATGATTTATCATTTTTCCCCCATGAATTTGTCAACTTCAGTGTGAGTCAAAAGATTTGTACTAATAGAGTACATGGTATTATATTGAGTATATAGTCCAGATGCTATCTTCTTCACCTACCCACAACCACATATACTTGCACGAGGGAGGTAACCAGAAGGGCTAAGTGTGAATTTCTGTTTTATCCCTTGTGTGCTTGGAGATCACACTGTCATTAATCTGAGAGTTTCCTAGTCTGACAAATGGAATTAATAGTATCTGCCTCACAAGCCATTTTGAAGATCAATGAAGTTATGTTATGAAATATATTTCTAGTTAAATAGGTTACCACTAGGCTGTGTGCCTTTGGAGGGAAGAGATAGTGTGCATGCTTATGTTTCAGACACTTTGCAGGTTGCCTGGCATAAATAGGTGATAAATACTTATGATATTTATAAATACTTGTTGCATGTGTTAACTTATAAGCATGTGTCAGATTTAAAAGACTTAACAGAGCTGAAAAGCAGTTACATTTAGCCAGAATATAGTCTTTCATTTTTCCTATTTGTTTTGCCAACATTCTGGTATAAGTGTGAAAAGAATGCTCTGAGGGTCAGTGATTCCCAGACATTTAGGTTTCATTTCAGGGTTGCCTGATCTTGTTTGGGCTCTGCATAACTCAGAAACCTACAGAAGGGCACTTCCTGCTATTTTGCAATGTACCACCTGCACATTGTATTCTGTGGTTCTGGGACCAGTAACATTTCAAAAGATTATTGGAGGCAGACCTAGACTTGCCAACCTTCAATTCTGGTGGATAAACATGTTAAAAAAAATAACCATGCTCAAACCTTATCATTTAAAGAAAGGACACTGAAGTACCTAGAAGTAGGAAGGACGTAATCTCAGGCTATCAGAAAATAAATAACTTGGCTTTAGCCTTATGATACCTGTTTACTCTATTGCTCTTCCTTTGTTCATTTTGCTATACTGGTGAAAACTGACTGTCACTGATGCTGGTCCAGAGTCCAGTATTTGGAAACCACTACTGTGGTAAACTTCAAGTTGGAGAAAATTGGCACTTTGACATTTGCTGATTTTTGAGACTCCATTTACTCATCTTCTACCTTAGGTGGTCACTGTACCAATGACATGCGATCACAAATTCAGAGTTTGGCATTTGTGATTTCAGAAAATGTTAGTGGCTGCTGAGTAGTGGCAGAGCCAAAAGGAGACAGGTTTGGAGTCTAGGGTAAACCCAAAAACCTAATGGATTTTGGACCAATGGATTGACCCTTCTCCTCAACCAGAGATGAACTAATGTGTTAAGATTTGTGAGTGTGGAGGGAGAAGTACTGAAAGATTAGGAGTAGGTTGGAGGCTGAAAAGAAAAGCCAAAGGCTCAAGTCAGCATATGCTTTAGCTTGGATGAGCCTCCCATGGGAATGGCTTTAGCACCAACTTTGCTTCAGTTCAAGGAAAACACGTTAAACTCAATGACTAAAAAGCACCATGAAACATATGACTCAATAAATAAAGGGTGTGGAGCTCAAGTCATCTAATCTCACAAGCCATAATTAATTGCATAAGAATGGGTTGTTCCACCCTGTAGAAACAGCTGAAGAAATATCTTTCTTGTTGATAGTGAACCTTGTCATTGAACCCCTCTGCATGTGGCTGGTTACAAAGCTTAGGCCAACACAGTCTAAATTGTGCACAATATTTACTTTGTAAACTAGTAGAGAAAACATGTTTGTAAACACTGAATTTTTACTCAATGCAATGGAAATCTGTGCAAGAAAATACTTTGCTTTCAAAGCTTGTTCCTGATTAGTGAGATTTTTAGTGCTTGCATTTAAACAGCAAAACAGATAATTCAGTTGTAACATGTTTAACCATCTTCCCCCTCTCTTTGCTCTCTTTTATTGACTTGAAAACGTTATGTTAATGTTGGAAAATGTATTCCATACTTTTATCATGAGAGTGTAAGTGTCAGGCATTGTACATGTATATTGCCAATCTTCACAGTTGTAAAGCAGGTATTATGAACCCTGTTTTGAACATAGGAGAACTGAGGGTCAGAGAGTAAATAACTAAAAATTACTCAGGAATGGCAGAGCTGAAAACTGAAACTAGGTTTGTTTGAATCAAAGCACATGCTCTTCCTTTCATATACACCTCCTCCCTCACACTACAGGAGATAGGAAAGCTTTGGGACTTCTGTCTCTTCTGACTTCACTTGGGGGAAGCAAAGGGGATCAACATATACTGAGAGGTAGGACTTTAGTAAGTGTGCAATAAAATAATTGTTGATTTAATTTTAACTTGAAAGTAAGTCTTACATTAATATATCAAATTTATATAAGGCTACTGTAGTAATTAATCTTTGCTATTGACACATACTTACAACCATTATAGGGCTGTGGATTAATAGAGCCATTGGGAATAATTTCCATTATCTGAAAGAATGGAGGAAAACAGTGACAGGGTAACTGCAAATTCAGGTGCACATGATATGTATATAAAGGACTTTTAGACAATTTTGTGTCCTTTTAAATAAGATTTCAGATATCTTAGTAACAAAGGTTTGGTCCACAGTTGTCTTCTCCTACGAAGCATTCTTCCTGAGTAATCATACTTTATGTCATGGTTTAGGAAACGTTCTATAGGATAATATTTTCTAGGATAGATCTTTAGCCCAGACCTCTGTTTTTGAGTTCCATGCCATTACTGCCAATTATCACCAGACATCTTATGGATGTTTTAAAACCTCCTTAAATATAACAGTTCAGTTCAAAACTGAATTTTCTCCCCAGCACTACACTTACTCTGCACTGTTTCTAAAATTGGTGAATGTCACTGCTATCTACCTTGTATTCTAAGTTGGAGACCTAGGGATTAGCTGCACCTGCTCCCTCTTAGTCACTTTCCACATTCAAGAGATCACCAAACAGTGCTTATCTTATACCTAATTTTTTTTCCTATTTTAATCTATTTTGTTCTTAATTTTGACTGTTATCATCTGACTTATATTGCTTGAAATGCTTCTTAACTGGTCTCCCTTCTTCCATTAACTACTCAATTATTAATTAGTTAATGCAAGAAGAAACCAGGAGAAGAATGATTTTGGCAGAGGGAACAGCAGGCTCTGAGCCAGGAGCTCACCTGGTAAATCTGAAGAAGAGCAAGGGGGCAGCTGGACTGGGGTGGAATGAGCAAGGTAGAGGTAGAGGGCATGAGAGGGAGATAAGATAAGAGTAGGAGTCAGCGGTGGGGCAGATCTTTTAGGGCTTTTCATGTAAGGGCTTAGGTCTGCCTTCTGAGTCAAATAAAAAGTCTTTGAGGTTTTGAGCAAAGGAGTGACATCAGATCTATTTCTTTAATAGGATCACTCTGGGTGATAGGATGGAGGGTAAATAACTTGTCATTCAGTAGTTGAGGTGGGACATGATACTAGTTGAGACAAGCATGGGAGCAGTGGAGGTGGTAAGAGAAATGTCAGAGTTTGGATATATTTTTAATTTAGACCGTAGAGGATTTGCTGATGATTCATTTATGAGATATGGGAAAGGAAGGGCTCTAGACTGAATTCAGGATTTTTGTTTCTTTCTAATCAAGCCTTTAAAATCCTTCCAGGGACTTTTTGAATTTAAATCTTAGGTTCTGACTTTCTCCCCCTCCCGTGTCTCATTTGAAAATTTATCTATAGCTTGTCAAGCTCCTCAGGATGGCATCCAAACCTTCCACGTGGCATTGAAAGCTCTTCATAGTCACCTCTGAAGCTTCATCTTCTGTTGTATCCTCATGTGCCCGCTTAACCCCAGCCAGACCAAATGGGACAGCCACGTCAGTGTGATGACCCTTTGTCTAGAAAATGTGATACCTCAACTTCCTGGCAGATTCCCCTTTTATTCTGAAGATAATTTAACCATCTTTATTTTCCCTCCAGGTAGATGCCTTTTTCTCCCCTAGCTTCCCCTCATCTGATCTCATAATGTCCAATGAATTTCCCTCTTCTAGTCCTTATCCCTTCATGTGGGAAACAACGATCTTCTTCCCTGCACCCACCTCCAGGCTGTATCTCATGAAAAGTAGACCTGCATCTTGTCTGTCAGGACATGCCCCATCCCTAGCATAATACCCATCCCAGAGTCGGCATCAGGTTTGTTTATGGAAAAAAATGATGAGTGACACTGAAAAGAAGGATTTAAAAATAATTTATAGTTTGGAAGGACTTCATATAGGATTGTGTGATGTGCATTTTTATTTTAAATACTGACAAAATGTAGATTGGAGAATAATCTCTGCCATCTAATGAGTGCTTACCATGTACCTGGCACTGTATTGACTTTTTCTACATCATTGAATTTAATCCTTGTAAATAACCCTAGTTTACAGATGATGAAATAGAGGCTTACTTACTCAGCTAGTAAATGACAGAGCTGGAATGTGAATCCAGGTCTGTCAAGCTCAAACTGCAAATGTCCACATCAGATGGGAGGAGATTTTTATGTTAATTATCATGTTGTTGTTATCCATTTCTATCCCCTACCTTATTGCTGATGCTAAGAAATGGAAAGTTCAAAATATTTCTATAGACTTTGTGTTATAGGATATACAAACACGTATATTTGAATATATATGTGTGTGTATTTACATTATGCATTGGAGTTATGAAGACTCTGAAATGGTTCCACTAGGCAGGCAGTAGACATCTAATTCAACATTTTAATTTTTTTAGGTTGAGAAACACTTTGTTCAAACAAGGTCTTGCTTGCAGGTTCAATAATGGAAAACAGATTAAATGGAATAGCTTTTCTGTTTGGATTTGGGATGGGAGAAAAGGATCCCCTGCTCCTATTTCCAGTAAATTTTCACTGATCTAGTCCAACATTTTTATTCCTTCCTTCCTTCCTTCTTTCTTTCTTTCTTTCTTTCTTTCTTTCTTTCTTTCTTTCTTTCTTTCTTTCTTTCTTAAATTTTTCTGTTCTTGATAAACTTAGGCGCAAGAAAGAGAGACACAAGAGGATTATTCCCGTTACACAACTAGATGATGGCAGAGTCATTGACACAGTTTTAAGACTTCTTGAATATATTTATTTCATTAAACCATGGTGCATTCTGAAAACTCTAGGTTAATTTGGAAGATAAGAATCTTATCCTTGAATCACAAACCCACACCACTTTATGTCTGTGTACCTTTGGAATGCACTACGTGACTTTCTTTTAAATCAATGATTTACTTACCAATTTATTTTTCTCTTGGGTAGCATTGAAATAAGTTTATATTCCTTGGAGATATAAATCACTTTATGCTTCCTGAGGCTACAGAGGCTGGGCAAGTGGTGGAGGACCTGAGCTAACTTATGTAATACTTTGGTGAGAATTAGGAAAAGGCAGCTTTTCTGGGACACAGAGACAATTATGAAAGCTGCTCCTTGGGCTGCATGCAGCAACACTCTGGGACAGACAGCTTGCCAGGGAGTACAGCCTCCATCTCAGCTTCCAATCTTCCCCCAAGCCATGCAATTAAGTATTAAATAACTTCACAACTGTATATAGCAGAGCTGAAATGATGTGCTGAAGTCCTGGAATCTGTTATTTGTAGGGAAAGTCAATCCAGGATTCAAATTCTTCTCACCAAATTTGCAAGTTCATATGAACAAATGACTAATAGGTAGAGGTGTGTGTGTGTGTGTGTGTGTGTGTCTGTGTGTGTGTGTGTGTGTGTTTGAAGTCGTGGAGTTGGGAGTTGATGGTTTGTAAGACCCTGCTGCCAATAAAGCTAAGAGTGTGGTCTCAATTCCTTCACTGGCTTGTTAAGTTTTTTCTTTCTTAGGACTCAGGCTATACTCTGGAACTCAGCCTCTTTTAAATAAATTGAGGTCATAGAATGAATCCCATGAGAGAGTATGGCCCCAAGAGGAAAAATCTACCTTTACTGTTGAGGGAAAAAATAAATGCCTTTCCTAATGGTGCTCTATTCATACTTTGTCTAACTGGTCTTAAACTTGAAGGATTCATTTTCATATACTGGAAGTCCATGGGCATTCTTTTTTCATTTTATTTATTATAGCATTGAAATGTATTTCAAGATTAGTTATCACAATTATTAACTGGTTTAGAAAATTTCACTGGGTCCTAGTGATTGAGGCTGCATTAAACAACTGCTAGAGAAAGAAAATATTGTAAATTATACTTCATCATAGTGTATTAAATATTTGGACACTGCTAAGTTGAAAAATAGTTTCAATTTTGTAATATTTTCAGTTTTGTTAATAGTGTTCACTTTATGTTTCTATAATAAGTAAGGCAGGCATTTAAATTTTTGTAATTAAAAATTATTTCTTCTTTTGTGAGATTTCCTTTGTTCTAACATCAGCCATGTTTTTGAAATAGAAGATTTGAGATATGAAAGATTCCTTTGACTTTAAACTTCTGAGCGTAGTGTTCAATTCTCTTATTGTAAAAGAGTTCTAAGGGGAATATGGAAAAAGACATGCAGTTAGGAGATTTACACTGTAGAATCAGTCTTGTGTAATTATTAATAGAAGATGTCTGAAGACTCCTGACTTACAGAGTCAGTTAAGGACTTGGAGGCATATTCTGTTTACTGCCCTGCTATACTTAATATACACTCGCTTTTATAAGGAAAGTAATCTTTGCTGGAACTCTACAGCTGCCCAAAGGGTGGGTTCTTGCTTCCATCACTGAGATTATGGAGCCTTCTCAGTGTGCAAATGGGCACAGTGGCATTATGGTAGATGGTAGCGTGGTATATAAAGGTGAGCTACCTAGGTGATTTGAAAACAACAGAAAAGATGGAAATATTTCTTCTCAAACTTCATGATGCTGACATTTTAAGTGTATTTCTCTAGAAATCATCAAATCCACAAAGTTATGGGAGCAATGTTTTGTTGATTCAATCACTGCAGAATATACGCCTAGTGTTTCACCAACAGTCATGACAGAGAAATTCCTGACCTAGGTTACCTATCTCCTTGATAATTAATGTTAGGGAGAACCTAGTGTACTATAGAGGGCACTGCTGTTCAATGTTAGTATTCCTTCTGAGTTCTAGAAAGTGTAATTATTGACAGAGCTATTGAACCTAGAGCAGGTTCTAAGCAAGAAACAATTATTTAGTTGAAGATTTGTTTCCTTGTCTATTTTCTTCCAAATAGAATTTTTTTTACCTATCTGGTTTCAATAAACAAGTTTTATTTTCTGCCTTCATTCTCTTCTTTCCCTTCTTTTCCTTTCCTTTTTTTCCTTATTTTTGGCTGAAGATCTGTAACCTTTATTGGCACCAACATTATTTGCCAACTTTCTGAAAATTACAAGGAAATATTCATGGCAGTATAAATATGTGATATTTTATTGTCAAAGTGCTCTTTGGGAAATGAGTAGTTTAAAAAATTTAAACTTAAATGTATCTGTTGCAGTGATGAAAATGTTCCGAAATTGGATTTTGGTGTTGGTTGTACAACTCCATAAATATGCCAGTAACCACTGAATCATACACTTAAACAGGTGATATTTATGTTCTGGAATTACATCTCAATAAAGCTGTTAAAAAATTATATCCATATTTTATTGATTATTAACTTATTGCAGTAACATAATTACCAAACTGTCAGAGAATAATTGACAGAGTGGCTTAAACTCACAGAAGCAGAAAAGTTCTCAATAATCCATTCAGTTCAAGTTTCTTTTTTAAAAAAAAATTTTTATTTTCTTTATTTTTGAGAGGCCAAGAGAGACAGAAAGCATGTGGGGGAGGGGCAGAGAGAGAGGGAACACAGAATCAGAAGCAGGCTCCAGGCTCTGAGCTGCCAGCACAGAGCCCAATGCAAGGCCTGAACTCACGAACCATGAGATCAAGACCTGAGCCGAAGTCAGTCGCTCAACCGACTGAGCCACCCAGGCGCCCCAATTCAGTTCAAGTTTCAATGCCATTGCCATGCAATTCTCAGTGAAGTATTGGAATACAGTGGTGTATTATTGTTGATAGCAAGTGATTTGTTACAAATAATAGTTAAAACATCAGAGTTTTGAAATAATTTACTTCTTAACACAATTTAGAGTCGATAATTCTGGCATAACATTCCTCTTTCTGATTTGCGTTTTCTTATATTTTTGGGTGGAGTTACAAGTAGTGCATGGTGAATTGCTTATAAGCCTGGTTAGATCCCTGGGGGTGTGTCACACATATGACTATCATATGTCAGGGTGGGGAAAAAAGGCCAAGAAATCCCAGAAAAAAAGCTTATATTTAAATTCAAGCTGAGATGTGACAAAACCCATTTGTTCTTTGCACATTCCCTAATTCTGCTGATTCTTTCTTCCCATATGCACCCTAAGCTGACTAGATGTTAGAGTTTTCCCAAGCTTATTTGAGCACAGAAGTATTTATTCCTGAAATACCTAACATTTTGAGGATCACAATGTTCCCAGCACTCAGTTAAGAAAATGCTGCTCTGTGAGTTCTAACTTGCCCAAGGCATTAAGTGTTTCTGCAGGAGAGCATGGGAACTATTGCACTCCCAGCTTAGAAGACACGCTTATTCATATTTAAATATACAAGGAGGCTTCTTGCTGTGCCTCTCTCTGTTTTGGATACTTGAGAGACTACCACGTAGCTGTTGAATTTCATTGTAGTTGGAGCTGTTTAGTACTTCTTAAAGTTTTTTATAATGTTTATTTATTTTTGAGAGAGAGAGAGAGAGAGAGAACGAGAACAGGGGAGGGCAGAGAGAGAGGGAGATACAGAATCCAAAGCAGGCTCCAGACTCTGAGCGGTTAGCACAGAGCCTGATGTGGGGCTCGAACCCACGAACTATGAGATCATGACCTGAGCTGAAGTTGGATGCTTAAGCAACTGAGCCACCCAGGCGCCCCCTGAATTTAATTCTAATGGCTTATTGACCAGTTTGTCTACAGAAGCAGAGGAAAGAATTGAGATTCTCAGTATTATTTTCCCATGATGGTTTTATGTCATAATGAAATGAACAGAATTCCAAGGTCACTGACCCTAATATTTTTGAGGCCTACACAATAGAATATGTCCCTTGGAGCTTAGGAAAAATGCAGACATATGGTTTATGTTGGGAAACAATATGTATAGTGGGGGTAGAACATTGTTGAAGTGGTCAGAAAATCTGCTTGACGTGAGGCAAATCACTCCTCTGGACTCCAGTTTTCTCTTTTGTCATTGAACAAATAATCAGTGAATTTACTTGTTACCTTCACACTGTTCTTTCCTCCTTTACAAGGGTGGCTCCTTCTAAATTTCCATGACCACTCTATTAGTAGGTTTTCTTACCTTTACTGCCCATGCTGTTTTTGCAAACACTATTTCTTAAGAAAGTCTGTCTGCTTACGAGGTCCTATCCATCTCCCCATCTTCATATCCCCGCTTCCTAGTAGACGGTAAGCACCATGAGAGGCAGCAGTTAAGAACATAGGTTCTGAAGGTGGACAAACTGGGTACAAATTCCACTTCTGCCATTTGCTTACTATATGAACCTGGGAACTCACCTAATTTCTCCTTAATGTCCTTACCTGCAAACTGAAGATACCAGTAGTACCTCGAGACTGTTGTGAGGACAAATGAGTTAAACATTAGTTAACACAGCTAGAATTACATCTGGCATTGGGCCCTGTGTTGATGCTTGGTCAATCAAATAAATGAGGGCAGGCACTGCTTGTAATTAATTCTCCACTGTATCTCTCAAAGTTTTTAATGGTCTGTTGTTTAAGTGGAGCTGTACAGGGATGAGGCCCTGTTTACTCTGTGAACATGGCTCCTAACATGGGCATGAAGAGCCACACACATAGGGGTTCTTTTCTGTCTCCTGAACCAATGCATCCATTTACTGGGTTTCTTCTATTTTTATATAAGTATTCAATGAAGCACTAGCCCTGTCCAGAAGCCTGTATTTTTAATTGCTACACAAGTAATATAAGCTAATGTAAGATAGGGGCGCCTGGGTGGCTTAGTCGGTTGAACGTCTGACTTCGGCTCAGGTCACGATCTCACAGTTCGTGGGTTTGAGCCCCGCATCGAGCTATGTGCTGACAGCTCAGAGCCTGGAGCCTGCTTCGGATTCTGTGTCTGCCTCTCTCTCTCTGCCCCTCTCCTGCTCGCACTCTCTGTCTCAAAAATAAATAAACATTAAAAAAAAAAGACAATGTAAGATAATATCGTACAATAGTGATATGACTTTTGTAATCAGACAGACCAGCTGATGGCTGGCAAGTGATAAAACCTCTCTGGGCCTTAGTTTTTCCTCATTTATAAAATGAAGACAATGACATGCCAAGGAGGGCTGTGAGATTAAATGGGATACTATTTGTAAAAGTATTTAGAACTCTGGCCTGTGTTCAATAAATGGTAAATTCTACATTCTTCTTTTAGGTAGAACCCAGCTTTAGCTGCAAATAATATATTTTTTTATAATGTCATTTCTCAAGAGTGGTAACATTCTGTATAATCACAGAATGTTAACAATGGAGGAGAATTTCAGGAATAACCACTCCGACTTCCCGTTATGCAAAAGAATAAACTGATCTACAGAGAGTTTAAATGCTGCTATGAAGCCTCTTGACTTTGTTTGTCAGTGCCCCTTCTTTGTTATTTTAGTGTTTTTTTTGCAACCCAGGACATGGTAGGCACTCTATTAACAGTGTTTATTAAATAAACGTTAGGAAAATCAATAGCTATTGAATACTTACGATGCCCTTCTGCTAGGCATTGGGGACATCTTAAAAATGGCCAAAGAATTGTCTTTGCCACGAGGCAGTCCTGTCTTTCTGAGGAAGCCTAGGACATATCTGGCAACAGCGTTTGGTACTATTGACAGTTCCTTTTTTTATTGAAACACTGTCTTTTTTTTTCTCCCATGATTTCACACTCTAGCTTTCTGGTTCCTCCTCTTAAATGTCTTGTTGGCTGCTTCTCCTGTATTCAGCCTTAGGTGTCTTATGTTTCTTCATGCTCTGTCTGGGTGTTCTCTTTTCTCTCTAACTGATCTCATGCAATCAGCTTCAATTGCCATCTAAACCAACAGCTCTCAAGTGTTTGTGTGCATGAGAATCAACTGAAAAGCTTGGAAAAACAAAAGATTCCTGTATCCAATATCCAGGTAAACTGTTTCAGTGGATCTGGTCTTGCTACTCAGAAACCTTCATTGTTTTTTTTAATTTTTAAATTTTATTTAAATCCAAGTTAGTTAACGTATAGTATAATAATGATTTCAGGAGTAGAATTTAGTGATTCATCTCTCAAATATAACACTTAAGTGCCTTAGGGGATTCAGATAGAGATTATACACTCTGAAATATTATACACTCTGAGAAACACTGATGTACACATGATTTTCAAGCCAAAGTCTTCAACTACATCCTTTACATATTCTCACTTCGGTGTCTAGAACTCAGCATTTCTAAAGCTGAATTTATTGTCTTCTCCCTTCTAGCACTTGTAACCTGTTTCTGCCCCATCAAACAGCCCATTGTTGGCATTTCTTTTTCAGTAAATGATACCAATATCTCTCAAGTTACTCATGTAGAAAAACTGAAAGTCCTACTCAACACCTCTCTCTCTCTCTTTTTTTTTTTTTCAAATTTGCCTTTTCATGTTTTTTATTTGTTTTTATTTTTTATATAATTTATTGTCAAATTGGTTTCCATACAACACCCAGTGCTCATCCTCAACATCTCTCTCATCCCCAGTCAAGTGCCAGTGCCCATCCTTTCTGCTTCTTATGTCTGTTTTATCGGCACTCCCACCACATTTGTCCATTCCATCTTCATTTTTTTTTTTTTTTTCTGAAATACTGCACTAGCCTCCAACTGGTCTTCCTTCATCAATGGGTGTCTCTCCTTTCCCCCAGGATCATTCCCTGCAGACAGCCAGAATGGTCTTTTAAAAATCCTAGCATAGTAATATCTCTGCCCTCACCAAACCTTTAACAGTTTTACATTTCTATCAGGATATAATCCCAACTCCATTTTATGGTGTTTAATGACTAGCATAATCTGTTTCATGCCTGCACTTAAGTTTCTGATTAAATAATACTCCCTTAGAGAAACCTTCCATAAATGGCTAGTTTCCTCTATTACAATACTTATTTTAATATCATCCTATTAAAAAAGTAAAAATGAGACCACATATTTTCATATCAATCACTGATAAAGGTTGTCTCCTGGCCAGAAAGTTTGTGATTTTCAACAAAGACTACCTTTTGCTCTGTTGAGATTTCCATAGAATAAATATGTTCAATGAAAATTGCTTCAATTTATCTTAATTAATAAAAGCCACCCCCAAGCTTTTTTCTGTAGTACTTACCACAACTATAATTAGATAGGTACTTGCTTGTTTAAATTTTTTAGTGCCTGTCTTACCAATAAACAACATGAAAGCAGGGTCAAGTCCTTTCAGTTCCATTCTGTATGTCTAGCACCCCACACGGTTTCAATGCCACTATTAGGCACTGAAAAAGTGGGTATTTTTTAAGTGGATGAATAATGAATGAATGAATGCAGTATCCTTTACGGAGTATAAATATCATAAAAGACTTAAAGATAAAATGCATGGATATGTAGGATTCAAAATGGCTTATTTTGCCACATTGAATTAAAACTTGTTTTCAAGCAAGAACATTTTGGGTTTCCCAATGAATGATTGAGGACTTGAGGGAACAGTACTTGCCCTTGGAAACCATAAGCTTACATAGTAGTGAAAACCGTGGAACTAGTTGGAATCATACAGAGAGTAAGTATAGCTACAGAAGAGAAATTGTACCTCAAATTACTCAGAATTTGGGCAATAGGAAAATGAAAATAATCCAATAACATAAATTCAGAAAGTTTGACCAATGGGATAGGATTAAATTCAGGAGACAATGGTGTTTTGGAAGCTTTATGAAGATCGTGTTTCAAGGAAGGAATGATCTACTCTGGAGCTATTAAGTAAAAATGAGTGTTGAGACCTGACCATTGGATTTTGCAATGCAGACAATCTCTGAAGATCTGGACAAGAGCTATTTCAGAGCCATAGGGAAGAGAAACTTTTTGCAGTGAGACAAGAGAGAGTAGGTTAAAGATAAATATGCACACACTCTGTGACCCAGAAAATCCATTTTCAGGAGAAACTCTTGCACACTTGTACCACAGGATTCATTTGAGAATGTTTAAAGCTACAGTATTTGTAATGGCAAAATACCATAAGGGTGGCTATGTAAGTTAGAATATATTCTTACAATGGAATATCATATTGCTTGTGAATGAATAAATTATTACTACCTACTTTATTAAAACATAATTTTGATTCCATTTATATTAATTTAAATGTAGGTAGAACTAAATTATATGTTATTTGGGGATCTATCTATGAGCAGTAAAATCACAAAAATCAAGGACATTTAGATAACATGCCAGATAACAGATTGGGCCAGGTCGGGAGAACACAGTCAGTAGACAGGATGCAGTTGGGGAGGGGCCACAGTCTTCAAAAATACTGGTGATGCTATTTGTCTTAATAAATGAAGACTGCCTTGAGGTTCATTTTAAAAATTAGTCTTTATGCAATATATTTCACAATAAAAAATTAAAAAAAGAAAAGTAGTGAAGAAGGAAATAGAAATGGAGGCAGTGTGTCTAGACAAACCTTTGGCAGAGTTTTGCTGTTGAAGGGAGGAAATGAGAAATAAAGCACTAGCTGGAGAGGGAATGTAGGTCTAGGAAGGATTTTTTTTTTGTTTTTTGTTTTTTAAACTGGAAATCGTATGGAGGTATTCCAGCAGAGAAACAAATGGTAAGCTTTAATTCATTCTTTGTAATATTAAACTCAGGCAGATATCCTGGCTAAGAAGTAAGATTGTCTGGGTAAAAATTTGTCTAGGTTAGAAAAAATATGTTCAATGGCTGTTTTTAATATATTTCCTTAAACCTTGAGGTTACTTATCCTTTTATTAATCACTGAAACACTTGTTCATATCTCTGGCAAATGGATACTATAAGTATTCAATAGAATCTGCCATTTTCTTTCTGCTGAGTTAGTCATCCATGTGTAAACTTTCCCAAAGTCAATCTTATTTTCAGTCATTTTGGATAGTTATCCAATGAATGGCTTTAGACTTGGAATGGTGCTTCTATTTTACATATCATGAGCATATGCTATATTTAGACTTAAAGCATACTTTGAAAAACTGTGACGTTTTCTTTGTTCAAGAGAATGGGATCCTTGTAGTTGGAGAAATTGGATTTAAGGAATTGGATTGAATATCTTTAAGTTTCCTTATAATAGTAGGTGTTGATTCATGACTTATTTTAGGGGTATCAACCGTAGCCATGTTGGGGGCTGAAGCAGCATAAAATCAGGTAAATAACAAATTTCTAGGAAATAACTTGGCAGTTCCTTCTAGAGGACAAATTGAAAATGGACATGAGAGGGGCGCCTGGGTGGCTCAGTCGGTTAAGCGTCCAACTTCAGCTCAGGTCACAATCTCTCAGTCTGTGAGTTCGAGCCCCGCGTGGGGCTCTGGGCTGATGGCTCAGAGCCTGGAGCCTGCTTCCGATTCTGTGTCTCCCTCTCTCTCTGCCCCTCCCCCATTCATGCTCTGTGTCTCTCTGTCTCAAAAATAAATAAAAACGTTAAAAAAATTTCTTTTAAGAAAATGGACATGAGAGAATTTGTTGGAGAATATATGATCCTAGGTGACTAATTGTAGCCTACCTCCTATGTATTGTAATGCCATGTCCCCACCTCCCAGCATGTACCACCATTAGTAAAAGTCTGGCCAAGTGTGGCAAGTGTTTTGGTACGCAGCCTGGGGTTTTGTGGGCAAAAACGTGAACTTTAAGTTTACTATTTTTGGGTGCTGTGTCTGTAAAGATAAGTTGATACCCACTTGTCTAATTTCTATTAAGACATATATTCTTTGCTAATGATTTATAATTTAAAGCATGGTTTATGAAAGTTAAAATAGCAATTTGTAAAGCAGGATTGAAGCAACAGGCAGAGTTTGGAATATGTTTTTGACAGTTATGGCTTTTTCCTCCTACTTTTGTCTCATGTTGTTTTGAGCTGGTAGAAGGCAGAGCACCTGATTGGCTTCGGCATGTCTGTTTAGACAGTTCGTTGTATCACAAGCACAGACAAATGGGAAGAAAATGGAAATAGGATCTGTTATGGTTTAAGGCTTTCTGCTAAGACTTGTCTGTTCCTGAGCTGAGATATGCTCCCTTACCTTTAAGTCTTTCCTTAAACTACATTCTGAATTCCAGCTTATAAATCTTTATCCTGTTTTCCAACCTGTATTTCATACTTTTTATGTAATCTAGTGGACATAGATAGACACTCCTTGTGTAAACTTGACAAAATCTGGAATACCCAAGGATTTAAAATGAATAATTATTATATCATGATAACATAGCTGTACAGATTCTTGGGCCCTGTGGTAGGATTTCTTTCTTTGGAGAGGGGTGAACAAGGTAGATGAAGATAGGAACACAGCATTTTTGCAACCTTTAGGAAAGGACAACGTGGAGGGGTCTGGGGGGTTAATGTATATATAAAAGTAATCGAACCATCCAAGAGAGCCCATTCTCAACCAAAATATATCACAGAATTTACCTAGAAATATACCAAAAATTCCCTAAAAATTGCCTACAATTACCTGAAAAACATATTACACACTTTTATTTCCCTTCTTTTACCCAATTTGGATACCATGCTTTTTCAGAGCATATGAAGGAATTGGAAAATCGTGGAGTTTGAGATTTAAATTGGAGATAGTATGGCATGACTTTATGCTGATGGGAATATTCTAGCAGAGAAGGAAACTGTATGTTTTAATTCATCCCTTGTAATGTTAAACTCAGGCAGATGTCTTGGCTTTAAAGTAAAATTGTCAGAGTGAAAATTTGCCTAATTTTTAACTCCCCAGCCCATTTGAATACTCTTTCACCTTTCCACTGAGAAGTCTGCTCTTTATTCAGGTTGACAGAAGGCACTAGTTTTTAGGCATGGATCCTCAAATTGGTGGGTGAGAATCCATAAACTATTTTCAAAATTTCATCAATTTGCATGGTAACTTTGATGATCTCATTCTCATAAAAACCAACCAATCCATGGAATGCCTGGGTGGCTTAGTTGGCTGAGCATCTGACTCTTGATTTCAGCCCGGGTCATGATATATGAACCCAACCAATCCATGAACAGAACTAATTGGTAATTATATATATTTTAGGTTAAAAAAGGAGCACAGATTGATTTTTTGCAGTGCAGGCTATTTAAAAGATAAAATATTTCAGACTGTGATCTGTAGAAATCAAGGCTTCAAAGAAGAGTCTTTGTGAAAGACTTCTTTTGAGATTGGAAAATTTGGTTCTGATTGAGTGTCGTATTTCACGTAGGGTGGATCAATTTAGGAATTAGATCGAGGTATTCTGAAATTGTACATCTCTTTTATTATTTGCATTGTTTTTATATCTTTCTATATTTTCCTTTGAATGATATTTTGATGCACCTTTAGCTCCTTATAAGGGCCAATTTTTGAAAAATTAGAGAAATTTCTTTACAAAATTAAAATAAAAATGTTTCAGCCAAATGCATTTCAAACTGTATTTTGATTACCAAAACAATGTTACATTGTTATAGTTTAAAAATAATGGAAAAATGTAATTAATAAGCTTACCACTTTAATACAACAAGCATGATTAGTAGTAGAGCTCTGTGATGTGATAGTCCATGAGTAAATACAACTCTGTGACTTTTTGCATACAGTGAGAACAGATACAATGTATAAATTCATAGATTTTAAACCCTTTTAATGAATTCATCATATCCATTGAGTATGAAATTATTTTATTTATATATTATTCTTTATTGTTGTTAGAAACTTACATGGTTACCTATTTTTCATTTGTGTATTTATATATATTCAAATGCACATAATTGTATATATATTTTATTAAAATAGGATCTAAGTTTTCATTGAGTTTTCTAAAGTTTGGTAGATTTAAAGTAAACTCAACTACACTTAATGTAGCCAATCTACTGCTAATGTTTTTATTTAGCACATTTTTTAAATGACTTTTTAAATGGCTTAGTATCAGGTTTTTCTGTGTTCATGGAAAAACAAAATGAACAATAGGTATAATCATAGATACACATATAAACATATCAAATTGTATAGTGATTTTTGAGATTGTACGATCTGATTTTGGATTAGACCACAGTTTGTTGCTCCTTTTATGTAAATGTGTATGAAAATAAATATTCATTAAAAAGAAAACTGAACAAGTACTATTTTTTCTTAAGTATCAATAACAATTTACTTGAAAATAAGGATATGGTAAGTTTATGAAAAGTAAACAAATACTATCTTATTTTCTTAAAGAAGACTTCAGGTTTCAGGTTCATTACATATAGCTAGTGGCTATACAGAAGTCAAAATACAGAATCATGGAAAAATTCTAAAACAACAGAAGAATTTTTTACTGATTACATTTTTAAAATCCACTCATCACTTTTTGAAAAGTTAAGCATGAGAAAACAAAAACATTTCCTTATTTAAAGATATGTTTTCATAATCCTAAACCGTCTCTTTAGGTTTACTAATTTTGTAAAAAAAAATCAGTCAGCCAAACACCTTATTTAAACAACATCAAACATATTATATAAACAATATCTATAAGTTTCAGTGAAGTTTCTGGAAAAGATTGTTAGACAGACAAAATTTCTTCAGCTTCTGTATGTTTTTCACATGCTCTAAGATATAATAAAACTTCTAAAACTACAGAGACAAAAACGGGACTTACCTATACATTTTAATCCTTAATAATGAAGAGGTCCTTTCTTCTGCCTATCCAACTTCTCTGAGATTTCTACTCAAATGAATGACTCTATGTATTATGTGTGATCTTTGAAGGAGCTGAAAACAAAGGAGGAAATCCCACGTAATTAAAATCTAACTTGTTAAACAAGTCTGAAGGAATCAACTTGAACCAATAGTATGACTTGTAGAATGGAATCAGAAACAGGGAATTTCACAAATCAGTAAGAATTTTATTTATTCTGGTAAATTGTGACTAAACATGATAACAGGTGATAGGTATTTTGTTTTGCAAAAGTTTGCGACTACTCCACACGCTCTAGTCATTTTTTAATTCAAGAGTTTATGACACTCTTGCCTGTGTTATATTGTTATACACTTCCTTCTTTGCCACAGCAAGCTGAGGATGATCAGAAAATATTTTCCAAGCACTAATGGGTAGTACTACCTCCGAATTCCCCATCTCTGTTATAAAATACTGTTTTTCTCACGGAATATGAAACAGAGATTCAGAGAAGTAATTGAATAAGTGTAAAAGTTGTGGGCTAGGCAAGCAGAATAGTTGGAACTAAAATTGACTTTGTCTTTTTTCAAGTATGTGTTTTGAAATAAATATTCTAACTCACTACCGCTAGCAGATGAGTAGATAGCAAAACATAGAAAAAGCAAGTGTGGGGTGAGGGTAAGGATGGAGAATGTCGGCAGTGTTTGCAGGCAAGGGCAGAGCCCATGAAAACACAGAGGCAGGAACAGCATGGAAGTAGAAAGGACATTTCTATCACATGTGTTGGGAAGGAGTAGGAAATATACCTGGAAGGTTGTGCTGAGGTTACTTTGTGAGAAATACTGCATGCTAAAGAATCAGAATGTGTAATTGAATTAGATCAGGTATTAAAACTTAAATTTTAGTCTTAGCTTTTTTGCCAACTAACTGTAGCCTAAGAAGAAAAATCACTTATTCCTTTATGAATATCATCAACTTACTGAGAAAGAAAGCTAAATCAGAAGGTTTTAGAGGATTCTTTTCAACTCAGATTCTGTGCCTTTATCTTGTAAATCACTGATAGCTAATGGCTAATGAATTCACTCCAGGACTTCAACTAGACAAGTGTTCAGTTTCTTACACATTTTTTTTTATATAATGTGCAAATCAGACAAGGGGGACAGGAAGGAGTGGGCTCCTCTCTACTGTTCTACCCTTCACTTACATATTTCCATCGGATCCTATATCTCATGTCTGATATTCTGGGGTTTTTTTTGTTTATTTTTGTTTTTTTGTTTTTTTAGTAAAAACAAAATTTTTTATAACTTTTGAACAAAGTTATCTAAACAAACCATTTCATTTTACATATTAATCTTTAAGTACTTTTAACATGTACAAGTTTTTTTCATATAGTTATATCACAGTATATAACTTTGTATTATGCTCTTTATACCGAATGTTATTTCTATAAGCATATCCCTGTGTTATTACATTTTTATTTCTAGTAGTTATATATACTATTTTAATATCTGTATATGTACCTAATAGTTGTATAAAATGTACATTATAATTTTTTATTTTGATGTAATTTCAAACTGAAAGAAAACTTGGCAGATGTAGTACATAGATTCATCAGTTATTACCAATTCTAATGGCTCCAATTTAAAGGGTGAATCATCTTATACTGAATAGATTTATCATAAAATACTAAAACCATCTCCCAATGTATTTAGATGTTTTCTTCGTTTTAACTGTAGGTGATTCTTTCAATGATCACCTTCACCAATATACTTTTTATTTTTCACTACACTGCTAAATGTTTCCTTGAAATAAGTGGAAAGGAAAAGTAACTTATTGGACTAAATTATATAAATACTTTAAGGACTTTTAAAAATTTACTTAAAAAAATTTTTTTTCAAGGATATGAAATATTCTGGTTTTTGTTGACAGCACTTTCCCCCAACTGCACATGCCTGCTTTTCTCTATCTTTGTATTACCTGGAGTACTTAGCAAAGGCCTTTTTTAGTGAGTAGGTGCTTAGTCACATATATTACTTAAATGTCCAGTAACTGAATATATTAATGCAGATCCTGGTGCCCTATCACAGATTCACAGCAGAACTTGGGAGTGAGTCAGGGGAGCGGCATAAGGAAAAAAAAAAAAAGAACTGCATTCAGTCTGAAAGTGACTTCCTGCTTACCTGTGATGAGCTCAACACAGAAAAAGAGGTGGGGCATGAAATTATGGTTTGTGAGGCAAAGGAATTGCTCTTAACAGGGGCTAGGTCAAGAGATGTTGAATCTTAATCTTCAAATCCTCAGGGAGTGGCAAGATAGGTCTTGGCTTTTCTATTCTTAACAAATAGCCATTGCAAGAATAAAGCATATAGGCTGACATTATAGAAAAATTATCAGAATCTTCTTCCTCCATGTCATTGGCTTGATTTTATTACTCCAGTTTTGCATTTACAAAACCAAGACAACCTGATTTAGGAGGACTGACCTGAACAGGCTTCAGGGAAATAGAAGAGATCATTTGTTTTAGGGGAGAAGAAAACATGCAGTGTATGAGCTATCAAGGTTGCTTCTTTTGCCTGCCTAGGCTGAGGCAGAGAGATCCTGGTAAAGACAGAATCTCCAAATATGCAAATGTGTGTTAATAAGCCTTGCTCTGACAGATGTATGAATCATTGAATGGAGCCCGTCATAACAATATGAGCAGAGAAAATAACCAAAAAGCAGATGATCTAAGAAGGTGTGGACCACTGGTGTTTTCTTTCAATTTAGAGTTTGTTTTGTCTTTAGGTTCAGGGCAGCACAGTCATATGGCTATGGTTGGTAATGAGTGCATCATGACTCTCTCACAGAATTGTAACATAGATACAAAAAGAAAGATAGTGAATTTTCCCACTTTTTGAAAGTTGTAAAATGTTATTTAAATATGCATGTTAACATTTATTATAAATGTAAATTTTAGAATAAGCAGAAGAACCTAGATTTGATCCAGGTGTATTCTGACCTCAAAGAGTGTACTGTTTCTACCACAATGTGCCATTTGAATAGACAAAAGCCTTTGGAACATAGTGGGATATAGTTATTCCCTTACTTCCAACTATGTACAAGTGATAATATGTAAAATTAAACTTGGCCACACATACAAAATCCAATTACCTGATTTTGTAAGGCCTCACAAAAGGAGGTGGTTAGGGTATGAACTCTGGATTGGTTGGTTTGCATATGAAGGACTCCCTCATGGTGGAGTCATTTGCTGTCTCTAGGTACTAGCTAGCCCTGGGAGCAGCAGTCCCTCTAGGGTTAGCAAAGCCCCAGATATCAAAGCACCAGAGTAAAAAGATGTGCTTAAGACAACCCAACACCCTGAAACTGCAAGTTTTGTCAAGTTTTGCCTCATTTTTCAAGCCAAGGGCATTTTTTTCTCAGTGGTTACTCAACCAATGACTGAGCAAGAGGGTGATGTAAGATTACTGCCATTTCCATGTAATGTAAATTTATCTAACAAGTAACATTTACTCCAGAGTTCCCAGCTGGTCTGGCAGAGATTTTATTGGATAGGCATTACTCCCCTGACAATACAGCTTCCTCCCTTTTCCTTTAACAGGTGTTACTTTTCAATAAGCCTTTGTACTTTGTCTCAGTGTTTGTTGTCCAGAAAATCCAACTTGTGAAAGGTAGTACTGAGAGAGCTCCAGGAAAACCGTCAATAAGATGAGATTTGTGGACTGCATCACTCACCACCCAGATGGTAATAAGGACTCGGTGGTAGGTGGCACGCTGACAGCCTGTAGCACAGGTGGTGATGTGATATTAAAATTCTCACCACCGGTGAGCTGGGCCAGCATTACAGTAGAGGTGAATGCATAGGCCAGTGTGTTGATTCATGTATTTGAAAGGAATGGGGGGGGGTAGACATAAGGACAGTGGAATTGCATGGTTGCTGGTAGGCTGTATGTATGCCCCATAATGCAGTAGTAACGATAATGGAAAGTTGAGGGACATTAATGTAATTGAAAACTGAGTATGAGATCCAAAGTTTCTCTTTGGTCGATTATTAGGAAACCCTCATCTCATGTAGTAAGTAAGTGAGTAGGAAAAAACTGCATACCAAGCACAGGATTGGACAGAGTGCCTGAACTCCCATGATTGTTGAATGTTCAACAGAGAGAGGTCTGTTATTCCAAAGTCAGAGTCCTACCTGGGAAAACTTGGGACCTGACACATGGAATGTAGTTATTTGGCTAGACATCCCTGAAGATTTTGACTCTGCAGACTTCTTTTGAGCCTTCTGAATTTTCATAAGTGGGTCTTCTCTGTCCTTTGAGAGTTAGTATTCTGCAGAGACACTGCAGAGGACTTTTTCCTACAAGGTGATAGCTATCCTCTTCAGGAGCTGCATGTATCTCCTCTCCTGGATGCTAGGCCTCTTACCAATGTTAAGTTGCAACATAAACATCTGGGAATGTGTTGGGCCTAAAGAGAGAGGAAAGTATGTATATTACAAAGAAGTTGCAAAAACTGGCAGCAGGTGCTAGCAGGTGCTGTGGGTGTACATTCTGTTTGACTGGATTTGGAAGGTGCTTGAGCAACTGTTCCGGTACATAAGGCTGGTTAAGGAAGGGATGATTGACTTGGGGCAGTCTCTCAGTAGACAGGACATAACACCTGCCAAGCAAGGTACAGGGGATGGTGTCAGTTTGCTGCTGGGGTGGCTCCCAGAAGTCTAGAAAAAGCAATGGCCCATGTTAAACAAGGTTGAAATTCTAGAATTTTAATGGGAGACAGTAGAGGTCAAGGGGATTAAAAGGCTCAGAGAAGTAGGCATGGTGGAATGGATATATTATGCAAAGCTTCATTAGAAAATCATGTTTCATGGGAAGGCCCAGGTAATATATCATTCACCAAGACCATCAGGAATGTGCTAGTGAGAAGGGTACCAGTAGGGAATCAACTTGTTCCATTTTTCCCGGAACTGTCCAGGCTTTAAAACTGAAACTCTAGCATTCTGGAAACCCAATCTTAGGTAAACTGGCACAGATGGTCATTCTAGTGCAGTATCACTAAGTTTTGGCATGATGGGTACATAAATGAGATGGCTACTATGGGAGAAATGGGGGCTCTGTATGGGCCCAAACAGCATTTGCTCCCACCTGCCTCAGTTCTTTTTTTTTTTTTTTTTTTTTTTTTTTTTGCTATGAAATCTGTTCTCTTCAGGTTATGACTAAGTGTAATTTGAGGTGTGACATGGGTGGACTTGTTTTTTCTTCTGTCATAGCTTTTGTATCTCTCTCTTTTTTTTTTTTTTTAATTGTTTTTAATGTTTATTTATTTTTGAGACAGAGAGAGAAAGAATGCAAGTGGGGGAGGGGCAGAGAGAGAGGGAGACACAGAATCTGAAACAGGCTCCAGGCTCTGAGCTGTCAGCACAGAGCCTGATGTGGGGCTCAAACTCACAAACCGTGAGATCATGACCTGAGCTGAAGTTGGACGCTTAACCAACTGAGCCACCCAGGCGCCCCTGTATCTGTCTTTTCTAAAATGAAGGATTCTTGAGTAGTAATAGAACATTTGTTGGTATTTAAAATTGATATTAAAATTATATCAAAGACAGTATAAAAATCCCACAAGAATTTGTAGATGGTTCTTGCTTAGTGTTAAGAAAGTATTGTTTAGAAGATTTTTGTCTAAAATCAACAATGACATGAAAGGGGCGCCTGGGTGGCGCAGTCGGTTAAGCGTCCAACTTCAGCCAGGTCACGATCTCGTGGTCCGTGAGTTCGAGCCCCGCGTCGGGCTCTGGGCTGATGGCTCAGAGCCTGGAGCCTGCTTCCGATTCTATGTCTCCCTCTCTCTCTGCCCCTCCCCCGTTCATGCTCTGTCTCTCTCTGTCCCAAAAATAAATAAACGTTGAAAAAAAAATTAAAAAAAAAATCAACAATGACATGAAAGATAGCAAAGATGATGAAAAAATAAAAGGAATTTAATTATAATCTTAAGTCTGAGACAATGCCTCATCATATATTGACTTGAATATATGGTAATATTTTTAAAGTAGTTATTTTTGAATAATATATCGATAGCTGTGCAGTGTTGTAATTTAAGGGCCCTAGAACCTATTAAGTTCTAGGGAATCCATGGGTATGGATTCCCATGGTGAGTAGCTTTCCTAAAACCCTGTTGGGAACCACCATGACATCCTAGAAAAGCACAAACCAGTCCTCTGGAAAAGGAGAGATATCACTGGAGAGGAGGGAAAAGATGGAGTGTTGTGGAAGATGAAATTACATTAAGTATTGGCACAAAACTTTTTTCACTTTTGTTTTTAGATGCTTTAAGAAAACAATTTATGTATATTTAAAACAGTGACTAGACCATTATGAATACAATGTTGAAAATCTTCCCCAAAGGAGGGAAGTACATAGAAATATTAGTAAGCTTTCTGTTGCTCTGGGGATGGGCATGTATTTGGGGAATAAAATATAATTAAGAAATTAGCCAGGCAATATAAGAAAAAAAGTGGTAGAGAGAAAGGTGACAGAAGTTGTACTAAACATAAAATTATGCTAATATATATGAGTGGTTTCAAAGGATATAGTATGAAACAAAGTCTCTTCTGACGGTTTTAAAAGGAAAAGAAATTTAAAGAGAAGAACTATCATCAAGCAAACATACAAAGTGGGTAGGGGTGGGTATCCAAAGCAACAAAGGGAGCCAGGGCAAAGTGGGTAATTTGTGTTGATAAAAAGTACACAAATATATCACAATTAGAAAATTGAGAACAATAATGTAATAATAACAGACATTGAAGAGATAAGAAATGGTAATATGTGAAACTATACTAAAAATATTTAGCCTTCATAAAATAGATTTCTGAAAAAAAAAGAAAATTATTGAAATTGATTCAAGAGCTAGGGATCTTGGACAGGAAAACAACTCTACAATAAATGAAAAACATAAAAAGTTTTTTCTAAAAGATCTGGACTCCTAATGTTTCAGGAAACAGTTACTTTTTATGCTTTTTTTTGCAAATTCTTTTTTTAATTTTTAATTTTTTAAAATTTACATCTAAATTAGTTAGCATATAGTGAAACAATGATTTCAGGAGTAGATTCCTTAATGCCCCTACCCATTTAGCCCATCCCTCCTCCCACAACCCCTCCAGTAACCCTCAGTTTGTTCTCCATATTTATGAGTCTCTTCTGTTTTGTCCGCCTCCCTGTTTTTATATTATTTTTGTTTCCCTTCCTTTATGTTCATCTGTTTTGTCTCCTAAAGTCCTCATATGAGTGAAGTCATATGATTTGTGTCTTTCTCTGACTGACTAATTTCACTTAGCATAACACCCTCTAGTTCCATCCACGTAGTTGCAGATGGCAAGATTTGATTCTTTTTGATTGCCGAGTAATACTCCATTGTATATATATACTACCCCTTCTTTATCCATTCATCCATCAATGGACATTTGGGCTCTTTCCATACTTTGGCTATTATCGATTGTGCTGCTATAAACATTGGGGTGCATGTGTCCCTTTGAAACAGCACACCTGTATCCCGTGGATAAATGCCTAGTAGTGCAATTGCTGGGTAGTAAGGTAGTTCTATTTTTAGTTTTTTGAGGAACCTCCATACTGTTTTCCAGAGTGGCTGCACCAGCTTGCATTGCCACCAACAATGCAAAAGAGATCCTCTTTCTCCGCATCCTTGCCAACATCTGTCATTGCCTGAATTGTTAATGTTAGCCATTCTGACAGGTGTAAGGTGGTATCTCATTGTGGGTTTGATTTGTATTTCCCTGATGATGAGTGAAGTTGAGCATTTTTCATGTGTCGGTTGGCCATCTGGATGTCTTCCTTGGAGAAGTGTCTATTCATGTCTTTCGCCCATTTCTTCACTGGATTATTTGTTTTTTGGGTGTTGAGTTTGATAAGTTCTTTATAGATTTTGGATACTAACCCTTTATCTGGTATGTTATTTGCAAATATCTCCTCCCATTCTGTCGGTTGCCTTTTAGTTTTGCTGACTGTTTCCTTCACTGTGCAGAAGCTTTTTATTTTGATGAGGTCCCAGTAGTTCATTTTTGCTTTTGTTTCCCTTGCCTCCAGAGACGTGTTGAGTAAGAAGTTACTATGTGAAAGATCAAAGAGGTTTTTGCCTGCTTTCTCCTTCAGGATTTTGATGGCTTCCTGTCTTACATTGAGGTCTTTCATCCATTTTGAGTTTATTTTTGTGTTTGGTGTAACAAAGTGGTCCAGGTTCATTCTTCTGCATGTCACTGTCCAGTTTCCCCAGCACCAGCACTCTTTGCTGAAGAGACTGTCTTTATTCCATTGGATATTCTTTCCTGCTTTGTCAAAGATTAGTTGGCCATATGTTTGTGGGTCCATTTCTGGGTTCTCTATTCTGTTCCATTGATCTGAGTGTCTGTTCTTGTGCCAGTACCATACTGTTTTGGTGATTACATCTTTGTAATACAGCTTGAAGTCCTGGATTGTGATGCCTCCTGCTTTGGTTTTCTTTTTCATGATTGCTGTGGCTATTCAGGGTCTTTTCTGGTTCTATACAAATTTTAGGATTATTTGTTCTAGCTCTGTGAACAATTCTGGTGTTATTTTGATTGGGATTGCATTGAATATGTAGATTGCTTTGGGTAGTATCGACATTTTTAACAATATTTGTTCTTCTTATCCAGGAGCATGGAATCTTTTTCCATTTCTTTGTGTCTTCTTCAGTTTCTTTCATCAGCTTTCTATAGTTTTCAGTGTATAGATTTTTCACCTATTTGGTTAGATTTAGTCCTAGGTATTTTATGGTTTTTGGTGCAGTTCTAAAAGGGATTGATTCCTCGATTTCTCTTTCTGCTGCTTCATTGTTGTTGTGTAGGAATGCAACCAAGCTCTGTGCATTGGTTTTATATCCTGCACTTTGCTGAATTCATAGATCAGTTCTAGCACGTTTTTGGTGGAATCTTTAGAGTTTTCCATATAGAGTATCATGTCATCTGCGAAGAGTGAAAGTTTGACTTCCTCCTGGCCAATTTGGATGCCTTTTATTTTTTTGTGTTGTCTTATTCCTGAGGCCAAGACTTCCAATACTATGTTGAATAACAGTGGCGAGAGTGGACACCCCTGTCTTATTCCCGACTTTAGGCAGAAAGCTCTCAGTTTTTCCCCATTGAGGATGATATTAGCATTGGGTCTTTCATATATGGCTTTTATGATCTCGTGGTATGCTCCTTCTGTCCCTATTTTCTTGAGGATTTTTATCGAGAAAGGACGCTGTATTTTGTCAAATGCTTTCTCTGCATCTATTGAGAGGATCATATGGTTCTTGTCCTTTCTTTTATTGATATGATGAATCACATTGATTATTTTGCAGATATTGAACCAGCCGTGCATCCTAGGTATAAATCCCATGTGGTCATGGCGAATAATTTTTTTAATGTATTGTTGGATCCGGTTGGCTAATATCTTGTTGAGGATTTTTGCATCCATGTTCATCAGGGAAATTGGTCTATATGTCTCCTTTTTAGTGGGGTCTCTGTCTGGTTTTGGAATCAAGGTAATGCTGGCTTCATAGAAAGAGTTTGGAAGTTTTCCTTCCATTTCTATTTTTGGGAACAGTTTCAAGAGAATAGGTGTTAACTCTTCCTTAAATGTTTGGTAGAATTCCCCTGGAAAGCCATTTGGCCCTGGACTCTTGTTTTTTGGCAGATTTTTGATTACCAGTTCGATTTCCTTACTGGTTATGGGTCTGCTCAAATTTTCTATTTCTTCCTGTTTCAGTTTTGGTAGTGTATCTGTTTCTAGGAATGTGTCCATTTCTTCCAGATTGCCCATTTTATTGGCATATAATCGCTCATAATATTCTCTTATTATTGTTTTTATTTCTGTTGTGTTGGTTGTGATCTCTCCTCTTTCATTCTTGATTTTACTTATTTGGGTCCTTTCCTTTTTCTTTTTGATCCAACTGGCTAGTGGTTTATCAATTTTGTTAATTCTTCCAAAGAACCAGCTTCTGGTTTCATTGATCTGTTCTGCTATTTTTTTGGTTTTAATAGTATTAATTTCTGCTCTAATCTTTATTATTTCCCGTGTTCTGCTGGTTTTGGGTTTTATTTGTTGTTCTTTTTCCAGCTCCTTAAGGTGTAAGGTTAGGTTGTATATCTGAAATCTTTCTTCCTTCTTTAGGAAGGCCTGGATTGGTATATACTTTCCTCTTATGGCCGCCTTTGCTGCATCCCAGAGGTTTTGGGTTGTGGTGTTATCATTTTCATTGGCTTCCATATACTTTTTAATTTCCTCTTTAACTTCTTTTTGGTCCATTCATTCTTCAGAAGGATGTTCTTTAGTCTCCAAGTATTTGTTACCTTTCCAAATATTTTCTTATTGTTGATTTCAAGTTTCAGGGTGTTGTGGTCTGAAAATATACATGGTATGATCTCAATCTTTTTGTACTTGCTGAGGGCTGATTTGTGTCCCAGTATATGGTCTATTCTGGAGAATGTTCCATGTGCACTGGAGAAGAATATATATTCTTCTGCTTTCGGATGAAATATTCTGAATATATATATTAAGTCCATCTATTAAGTCCATAAGTGTGTCATTCAAAGCCATTGTTTCCTTGATGATTTTTTGATTAGATGATCTGTCCATTGCTGTGAGTGGGGTGTTGAGGTCTCCTACTATTATGGTATTACCATCCATGAGTTTCTTGATGTTTGTGATTAATTGATTTATATATTTGGGTGCTTTCACATTTGGCACATAAATGTTAAAATTGTTAGGTCTTCTTGGTCTATAGACCCCTTGATTATGATATAATGCCCTTCTGCATCTCTTGGTAGTCTTTATTTTAAAGTCTAGGTTGTCTGATATAAGTATGGCTACTCTGGCTTTCTTTTGTTGACCGTTAGCATGATAGATGGTTCTCCATCCCCTTATTTTCAATCTGTAGGTGTCTTTAGGTTTAAAGTGCGTCTCTTGGAAACAGTATATAGATGGATTTTGTTTTCTTATTCATTCTGTTACCCTACATCCTTTGATTGGAGCATTGAGTCCATTGACATTGACATTTAGAATGAGTACTGAAAGATATGAATTTATTGCCATTATGATGCTTGTAGAGTTGGAGTTTCTGGTGGTGTTCTCTGGTCCTTTCTAATCCTTTGTTGCATATATATATATATATATACACACATGTATGTATATGTATATACACATATTTTTTTTTTCATCTTTTCTCCCCTCAGAGAGTCCCCCTTAAAATTTCTTGCAGGGCTGGTTTAGTGGTCACAAATTACTTTAATTTTTGTTTGGGAAACTTTTTATCTCTCCTTCTATTTTGAATGACAGCCTTGCTGGATAAAGAATTCTTGGCTGCATATTTTTCTGATTCAGCACACTGAATATATCCCGCCATTCCTTTCTGGACTGCCAGGTTTCTGTGGATAGGTCTGCTGCAAACCTGATCTGTCTTCCCTTGTAGATTAGGGACTTTTTTTCCCTTGCTGCTTTCATGATTCTTTCCTTGACTGAGTATTTTGTGAATTTGACTATGATATGCCTTGTTGATGGTTGGTTTTTGTTGAATCTAATGGGGGTCCTCTGTGCTTCTTAGATTTTGATGTCTGTGTCTTTCCCCAGGTTAAAAAAGTTTTCTGCTGTGATTTGCTCACATAACCCTTCTACCCCTATTTCTCTCTCTTCCTCCTCCGGGAACCCTGTGATTCTGATGTTGTTCCTTTTTAATGAGTCACTGATTTCTCTAATTCTTAAATTGTGCTCTTTTGCCTTAATCTTTTTTTCTGATTCGTTATTCTCTATAAGTTTGTCCTATCGCTGATTCTCTGTTCTGCCTTGTTCATCCTTGCCACCGCTGCATCCATCTGTGATTGCAGCTCAGTTATAGCATTTTTAATTTCATTGTGGCTATTTTTTACTTTTTTTATATCTGCAGAAAGGGATTCTAATCTATTTTCAATTCCAGCTAGTATTCTTATTATTTTGATTCTAAATCTGGTTCAGACATCTTGCTTGTAGGTGTGTTGGTTAAATCCCTGGCTATCGTTTCTTCATGCTGTTTCTTTTGCAGTGAATTCCTTCATTTTTGTCATTTTGAAGGGAGAAAATGAATTAATGAGGCAGAAAAATTGAAATTAAAAAAAATTAAAATTAAAAAAAATATTAAAATTAAAAATGACACACACACGCACACAAATAAAATAGATGATGCTAGATCCTAGGTGTGTTTTGGTCTGGGTGTTGAAAGTGGTTCGACAGATTAGAGAAAAAAAGGGGGGCTGAGAAAAAGAAATCGTTTGAAAATTTGAGAAAATGAATACTCTCAAGTAGACTAAAATGATATGTTGGGGGTAAAATAGAATTTGAAAAAATATACACAAAAGTAAAGAATATAGTAGAAAAAATTAAAGAAAAATATTTTTAATAAAAATTAAAAATATGAATTTTTTCATTTTCTGTATTTAAGAAAAGTGAAAAGAGACAAAAAAGGAAAAAGAAAAAAGGAAAAAAAAAAAGAAATCGTTTGAAAATATGAAAAAGTGAACCCACTGTAGTAGACGAAAATAAAATGATGGAAGTAAAATAGAATTTGAAAAAAAATACATGTAAGCAAAAAATATAGTAGTAAAAATTAAATAAAATATTTTTAAAAGAAATTGAAAGTAAAAATGAAGTTTTTCTTTTTCTGCATTCAAGAAAAAGAAAAGAAATGAAAAAGAAAAAAAAGAAAAAGAACGAAAAAAATGAAATTATTTGAAAATTTGAAAAGGTGAGTACACTGAAGTAGACTAAAATAAAATAATAGAAGTAAAGTAGAATTTGAAAAAATTTACACAAAAGTAAAAAATATAGTAATAAAAATTAAAGACAGATATTTTTAATAAAAATTTAAAATAAAAATGAATTTTTTCTCTTTCTGTATTCAAGAAAAAGAAAAGAATTGTAAAAGAGAAAAAGGAAAAAGAAAAAAAAACAAAAAAAGAAAAAAAATGAATAGATGAACCTGCTAACAGATTGAAGTAGGACTGAAATTGCTTCGTTTTCCCCTAGAGGTCAGTCTTTGAGCTCTTTATAGTCCATAAATCAAGTTGGCGGTGACGCTTGTGTTCTTAAAGAGTTAAGTTGGCCCATTTGGGCAGGGCTCGATGTAAGAGTTCCGCTCTCCACAAGATGGCGCTGCTAGCTTAGGTGGATTGTTGCGGTGCTTGTAGGTGCCTATGCGCATGCGCAGGAGCGGAGAAAATGGCGCCACCCAGCTACCCAGTCTGTTCTCCCAGATCAGCAATTGCACACCAGTCCTCTGTCTTCAGCTCTCGTCCACTCCCTGCTTGTTCTCTCTTTGTGATCAGGCCCCAGGCAGTACCTCTCCCACATTTTGTCTCAGATAAGGCTGTTTTCCCTGGCCCCTTACTTCCGAAGGACTGCGGCTTTGACCTGTTCTGCCCCTCTGTGGGAGGGTCTCACTGAGCAATGGCTGAATGAGCAATGGCCGAATGTCGGCTGCTCCCAGGAATGCCCACTGGACCCTGCTGTTACTGGTGCCCTGAGACTGCGGTCAGGTGCCAGCCTGCCTCAAAGAAAGTTCACGAGACAGTGTAGCAGCAGCGTTTCAGGGATTATGGAAAATCACAACACACATCTGGCACTAGCCTTCACCCTCAGTGACCTTGCTCCAGCACCAGCGATGTGGCCGCCTTCTGGGATCTTCTGGGACCAGGTGGCTTCAACAGTTTCTACCAAATGTCCTTCCAGCAGTGGAACCACTTTTCCCTGTGTGGCTCAAGAACCTCCTGGACCCCACTCTGTTCCTGGGGATTCACTGTTCCCACCAGAGCACCGCCAAGTATCAAGCTGTGGAGTTGCTGCCTTTTGCGCTCCCCTTGTTTACAGTCTTAATGGAATTTAAACCTTCTCCTTCGTCCTTTCTCCTTTCTCCCTTTTTAGTTTAGTCCCTGCGGCTGTTTCCAATTTTCCACTTTCTCTCTAGCTGCTTTTGGGAAGGGGTGCTTTTCCCATAGGCTCCCCCGTCCCCAGTCTCCATCCTCTCTCTGTCCGCAAAAGGGGTTCCCTACCTTTTGCGACTTCTCGCTCCCCAAGTTCAGCTCTTCATGTCGCATACCTGCTGAATTCTGTGGTTCAGGTTGTGCAGATTGTTCTGTTAATCTTCCAATCAGTTTTCTAGGTGTGTAGGATGGTTTAGTGTTGGTCTGGCTGTATTTCATGGATGTGAGACACACAAAAAGCTTCCATGCTGTTCCGCCATCTTGGCTCCTCCTCTTTCTATGCTGTCTTAACTGTTCCCTTGGCTGTATAGAACATGCTGAAAGCTTTTCAGTGAATTTCATAATGCTGACATTATCTTGGTTAATAAAAATCTTAAAGGAATACTAAGAATTATACCAATCTAGTTCTGAAGAATTATTAACTGTATGTAAATAAATAACCCCCTGGGTCTGTCTTTTCTAGAAAAAACTATATAGCATCATCTATATAGATTACAAATCAAACACTTGTAATTTAAAGTGTTTGTCCTTGTGATCTTCACTTTAAAGTTGGGATTTGAAAACTCTGTTTTTTGTTTTACATATAATATACCTAACATGCCCTACTAGATCTTTAGTCACATAGACCTTTTACTGAACTTGAATTTCTTTCTGCCTTGGCCCTGGGGATTGTCAATTAAATTTCTTGATTTTTTTTAAAATTGGATTTGTTGTTGTTATTTTGAATAGTTTTCCCATTTCTTTTTTTCCCTCTCTTTTAAGAAAATTTATGTATTTAAATTCAAGTTAGTTAATACGCAGTATAGTACTGGTTTCAGGAGTAGAACCCAGTGATTCATCACTTACATATAACACCCAGTTCTTATCCTGACAAGTGCCCTCCTTAATGCCCATCACCCATTTTAGCCCATCCCCCCTCTCACCTCCCCTCCAGCAACTCTCAGTTTGTTCTCTATAGTTAAGAGTCTCTTATGGTTTGTCTCCCTGTCTGTTTTTATCTTATTTTTCCTTCTCTTCCCCTATGTTCATCTGCTTTGTTTCTTAAATTCCACATATGAGTGAAATCATATGGTATTTGTCATTTTCTGACTGACTTATTTCGCTGAGCATAATACACTATAGCCCAATCTACATTGTTGGAAATGGCAAGACTTCATTCTTTTTGATCACTGAGTAATATTCCATTGTGTATGTGTATGTATGTATACATATACATATAAACATATAGACGTGTATATATATATGTATATATATATGTATATATATATATATATATATATGCAATTTGGTTTTATTTTGTATTTCGCTGATGATAAGTGATGTTGAGCATCTTTTCATGTGTCTGTTAGCCACCTGGATGGCTTCTTTCAAACAGTGTATATTCATGTCTTCTATTTGTTTTTTGGGTGTTAAGTTTGACGAGTTCTTTATAGATTTTGGATACCAACCCTTTATCTGATATGACATTTTCAAATATTGTTTCCCATTCCATTGGTTGCCTTTTAGTTTTGTTGATTGTTTCCTTTGCTATGCAAAAAAATTTCATCTTGATGAGGTCCCAATAGTTCATTTTTGTTTTTGTTTCCCTTGCCTCTGGAGATGTGTCTAGTAAGAAGTTGCTGCAGCTGAGGTCAAAGAGGTTGTTGCCTGTTTTCTCCGATAGGATTTTGATGATTTCCTGTCTCACATTTAGGTCTTTCATCCACTTTGAATATATTTTTGTATATGGTGTAAGAAAGTGGTCCTTGTTCATTTTTCTGCATGTTGCTGTCCAGTTCTCCCAGCACCATTTGCTGAAGAGACTGCTTGTTTTCTCTTGGATATTCTTTTCTGCTTTGTTGAAGATTAGTTGGCCATACTTTTGTGGGTCTGTTTCTGGGTTATCCTTTTTGTTTCATTGATCTATGTGTTTGTTTTTGTACCAGTACCATTTGTTTTAATGATTACAGCTTTGTAATACAGCTTGAAGTCCGGGATTGTGATGCCTCCAGCTTTGGTTTTCTTTTTCAACATTACTTTGGCTATTCAGGGTCTTTTCTGGTTTCGAACTGTTGCAGACTATGAGTCTAGAGTTCTTTCTTGTCCAGCAAGAGAGTGAACATAGAATTGAATATGAGAGGGGCTAATGTCTAGGGGGAGAGAAGAGCCTTGAACAGGGGTTTTGTCTTCATATTTATTGAGCTCACAAGATATTACCCACATGGTGAATGAGAAGAAAACAAGATCTTGCACATGTGGTGAGTGTGAAGAAAACAATTAGATAGTAATCATTAACTTGTATGAGTAAGCAAAGGGTCTGGGGTGGGGGGCAAGTGGAGTTTGTGATCAAGGTACATTGGTGCCATATAGAAAGTAATTCTTTTTTTTTTTTTTCAACGTTTATTTTTTTTTTTGGGACAGAGAGAGACAGAGCATGAACGGGGGAGGGGCAGAAAGAGAGGGAGACACAGAATCGGAAACAGGCTCCAGGCTCCGAGCCATCAGCCCAGAGCCCGACGCGGGGCTCGAACTCACGGACCACGAGATCGTGACCTGGCTGAAGTCGGACGCTTAACCGACTGCGCCACCCAGGCGCCCCTAGAAAGTAATTCTTTAAATGTCTGGTAGAATTCCCCTGGGAAGCCATCTGGCCCGGAAATCTTGTTTGTTGGGGGATTTTTGATAACAGATTCAATTTCCTTGCTGGTTATGAGTCTGTTCAGATTTTCTATTTCTTTCTTCCTGTTTCAGTTTTGATAGTTCATGAGTCTCTGGTAATTTGTCTGTTTCTTCTAGGTTGCCCAGTTTGTTGGCATATAAATTTTCATAGTATTCTTTTATAATTATTTGTATCTCTGGTTTTGTTTGTGGTCTCTCCTCTTTCATTCATGATTTTGTCTACCTTTTTCTCTGTGACAAGTCTGGCTAGGGATTTATCAATTTTGTTAATTCTTTTAAAGAACCAGCATTTAGTTTCATTGAGCTGTTCTGTTTTTTTTTCTATATCATTTATTTCCCCTGTAATCGTTATTATTTCCCTTTTTTCTGCTGACTTTAGGGTTTATTTGCTGCTCCTTCTCTAGTTCCTTTAGGTGTAAAGTTAGGTTGTGTATTTGGGACCTTTCTTGCTTCTTGAAATAGGCGTGAATTGCAATGTACTTTCCTCGGAGGACTGCCTTTGCTGCATTCCAAAGGTTTTGTACTCTTGTGTTTTCATTTTCATTTATACCATGTATTTTTTTATTTCTGCTTTAATTTCCTGATTAACATATTCATTCTTTAGTAGGATATTCTCTAACCTCCATGTATTTGAGGGTTTTCAAATTTTGTCTTGTGGTTGATTTCAAGTTTCATAGCATTGTGATCTGAAAATATGCATGTTATGATCTCAATCTTTTTCTATCTTTTGAGGGCTTCTTTGTGACCCACTGAGTTTGTAATCTATTCTGGAGAATGTTCCTTGTGCACTTGAGAAGAATGTGTATGCTGCTGCTTTAGTATGAAATATTATGAATATATCTGTTAAGTCCATTCAAAGCCATTTTTTCATGTTGATTTTCTGCTTAGATGATCTGTCCATTGCTGTAAGTGAGGTATTAAAGTCCCCTACTTTATGGTATTATTCTCAATGAGCTTATTTATGTTTGTGATCAGTTGATTTATATATTTAGGTTCTTCAAGTTAGGGGCATAAATATTTATAATTGTTAGATCTTCTTGGTGGATAGACCCCTTAATATGATAACAATGCCCTTCTTAATCTGTTATTACAGTTTTTGTTTTAAAATCTAGTTTGTCTGATATAAGTATGTATACTCCAGCTTTCTTTTTTTTAATTTTTTTTTAGTGTGTAGTTATTTTTTTTTTTTGAGAGAGAGAGAGAGAGAGAGAGAGCAAGCGAGCGTGAGTGGCAGGGGCGGGAGCAGAGAGAGAGAGGGAGACACAGAATCTGAAGCAGACTCCAGCCTCTAAACTGTCAGCACAGAGCCTCATGTGGGGTTCAGACTCCCAAACCAGGAGATCATGGCGTGAGCCAACATAGAAGCTTAACTGACTGAGCCACCCAGGCACTTCTAGTTTTCTTTTGATGCCCATTAGCATGATAGATGTTTCTCCATCTCATTCCCTTCAATCTGCACATAACTTTATGTCTAAAATGAATCTCTTGTAAGCGGGATATAGATGGATCTTGGTTTTTATCCATTCTGATACCCTATGTCTTTTGATTGGAGCAAGTAGTCCATTTATATTAGGAGTGATTATTGAAAGATACAAATTTAGTGCCATTGTTTTATCTGTAGAGTTGGTGTTCTGGTGATGTTCTCTGGTCCTTTGTAATCTTTGTTGCTTTGGTCTTTTTTTTCCCCTCCACTCAGAGTACCCCTTCAATTTTCTTGTAGGGTGGTTTTGTGGTCATGAACTCCTTTAGTTTTTGTTTGTTTGGGAAACTTTATCTCTCTTTCTATTTGGAATGACAGCCTTGCTGGATAAAGAATTTTTGGTTGCATATTTTTCCCATTCAGCTCATTGAATATTTTCTGCCATTTCCTATGGCCAGCAAATTTCAGTTGACAGGTCTGGTGCTAATCTTATATGTCTACCCTTGTAGGTTAAGGACCTTTTGTCCCTAGCTGCTTTCAGAAATCTCTTTATCTTTGTCTTTGTAAGTTTCAGTATGATGTGTTGTAGTGTTGACTTTTTTTTTTTTTTTTTTTTGAATATTGAGGGAAGTTCTCTGTGCCTCTTGGACTTGAATGCCTGTTTCCTTCCCCAGATTAGGGAAGTTCTCAGCTATAATTTGCTCAAATAAACCATCTGCCATTTTTTCCCACTCTTCTTCTGGAACTCCTACAATATGGATATTTTATTCTGGGGAGTATTCCTACATCTTGTCATTTTGACTAAGTTTCTGTCTTTTGCATTTTTTTAAAGCTCGTTATGTTTCCTGCACCTGAGAGTACTGCTATATTAAAAAAAGGTCATACACTGTCCAGGGTCTGGCACTTCAGGAAGTGTTTCTGGTACGTACTGTATGCACTCTGATGTTGCATTCTGGGTGCTCCTTGACACTGGTCAGTCCTGTGCAGAGCTCCTCCTTGCTTGCAGTGGAGACTGTTTGGATCTTTAGGTGTACTTTGGTTTGTTGAAATAATTCCTGGAAAAAAGGGCAGAGGGGAGCCTGATTCCAAGAAAAGAGAAACGGAAAGGGAACAAAAAAACCCCAGAGAATCAAAAAACTGTAATGTTGATTCCAAAGAAAAAATGAAGAAGAAAAAGAAAAAGGAAGTAGAAGAAAATAATAATAATAAAAAAATCCTGATCCAAAAAGAGAAAGGGAAATAAAAAACAAAACAAACAAGAAACTATGAGCCTGATTCCAAAAGAAAAAGAAAATAAAGAAAAAAGTAAAAAAAAAAAAAAAAAGTAAGTCTGAATCTATTTCCACCAGAACTGTAAGTAACACTTTGAAGCACTTGATTTTCAGTATACTTGGTCCATGTGGGGTGCTGGCGGTGCTGTTCTCCTGGAAGAGGGCCTGCTGCATTGGCTCAGGGTCAGTCTCCTCCCAATAATTAACCATTTGCCAGGCACAGGGGTTAGGGTTTGGTATAAGCAGGTCCCGCTTCTACTGGGGGCCGCTGTACTGCTCTCTGAAGTCACACTGTGTTGGTGTTGGGGGGAAATGGCACCACCCCAATTTCTCAACCCCCGGACTGGGGATCTCACACTTCACACTGTTTAGGCGGCCCTCACAGAATAGCTCAGTCAGTCAGCTTGCCCTGGGCCACAGCTTTCCTGTGTTTATTCTTTGGCCTGTGGCTGGGATTCAGAGCTCAAGTCTTAAAGGACCGGGTACCACACAGATCCTACCCCTCTCCTCCAGAATAGAGCCTCTCCATGCTATGTCTGAAATTCTTCGTTCCTGAAAAAAAGTCTCAGGCATGCAGTGTGTGGAATCTATGATGTAGCACTGCTAAAAGCAGCAAAGGTTGTATTCCCTCTGGGAGCACCTCTGTCCCCTGCTGATGAAAGACCACCTACAGGGTCTGCTGTACTTGGGGAGGCAATATACTCCAAAAGTACTCCAGGAAGGGGAATGTTCTTTCCCTATATGCCCTGGAGATTCCTACACCACCCTATGCACTATGGGGCCAGCTCCCTTCTGCTCAGGAGCAGGTGCCACAGCTCCACTCTGGAGAAAGGTGCACACTTCCAAAACCTCAGAGTTTGAGCTCCAAATGCTATTTGCCAAAAACAAACAAACAAAAAACAAAAACAAAAACAAAACAAAAACAAAACAAAAAACAAAAACATCAGTGATACCCAAGAAACAAAAAACAAAAAACTGCGACATTCAGGTTGCAAGTACTTCTTGCTCCCCAGTCCGTGGTCCAGAGAGGTTTTCCTCTCCTGCAAATTTAATGCTGCACTTTCTCAACCCCTCTCTTTCTCTCCCTTTCATCTCTCCATGGAAAGTGTTCCTTCCCCTCCATGGCACTGCCATTTTTTCCTCCCCTAATTCACTTCTCACTTTGCATCTGCCATGCTCTCTCCCTCCAGCTGTGGAGATCCTTCCGCCACTCCACAGATCAATTTCCTGGGTGTTCCAAGTGATCTGACTTCAGTACAGCTGTGTTTGAGGGACAAGGAAAGCCCAGGGTCCCCTTATTTCTCTGCCATCTCCACTCCTCCAGCTCCCATTTCTTTTTCTAGATGTTTAGTGCTAAATTCAAGGTAATGTACTGATTTTTCCTCTAGGTTAATTGAGATATAATTGACACATAATATTATGAAAGTTTAATGTGTATAATGTGATATTGAGAAATGTTGTCCTTCATGTCAATTACCGTTTTGTTGTTGTTGTTATGAGAACATTAAAGCTCTACTTTCATAGAAACTTTGAAGTATATAATCCAGTATTATTTTTTTTTTTTCAACGTTTATTTATTTTTGGGACCGAGAGAGACAGAGCATGAACGGGGGAGGGGCAGAGAGAGAGGGAGACACAGAATCGGAAACAGGCTCCAGGCTCTGAGCCATCAGCCCAGAGCCTGATGCAGGGCTTGAACTCCCGGACCGCAAGATCGTGATCTGGCTGAAGTCGGGCGTTTAACCGACTGCGCCACCCAGGCGCCCCAGTATAATCCAGTATTATTAAGTATTGTTACCATGCTGCACTTTAGATCCTGGAACTTATTCATCGTCTAACTGAAAGTTTGTACTCTTTAACCACCATCTTGCCATTAAGCCCCTGACAACCTGACGTACACAGTAGTGACTACAGTTAATAATACTGTATTGTATACTTGAAATATATTGTATACTTGAAATATCTGTGCTGACAGCAGAGAGCCTGATGCGGAGCTTGAACTCACGAATCACGAATCAGATTGTGACCGGAGCTGAAGTCAGACACTCAATTGACAGCCATGCGGGTGCCCTGTGGATGTGTTAACTTAATGTGCTAATAATATCACAATGTATGTGTATTATCAAGTCATCATGTTCTATACTTTAAATATATACAACTTCATTCGTCAGTTATATCTTAAACCTGGAAAAAAATATTAACATCATCTAAAACAACCTCTCAGAAACATCCAAAATAATGTTTGACCACATATGTGGGAACTGTGGCCCAGTCAAGATGACACATAAAAGTAACCATCATGAAGTTCAAATAATAGACCCATTGTCACCCTGCTGGAGGGTTGTGGAGCTGGGATTCAAATACATTCCATTGAACTTCATATTGTTTACCTCTGTGTTATACTATCCACGATTCAGCAAATGTGTGATTTGGTGATGTAATCTTTTACAAATATTTTAAATGTTTATTTATTTATTTTTGAGAGACAGAGAACACACGAGCACATGAGCAGAGGAGGGGGGAGCAGCAGAGAGAGAGGGAGACAGAGTATCCAAACAGGCTTTACCCTGTCAGTGCAGAGCCTGATGCACGAACTGTGAGATTATGACCGGAGCTGAAGTCCGAGGCTTAACCAACTGAGCCACCCAGATGCCCCTACAACTGTTTTAAGAGTATTTGAACCTCTATTCAATAGTCCAGTTGATTCGAATGAGCACCAATGGGCAGGTTTTGTATTGGTGTTTCACTCTTTCACCAAACTATGAAATATATGACTGTAGAGAGGTACTTAAACAGAGCTTGAGGTCATTTGTAACCATGAAAGTGCAATATAACACCCTTCTGACACAAAGATAACAATTCTCAATTACTGTCAGAAGAAGATGTACTCAAGTTCTTCTTTTTTGTTTTTGTTTTCAGTGATACTGATGCAATTCCACTGATTCATCCTTATTTGTTTTCCAAGGCTTTTAGCCATTTAATACCATGATTAATACTTTTAATACTATGATAGTTGTCTAGGATTAGGAATAGTCTATAGTTATGGAACAGGGAGAAGCTATCCAGCTCACTTTGGAATCTAGTCTGTATTTTTGTGTCTGTGTATTTTTTGTCCTATGTCTAATCTGTTGATCTGATCTTTTTAGAGATATCTAAAAAGGATTTTGGATTAAATAGGAGATGGCATAATCAGAGTATGTTGTTAAGTTCTTTTTAAAAATGGCCCAGTGAAAGGCAGTATGAGGGAAAGACTGTGTCTAGAATGGTTTTCATGAAAAGCCAGGAGTAATGTTTGTGCTTTTGCACCAAAGGCAATATTCATTGCATCAGACACAGTGGGAGAAAGGAGACAGAGCTGTTCTAGGCTGTGGGCATGACTCCTATCCTAGAAGGGGCTCCTCAATGCCTGTCTAGACTCCTGGGAAAGCATGAGGGGCTTTGAGAGTTGGAGGCTCAGCCAGAGGCTTGTGCTGGACCACCATCATGCATATGTGATGAAGCCAGACTGTTACCACTTTTAGTATAGTTTCAAGAAGAGCACTGAGAGGAACTGCAAATGATCTCTTCATCTAGACATAATCCCAGCAAGATAAATGACACAACAGTTTTGTATGTGAGAATCGTTTAGGTTAGTAACAAACATGTAAGTTTCCCCAGTGATTCATTTCATACTTTAATGTCTTAGTTACTTAAACAAAGTAAAACGAATCTTCATGTTGGAGGAGGTTAGTTTGGAACCCCAGGGTAGCTGTGTAGTTTATACATAGTCATATAGATAATGACAGAAATTCCTCCAATCTCTTATACACTAACCCTACCTTTAATCACTGAAACTGAAACTGTCTTTTCTCAGGGATCTCCATTCATATCCAATTCTCCAGGGAAACATTCCCCCAAATCAAATACCTTGAAGAAATATTGTTTCCTCAACATTAAGCATGGTTTTAAGATTTATAAATATTCCTTTGATGGGAACCAGTGTCATGGAGCCATGTGCCTGGACTTCCACGTCTTGTACTATCATAGTTACTGCCTCCGTTTTCTTTGAATGTGTTACGTTCGCTGAAGTAAACAGAGGATTTTGAGAATTTTGAAGTCCTCTAGCTGTCAGTTTCCAGCTAAAGCAGATGATCTCTCAAAGGAAAGCAGGAGGATTCCTGTGGATAAGAGTGTAACTGAATGCCAGAGCCTTCTGAGATGGCCCTGGGAGGCCCAGAGTGCAGATGTAGTCCACTTTATGAGGGCTGCATAACTCGGTCAGGGAGGTGCTCAACCTAGTGCCTTTTCTGTACCACGATATTACCCTAGTTGATGATTATAGCCCATGCAAAATATTCAACAGGTTATGCAGGGATTTTCAGTGACACTGCATACCACATAACATCATCTAGTATGTCTAAACCTGTAACACCTATTTTAAGACTGAGGACAGATTAGGGTGATCTGAGGAATGGTTGTTTGTTTCTTTGTCTCGTTCCTGAAACCTGCATTTTATCTTTGATTTTCCCAGCCAACAGTAGTAACACTGCCCTGGAGGTCTCCAGTACCCTCATGAGGTTGTCGGTCCCTGTGCAGGGCCTCACTCCACACTGTTACCATCAGTTTCTGTGGAATTTTAGACTACATGATATTCAGTTATTCATTGAAGAAAAATACTTTGTTTTTGTTCTCTGCTTAATTCTACTGACAAAAAGAGTTTAAGCTTGATCGTTAGAAGAATATGTTTTATATTTTCTGCCGTTAGAAGAATATGTTTTATATTTTCTGCCAACAACACAATTTATCTCCAGAAGAAGAATTCCCTTATACTAACTACGTTGCGAGTTAAAACTCAGTATGCCTCTATACTATTCAACCACATCTCAAGGGCCTCTGAGGCTCCAATGGCTTTTTTAAAAAATTGATTTTACATGTAGAGAAATTTTAGGTTTACAGCTAAATTGAGCAGAAAATACAGAATTCCCATACATCCATTGCCCCTGACACGCAGAGCCACCCCCACTCTTATCAACCAGAGTAGTACATTTGTTACAACCAGCGGGCCAACTATAAAACATCATTATCACTCAAAGCCCAGAGTTTACATTTGGATTCACTCTCAACATTGACATGCTGAGGGTTTTGACAAACATTATAGTATCATACAGAATAGTTTTACTACCCTAAAAATCCTCTATACTCTACCTGTTCATCCATCCCTCCCTTTAATCCCTGGAAAATGCTGGTATTTTTACTGTTTCCATAGTTTTACCATTTCAGAATGTCATATACTTGGAAATATATGGTAGTCAGCCTTCTCAGATTGTCTCCTTTCACTTAGTAATATGCATTGAAGTTTCCTCCATGTCTTTACATGGCTTGATAGCTCATTTCTTTATATCATTGAGTAATATTCCATGATCTGGATGTACCACAGTTATTTACCCATTCACCTACTGAAGGATGCCTTGATTGCTTACAAATTTTGGCGATTATGAATAAAGTTGCCATAAACATCCACGTGCATGTTTTTGCATTGACATAAGTTTTCAATTTGCTTGTGTAAAAATACCAAAGAGCACCATTACTAGATCATGTGATAAAAATGTGTTTAGTTTTGTAGAAAACTGCCAAACTTTCTTCCAAAGTGGTTGTACCATTCTGCATTCCTCTGGCAGTTTTTTAGCACTTGGGAAATGTACATACAAAAGTAACACCAGTATTGTCTCTGGGGTATCAAGATCAGGTGCCAACAGTATGTCAACTGTGTGACATCGTTAAGAATGCTGAATTTCCAACCATATGGAAGACTACTATGTAGAATATACTCTCTTGACTGTTGTTACTGGCCAGTGCCAGGGTCTAGAGGTTTGATGGGCCCTTTTGAGGTGATAGTAACTATTAATATTAATCTCCTAACTTTCAGCTTTAATTTTCCCATTCATCCCCATCACTCCCTTCTTCCTCAGCTCTCCCCTATGCCAATTAATTAAGACCCCATTCTAACTTATATCTACATATCCCAATTATATTAACCTGAAGCAGAAAACCTAAGTATATGAAGAGGTTGCCAGCTAACTCCTATTTTTGTCTACTGAGAAGTGTATAGGCTGAAGATGCTACTGTAGTAACCCACCTCCCACCTTAGAAATGTAGCAAGCAATTTGGGTCTTTCAATGAGTAAAATTGAAATGATACCTTTAACTCCTCTACCATTAGTTTTACAAATAACAATACTGTTACTCTATTAAAATCTGCCTCATTTTGCCTTTAGTTCTTCTAAGAATTAGGTTCTGAATTTTCAAACTTTCCTTTGAACTTACTCTTTCAGACTTTTCTTGTTTCCATTTAAGTGACTTTGTATCTAGATTGCCCTCTCCACTGGCTTTAATCATCAGGTTAAACATCTTGTAAGATGGTTTTGACACAGCTTTCTCTCTAAAGTTGTACCTCAGCAATTCTGACTTTAGCTCAGAATACCACAGTTACAGACAAGTGATTTTTCAGTTACTGAGTCTAAAATGTGGTATTTTTCTTCCAGCTTGGATATTCCTGGCATATACTTATATACCAAAGGTCTTAACACTCTCGCTGCGCTGAGTTTCTCAGTCCTTCATTAGCGTATGAGCCCCAGAATCATTTCCATTAAGCATATTTTTGGATTTCAGTGTTGCATTTTGGGTTTTCCTTCCTGTGTTTAATTTAGTGACTACTGGTGTGGAGGAGTCTTCTGAACTTGGAAAACAACAAAAACAGTTTTAAAAAATTAATCAATTAAATCATGATTGCTAATGGACATGAAAAGGGCAATCTTATATGGATAATTAAAATCAATAAACCAAATATCATTTTTTAAAATTCAAATTCCTTTATTTCTGTGAACTTTAAAAAAGTATATAGTATGTATGTTTTAGTTTTATCTCTGTTCTTTCCTTTTAGGCAGATTCAACAGAGAAGGACCTCAATCAGAAGAATATAATCATGGATATCTAACAGGGCCATGGGAAGTACCCAGATTTGTGAGGCCCATGGCAGAAAGAGGAAGAAAGGACAGTCCCTGGTAGGTAAAATAAAAATGATGAAAGAGAATGGGAGATTTTTAGCCTCATTTCCAAATATTCCTATGGGTTTGGGATGTACTCATTTAAGGGAATATAGAGAACAGGTTTTGATTTAGAGGGCTTCCTGAAAGGCTACAATTATGCATGCTTTATTGTATTTTGATTACTTCTGGTGTAGGCAGGGAGGGGGGAGCCTTTAGGAACATTCAGGAATATAAAAGCAGGACCAGCGCAGGTTGGAAGGCCGTGTACAGGAAAGTGACATGGGGGAAGCAGTTAACAACTGAGAATTGAGGTCTCTTACCTTCATAGAAATCATAATTTGCCTCTGTTAATTTATTCTTTCACTAAACATAATATATACTGAATAATGTCCTAAATACTGTGAGTGATACAAAAATGAATGATCAGTCTTTAGTCTTATGGAACTACTAGCACTATACTTTAGCGATAATACATGTATATTAAAAGTGCAATGCAGAGTAAAGTATGAGAAATGCTTTAGAGGGGGAACAAAAAACTCCAAAAGCTTTTGAATGGAGAGTAATTTTATCTGTAATAATAAAAGTATTCTTGGTAGAGGTGATATTTGGGTTAGACCTTCTAGAGCGAAGAGAACATTGCATGACCAGAGAGGAGAATGTATTCAGGATATAAAGTGTAACATTCAGAGTTATGGACACTGAACACAAGCAAAACAAAAAGTCTGTTGGTTGTTAGCAGATTGTAAAAGGTATCTAAATCCATGGTGATATGGATTTAGACTCTGTCAGGGAAAGAGAAAATCAGTGATGATTTGAGTGAGTGGGAATAATGTTATTGAATAGCATCATAACTGAGCTGCAATTTGCTAAATGGACAGAGTAGGGAGAAACTGAAGGTGGGAAGAGCAGTGGGGGTAGGTGGGATAATAATAATATGATATTAATAATTGTGGGTTATTATTCTAGAAAGTGCTATAGGCCCTGCAGGTCTAGGTTTTAAACCTAGGCCTGCTAGGTTTTAAAATTAACTTACTTTGTGGGGTAAATGTTAAAAAATTTGAAATAGAGGGGCACCTGGGTTGCTCAGTCAGGCAAGTCCGACTCTTGATTTTGGTTCAGGTCATGATCTCATGGTTTCATGACTTCAAGCCCCACGCTGGGCTCTGCACTGGCAGTGTGGAGACTGCTTGGGATTCTCTGTCTCCTCTCTCTCTACCCCTCCCCCATTTGTGCTGTCTCTGTCTCTCTCAAAATAAATAAACTTTAAACTAAAGTAAAATAAAATGTTGGGCACTTGGGTGGCTCAGTTGGTTGAGCATCCGACTTTGGCTCAGGTCATGATCTCACAGTTTGTGAATTTGAACCCCATATGGGGCTTGCTGCTGTCAGCCTGTCAGGGTAGAGCCTGCTTCAGATCCTCTGTCCCCCTCTCTCTGCCCCTTCCCCACTTGAGCTCTCTCAAAAATAAACAAATATTTTAAAAAATAAAATAAATGTTAAGTGTTCATACCCTTTAAAAAATTGAAATAGAATAGAAAATATTGGATTTTATTGCACTAAGGCAACTACTATTTTATGAAACTTCTGTGTCAATTTTTAATATATATGTATTTATTTATGTATTTATGGAGCTGTGATGTGAAATATATTTTCTACTGTGGATTGTGGTCAAGATAGAGAGACTATACAAGAGGCTGTATTTATAAAAGTCTGTCTTTATGGTAATGGTTAATGGGGCTCCACAAATATAGTCTAGGCAGGGGTATGAGAGAAATCCTTCAAGCACATTGTATATAGGGAGCTCAGTCTGTATTTGAAATAGCCACTGACATATTCTGCTATTTCTTTTAGAAACATGTTCAGTTTGATCAGGAGACCATAACTTTTGAATACTCAATGTCATAATTTTGAGGTATCTCTTAGTTTCTAACGTGACCAAATGCCTTCAGAACAGCAGTTCTCAACAGGGAACACTTTGCTCCTTTGGGGACATTTGTCAACATGTGGAGACATTTTTGGTTATCACAATTTCGGAGGAAGGAGTGTGTTGTAGGCATCTAGTTGACAGAGGCCAGGGGAGCTGCTAAATATTCCGTGCACAGGACAGCCCCTCACAGTAAAGAATGAACTGGGCCAAAACATCAAAAGTGCCAAGGTTGAGAAATTCTGCTTCAGAATCACTCAAACTAGTTATTTAAAAGAAATGCAATTTGTAAGAGCAGTTGAAAGATTCATGCTAAGATTTGGCCTAACACAGATTCAGTGATATTATTTGTAGAATGCTCTGACCATTATTTATTATTAAATTTAAAATGATATAACAAAATTTGCTTATTTGTAAGCCAGAATGATATGCTGCCCAAAACAGTTTAGCAATACAAAGTTTGTAACTCTAATATCATTTCTTGAATCTTAAGATCGAAAGTCAGAATTATATACTACTACCATAATATTGACTAATGTATAAGCCTATGTATGTTTTTACATATGAAGAAGCAACTTTATCTTGAAGTGAGTTCAGAGAATTGGCAGTCAGCTGCCCAAGTGAATCATATCATTTAAAACTTTTACATTTAGGTCTATGACCCATCTTGAGTTAATTTTGTGAAAGGTGTAAGGTCTGCATCAAGATTCATTTTTGGTTTGTGGTTGTCTTGTTGTTCCAGTACCATTTGTTGAAAAGACTATTCTTTCTCCACTGAACTGCCTTTGCTCTTTTGTCGAAGATCAATTGGTGTTATATATATGACTCTACTTCTGGGCTCTCTATTCTGTTTAATTGATTTATCTATTCTTTTACCAAAAACCTGAACACAATGTTTATAGCAGCTTAGTCATAATTGCCAAAACTTGAAAGCAACAGAGATGTCCTTCGATAGGTGAATGGATAAACAAATTGTGTGGTACATCCATACAATGGTATATCATTCAGCAATAATGAGCTATCAAGCCACAAAAAGACACATAGGAACATAAATGCATAACATTAAGTGAAAAATAAGAGTTCTAATTTAAAATAGATTCAATAGAAGTCACTGAAATTCTTATAGATCTGATTATTCCAATAAATATATGTGATCATAAAGAGACTTTGTAAGGAAAAGGGCATGTGAAATTGGTACCTCAGTTCTAGGCCCACTGGGCGTACAAACTACCTACAGGTTTACCACGTCATTTACATTTCCTGTCTTCAGTTATCTGAACCATAGGTTTGTTGGCCTGAATGACTCACAGTCTTCTTCAACCTTTAAAATTCTGTGAGTCTAGTTTATGGATTTGTGTGTGTGTGTGTGTGTGTGTGTGTGTGTGTGTGTGTGTGAATAAATTGTTAGTCTCTTTTAGATTATTGTAGGATTAGTTTCATGCCTTATCAATAGCCCATGGGAGACATTATTATAAAGTAACTCAATTTTTCCATGGTTTGGCTTATATTTGGACTTATATTTGACTTATAGTTATAGAATATAAATTATATTTATATGAAAAAATGACAGTCTCTGCCCACAAACCTGATATTCCACTGACCTTGTCAGGGAGTCAGTTTCCACAAAGCCTTCATTTAATTGTACCATGGAATACCCAAGCCTGACTCTCCTAATGTCTTCATGAGACACTAAGGGGCTTTTTTCAGATTACTTTGTTTATGTGTTCTGTGCAGTAGGTCCTTGAAATTTACATTTCATTTTTTTTTTTTTAACTAGTGTTTCATGGTTGCAATAGTTAGGCTACCGCCACAAGCCCTAGGAGATAATTGGCTGCATCAATTCAAAGATATAAATGTTTCTTTCTATGTAGAAAGACAAACTCATTGATTCTTCAACATATTAGGGAATTCTCATTTTTCTAGGCATTTAACCTTACAATAATGTAAAGAACTACCTCCTAGAGGTTCAAACATGTAAATGCATCTATGAAACGTCAAATTTTTGTGCCATTGTTTTGGAATGACTCATGAAGTTACCATCACCTTTCCCCCAGGTTTTGTAACAAAGATACATTTGTGACTAGCTAATTATTATGTGCACTCATTTATTAATCAGGCTTTCTTTGGATATATCTAAGGGTGGGGATAGTTCTCTTTTTTTCTGTGTGTGTGTGTGGGGGGGGGTGTGGGTGGGTGTGTGTTAAAAAAATCACCAAAAATAGGGAGGTTTCATAGTAAAAATGGTTAGAAGATCTCTGGCCTGATTTATCACCATATTTTGTTTCCTAGATATAACTTTTTTTCGAGGATCCTTCTAAAGGGTTTATAAGTAGAAAATGTATTAAATAAAAAATCTCTTTGGAAAACTTGGAATAATAAAGAAACAGAAAAAAGTATTTGTGAGCTCAGGAGAAATGATTAGAAATTATATAACATTTATAACATTATATAATTATATAATTATATAACATTGCATTACACCTCTTTTATATTCCAATTTGCATGATGTAAAGAGTTGAGTATCTCTGCTGTATTCTTCCAGCCAGGATAAATTGACCCACTACTTTACAAATTTATAAGAATTTAAAAAAAAAATTTTTTTTTTCAACGTTTATTTATTTTTGGGACAGAGAGAGACAGAGCATGAACGGGGGAGGGGCAGAGAGAGAGGGAGACACAGAATCGGAAACAGGCTCCAGGCTCTGAGCCATCAGCCCAGAGCCCGACGCAGGGCTCGAACTCACGGACCGCGAGATCGTGACCTGGCTGAAGTTGGACGCTTAACCGACTGCGCCACCCAGGCGCCCCACAAATTTATAAGAATTTAAATCCCTTATAAATTGACTATGGGTTGATTAAAGTGATTTTAAAATAAATCACGTCATTTAATTTCACTTCATTGTACTGTATTCACTAAACATTTAAATTCTCATACATGTATAGCTTGCTTAAAGCTGTCAATATTTAACTTTTATAGAGAATTAGAGGCCTGTTTTTGAAGTGATCCAGTTTCGGTAATAAGCCACTTCTGTGTAGACTCCAGGTTTGTTCTTTTGACCACAGTTATCTCCCCAGCTCACAATTCCAATGAGATACCAGGTGTCTCTAAAATCCTTTATAACTAAGGGTCCCCCAGAATCACCCTGAAAATAAAAGAGAAATAAAATTACCTCAATATAGAACTTATTACTTAAAATATTCTGATGAAGCACATATTTTATTATAGACAGCATATTTATTGATTACCAATTACAGAACAATTAATTGAAACATGGATTTCAAAAGTTATAAAAGCTTTAAAGTTCAGTTTCCACATTTTAATTTTCTCAGATTTATAGACATATAATTGACAAATATAATTGTATATAGTTAAAATGTACAATGTGATATTTAACATACATATATATACATATATATATAATTTGTGAAATGATTACCACAATCAGTTTTATTAACACATCTATCATTTCACATAGTTACTGTGTGTGTGTGTGTGTGTGTGTGTGTGTGTGTGTGTGTAGAATGCCTAAGGTCTACTGGCAAATTTCAAATATACAACACAGAAAGTCTAGTTGGTGTTGGTTTTCTCCTGGCTCAAAGCAGGGTTCTTGGATCTCTGTTTTATCAGACAGACGAACCCCCTCATCATGTACCTCAGTTATAATTGCTGTATTCATGTCTTGGACCCTGTCCTTGAGTCTTTTCTCAATAACTTTCCCAGTTTTTCTGTGTCTAGAGCTTTGTTTTACTACTCACTTGCTCAGTCATGGAGCAGGAATTTTACCTCTGCTTCCCAATCTAGTGAAATCTCCTTATGACCACCTCCTTCCTGAGGCATATCACGAATCTCACCACTTGCCTAGATTCTCATATCCTGTCTGCTCCTGGACTCCTGTCACCACCTTCCCCTTCTCCATCATGGCTTGGACCTCTCTGTGCATTCTCTGAAATCTAGCTGCCTCTCTCCTCTTTCTCAGCAACTGAGGCTGGATATGTACCTGATTCCGCTCTTGCCCAGCCTATATGCTACAAAACTCCCTGTTCCTTTTCTGACAGAGGTTTACATGTGTAATTTATGGGACTCAGGGCAGAGCTTTCTGCCACCTGACATCAAAACAACTTCCATTATTTCATCATGTACAATCATCTCCTTGAAGTTTTCAAGAATCTCATGTTATAAAGCAAGTACCTACAGGAAGAAACATACTTTATACCTTCATCAGAAAACGTACATCCAGGATAGCTATTAGACAGCAGAGGAAGGCACTGGAAAGGGCACCAGGCCTAATCCACCTTCTCACTCAGTGTTAACTGCCTCTCGCCCCCTCATTCTCCTTATGCTGAGAGCCAACATATTACTTAGAATTCCCTCAAATATGAATTATAATTTCATACCTTCATTATTTTTGCTATGCTCTTTCTATGTATAGAAAAATAATAGTATTTTCTTGTTGTATAACTGCTAAGTGCCATTTATGCTTCAGGCCTCATTTAAGTGTGATTTCTCTGATATTTGCTGCAAAATTGTTCCCTTCACACTAAAGATATTTGCTCTCCATTATATCATTTAAAACATCTCATCATAGCTCATTGTTCATGATGATTTCCTTTCTAGATGAGACCCCTTTAAGAAAAGGGACTTTGCTGTATGAACCTTTGGACTTCTGGTATTAAGAAAATTTAATTTGGTTAGTTAGTTTGTTTGATGGCTTTAAAGAAACTCTGCTTATATAATTTTGCTTAATAAAACATCCAAAAATGTTTGTGTTGTGAAATATGCATTTAGAAATTACTGAACTGACAAAATATCTATATTGGTACAAACATAAAGAACATTGAATATTTCTTGAAAGAGATAAAAAATATTTTGAGTTAATGATATCAAAATAATTTCTACCTACCCTGCAGGCATCATAAATTCCTTCCAGATATCCAGCACAAAACATTCCAAATTTTATATCATGGCCATATATGTGTGGTTGTTTGCACACATCATCACTTATGATTTTCAGTCTGGCTTCTCGAAGATTATTTTGGGATTCCCCTTAAGGGAAAACAAAGTAATTTTAGTGTTTACAATCAACGTCCTTAGCTAGAAAGAAGTGAGTGGACTTTTTTCCTAATCGAACCTATTTCATATTAAAACTGTCAATACAAAATGAAGTTAATATAAGCAGTTTCTAGAGAATAAATCTGTTTTTAAAATCTGGCACATTTAAATGATAATTATTGCCCTTATCATATTTTTGTAAATACCTATACTTGTAAGAAAAACTTTTTGTGTCTTTTTCTGGAAAACCTTTGTACATTTACTTTATTTTTATTATTTTATTTCATCTTATTTTAATGTTTATTTATTATTGAGAGACAGAGAGAGACAGAGCATGAGCAGAGAGGGGCAGAGACAGAGGGAGACACAGAATCCAAAGCAGGCTCCAGGCTTTGAGCTGTCAGCACAGAGCCCGATGCAGGGCTTGAACTCACAAACTTCAGGATCATGACCTGAGCTGAAATCGGACACCTAACTGACTGAGCCACCCAGGCGCCCCTATTTTATTTTATCTTAATTCTAGTATAGTTAACACAGTGTTATGTTAGTTTTAGGTGCACAATTTAGTGATTCACCTCTTCCATGCATCACCCGGTGCTTATCACAACAAGTGCATTTCTTAATCCCCATTGCCTATTTTATCTATCCCCTCTCCCACCTCTCTCTGGTAACCATCAGTTAAGAGTCTGTTTCTTGGTCTGTTTCTTTCTTTTTTTCCTTTGCTCCTTTGTTTGTGTGTGTCTTACTTAAATCCCACATATGAGTGAAATCATATGGTGTTCGTCTTTCTCTGACAGAATTATTTGGCTTAGCATCGTACTTTTTCTTTAAACCAATCCATTTATATATATATAGGTAGGAAAGCACTCATTTTTAAAAATACAGTTTGTATTTGTGGATTCCAGATTGTTTCTAGAAACTTGTCAGGTTTAGATAGCTTCCTCCCTTGGCTTGATAAAATAACTAAAATACTGTGTATATTTATTTTATCCTTTACATTTTATGAAGAACTTTTACATATATAATGACATTTAAAGTCAATGATTTAATTTCTAATGTATTACAAGTTTGGGACTCCACAGTATAAACTAGATCCTGAGTTGTAGAAACCAATGTTATGACAGGAAGATAACTGCCTCTGGTGGAAACAAAGAATATCACAAGCATTCGGGGATTCTTTATATCAAACCACATACTGGTCAGGAAACTGACATGTGGTAGACAGAATCTACAGTGATTTCCAAGATTCCTATGTGATCTCCTCCCCTGCTTCGGCCTCCAAGTGTGGATGGGATCTGTGAATATAATGGATGTCATTCTCATGATTAGGTTATGTTACATGGCACAGGTAAGGGAATTCTCCGGATGTAATCAGTTTGACATTGAGTTCATCAAAAGGGAGATTATCCAAGGTGGGCCTGACCTAATGAGGTGAACCTCATTTTCTTTTTTTTTTTTAATTTTTTTTTCAACGTTTTTTATTTATTTTTGGGACAGAGAGAGACAGAGCATGAACGGGGGAGGGGCAGAGAGAGAGGGAGACACAGAATCGGAAACAGGCTCCAGGCTCTGAGCCATCAGCCCAGAGCCTGATGTGGGGCTCAAACTCACGAACCGTGAGATTGTGACCTGGCCGAAGTCGGATGCTTAACCGACTGCGCCACCCAGGCGCCCTGAGGTGAACCTCATTTTCAAAAGGGTTTAGGCCTTCCCTGAGTTCAGAGACTTTTTCCTAATGGTTTTGAAGAAGCAAGCTGCTATGAGTTCTATAGCTGCAAGAAACTGCATTCCATAGCAACCAGTGACCTTGAAAGAGAACCCAGAGCTGCAGATGGAGACCACAACTCCAGTGGACACCTTGCTTGCTGTTTTGTGATACCTTGAAAAGAGGACCTAGCTAAGCTGGGTCTGAAATTCTGACCCATGGAAACTGTGAAATAATAAATGCTTGCTGTTTGAAGCTGTTAAATTTGTGGTAATTTGTTACACAGCAATGGGACATACCAATTTTAGACATACCAATTTTAGACATACCAATTTTAGACATACCAATTTTAGTAGAATACCAGTTCAGGATTTATTTCTGGAGAGGTGATTACTGAAATGTTTAAAAAGTGCTTAAGTTATTCTGTTCTTTGAATCAATTGGTGTTTTGTCTTTTTTTTTTTTTTTCCTACGGCATTGTCAGTTAAAAAAATTCATATCCAGTGTCGGGAATGGTAAAGTGAAATTGACAATCTACATATTGTACCTGACAATATAAATTTATAACTTTTTCAGAAAACTGGTTGGCAAAATTTATAAAAAATACAGCACATAAATTCCAGGCATCCCTGAACTATTTCTCAACTATTGTGGGAATGCTTAATGATGTTTCTCACAAAGTATTGTTTTTTAAAAGAGTCAGACTTTTATTTCACTAATTTTCTCTATTTTTTCTTAATTTTGACTTTATTCATTTATACCTATTATTATTTCCTTCCTTTTGCTTGTTTTAGGCTTATTTTGCTCTTTATTTCTGATTTAAGTAAGAACTTAGATTATTGATTTGAGAATTTTCTTCTTTTCTAATGTCTTCAGTTGCTATAAATTTCCCTCTCTGCATTGTTTTAGCTACATCCTGTGCATATTGATGTTGTTTTCTTTTTCATTTTCAGTCTTTTGTATACTTAAAATTTTCTTTAAGACTTCCTCTTTAACCTATGTATTATTTAGAAGGGTATTGTTTAATTTCTAAGCAGTTAGAGATTTTTCTGTTCTCTTTCTGCTAATGGTTTCTAGTTTGATTTCATTATGATCAGACAGATACTGTGTATGATTTCAGTTCTTTAAAGTTGTTGAAGATTGTATTATGGAGCTAGATATGATCTACTTTTGGTCAGTATTGGTGAATATTTTATGGATGCTTGAAAAAAATGGGTTCAGCTTTGGGTTCTATACATGCCATTTAGATTCCATTGCTACTCAAAAAGTATTACAGCAGGTATATTTCTGCCAACCTCAAACTCCAGGCCAGAACTGATTCTTCCCACCAAACCAAAGGGAAAATGAAGTGCCCCTCCCATCATCATGAAGCAGGGAGTGCAAATTCTATATTATAAGAAAACCCATCAGAGAGAGTGCAGACATAGAGGTGTTATGCTTACAGCTCTACTCAGCTGCCCTGGAATTAGTAAGATATGAATAATTTCTGTGATTGGTAATATGGCTGTAAAGAAAGCCATACATATCTCAGCTTGTATAATAGTAATGAAACCATATGAGACACCTGGAAAAAATCTAGAGACCATCAAGACTATTCTTGGGTACATTAGTGAAAGATATTCCTAGTTCCTTAGTGGAGACTAAGAATTAATGGTTTATTCTTTAGGGTTTTTATATATAAAGGAATTGTACAGAGCTCTGTGAATGGATTTTGTCATTCCCGGAAAGGCTTTTCTTTATCTTCCTATGCCCAGAGTTAAGGAAACTCCCTTGCTGTTGTTATATGTAAATACCTAGACCAGATTTTACAATCCAGAGTGTATCTGACTATGCCAAAAAAAAAAAGCATTCAAAAAAAGCATTCAAAAACAAAATCATTTTTACTTATTAGAAGTGTAAGGTAGTATATCAAGCTAAATCAGTTTAGAGAGAGCCATGGAAGCTTTGTTATCAGAGACGATCTCTAAATTAGCCTCTGTAATTCTGAAGCAGATTTGGCTGTAATTGGACATTGTAGCTGAGAAACAGAAAAACTTGTGAAGTGACCCAGGAAAGTGAAAATGAGTAGTGGAGCAAACCAAGGGGATGAATAGATTAAAAGGGTAGAGGGGGGCTCACAGAAATGAGGCATAAAGGGAGGGAGCGTTGGAGGGAAAGTGGGCATGAAGATGACAACACATCTGATGCACACCTGGCATTGCATAGACAACAGCACATAGAAATAGACTCTAGTGTTGCTGAGGGAACATTCACTTCTTTTATGTCTTCCTTGAAGCCTACCCCTTTGGAGCTGCCTCTCCCTATTCTATGTGAGTCTGACCAGGCTGTCTATCACACACCTTCCTTTCTTGGTATAGGCACAGGAGTGAGTACCTGAGTTAGTGAGTCAACCCAAGTGCCCTGGACACAAACGGGGCCAAAGGAAACCTTTTCAGGGATTAATGTAGATTTCTGGCAAAGAGCAGGACATGTTCTTCCCTCCGCATCTATTAGGGGAACATGATGTAAACCTTGATGTTGTTGGCCACCTTTGACACTATGTGGAACTAGAACCCCTCCATATGAAGGCAATCTAGGGGAAAACAGAGCCAGAAATGGGAAGATTCAGAGATTCAGCATCTAATGACATACAAACTCCTGAATCCAGCTATGTCTAAAACAAGACTCATCTCCTCTCGATTTCCAAATCACAAGGGCTGAATTTGCCATTTTATTATTGTTTTTGCTTTAGTTAGTTCGAGTTGAGTTTCTGTCACTGACAAAGTAAGAGCTCTAACTAATCCAATAAAGCTGTGTGGAAATGGCTGGCAGGATATATTAATGGAGATTAGATTAAATCACACTGTCCTAAATTGGATTTAGAGCTCTGTGTTCTTTCTGAGATACCTACCACCGTAGAAAAGTGCTCCAAATCCTGTGATATAAACAGTTGAATTGGGTTGGAAGGATGCAGAGGCTTCTGGCAAACAAACCCGGCGGATGTCATTAGTAAAGGTGACCTTGGGAGAGAACTGTACAACAGCAATGTCGTACTCTCTTGCTGGGGAGTGATATCTCTCATGGACAATAATTCTTCTGATATTTCTTTTCATTAATGGAGGCTTGATTGTTGTTCCAAAGCTAACAGTCCATTGATGTGGATTTGCATTACTGGAAAAGGTTAGAAATGCATATAAACTGAACATATAAACTGCAGCACTATAATAACTGCATGAAGGCTAATAAAAAACTCCATCTTAAAAATATTTGGTTGTAGTGATAGTTTCCTTTGACCTTTAAATATAGACTATTGCTATTTTGAAAGATAAACTGTATACAAACAGCATCTTAGAGCTGAAATCCAAATAAGAATTATTGAATTCTAGAACTGTAAAGCATATAAGCTATTATTCATTTATCTCTTCAGCAAATATTTGTTGAAATTCTGTATGCTAAGTCTTATTTGAAGTGCTGGGATTGAAGTGGTGAACCAGACAGAAAAGGTCCCTGCTGGTGGCAGTATTCAATTCCAGTGAAGGAAAAAGAACAAAATGAATTAACAGATAAATAAATCCAAGCAGTGATAAGGGCTATGAATAAAATAAAATAGGGTAGTGGAATAGAGTACAGGGGGGTAGTTAGATAATTTTCTTTTAAAAATAAGATGTTTAGGCTGAGACTGGTTTATGGGGAATTAGCTGTGAGAAGGCAGGGAGACAAATTTCCAGACAAACTTCCTAAGGCTTACATCAGATGGGCTGCAGTTCGAGACCCAAGGGAAGAGTGGTGGGGCATGAGGCTGGCGAGGTAGGCAGGAACCAGATTTTAGAGTGTCTTATAGGTCATGAATAGTGTGTTTAGATTTTATTCAAGTGATATGGGAATTCACTGGATAATTTTAAGACAAGAGTAATGTAGTTTCATTTACATTAAAAAAAATCACATAAGTTCTTTCTGGAGAATAGATTGTTGGAAGGTAAGAGTGAATGAGGTAAAAGTTGTCAGAAGTAGGAGCGCCTGGATGCCTCAGTCAGTTAACCTTCTCACTTCAGCTCAGGTCATGATCTCACAGTTCTTGGGATCGAGCCCCACATTGGGCTCTGTGCTGAAAGCACAGAGCCTGCTTTGGATCCTCTTTATCTAAAATAAACATTTAAGAAAAAATTTGTCAGAAGTCTTGTGAAAGATGACCAAGTATGGATGACTTCTAGCTTGTGAGCAACTTTTAGCTTGCGGGCTTGCACAACTGGCAGATCATGGTACATATGGAGATTGGAAAGGTCATTTAGTAATAAAAGATCATCTAGTAAAGCCTTCGTTTTATACATAAGGAAAATAAAACCTAGATAGGTTAAACTATTTGCCACGTATCATGTCTGCTTGCCTCTCTCTGCTCTTCTCTTTATTGGACATGGTCTCCCATCAAAATCTATTTATTAGTAGCAAGATTAGTATTCTTAACTAAGTACTTAACTAACACCGTCCATGAGGGATAAGCAGAAACAGATACTGCCCATATAGATACTTGTTCCTCAACCTAATTATTTCCTAATAGGTAGCTTTAGTCATAGAAAGAAGCATATAAACATATCATAGGGTTTAAGTCCAATTTGACAGCTGTAATTGTGTTGGGATTATTATTTTTATCTTTACGGGAACTTAAATTTAAATTTTAAATCGTGTTTTTATACACAGTTTTGATGTGCAAAAATAATGAGAGAAGCTAAATAAAAATGGTTTATGAACACAATTGTTCATTTGCATAAATATATTGACATTTTTGTTTATAAATAAATCTCTTGTGAATTTTATTTGTGCAAATCTGCTCCCTCACCTTAGTCATACCTAGATAAACTTAATATAAATCAAGTATTTCGAACTTGGAAGTGCAAAGGACAGACCTTGAATTGCATTTACTTAAATGAAATGATCATTTCAGAACTTTCAAACAAAACCCTGATACTATTTAATACAACTTGTATTTGTTACATTGTGGACAGAAAACCTGAAAGAAACACCTGACATGAAAGATCCTAAGTGAAGATTACAAATAAACTTAAAAAAATTTTAAACTGGGCCCAAATAAAAAAAATGATAATGATAATGAGTATAAAACAGTAATTCAGATCCCCGACTAAATTGTAAAAATTGAAAGTGTGATTCCTGGGTTGGAAACTATCCCTATAAAAAGGATCTGGGAATTTTGTTGATTATTAGCTTGAAAACCGATCCACGTGATAAGAGTTCTTAAAGGGTTCAGTCAGTATAAGAGTGCAATGATATCAAACAATCTCAAACTAGGGAAGGCCATAAAAAGTCATTTGGTCCTCTCACTGATCCAGTGCTTGAAAGATGGAACTTTGCATGAGGCAGACATACATGCTTGTGTTCAATTCCACCCTCCCCTAACATTGTGACCTTGGGCAAGTTACTTAACTTTTCTTATTTTGCTCAGTGAAAAAAAAGCTTATCAAGCATTGTTTACTTAATGAGGTGAGTGTGAGTGTAAGAATTATGTGAAATCAATCCTTTAAAAAATTTTTTTAAATGTTTATTTACTTTTGAGAGAGAAAGAGACAGCATGAGCAAGGGAGGGACAGAAAGGGATAGAGACACTGAATCTGAAGCAGGCTCCAGGCTCTGAGCTGTCAGCACAGAGCCTGATGCAACGTGGGGCGCGAACTCACCAACCATAAGATAAGATCATGACCTGAGCCACAGTCGGAGGCTTACTGAGTCACCCAGGTGCCCCTATGTAAAACCAATCTTAAGGATCTAATCAAAAATTTGTACCACACTGGAGCTTAATAAGTGCTAATAGTTGTTGTAAGAACACAGTCTCAGGTAGCAATTGTCTATGCTTGAACCCTTCTGCAGATGGGAACATCGCCTTTCCCTTAGAATCTCTTTCTTCACCTTGGAATCCCTTGCATATTTGAGCAGCTCTAACTATTGAAAGTTCTTCCTTGATTCCCTAATTCTCTTGCACAGGAAAGTGTCTCAGACATAGGCTTTGAATGGCAAAGTAAACCATACAGTTATATTATTACCTTTCTTTACCATCCAACACTCTGTAGTTTGAGAACATTTCATTTTCTCAATTTTTCTTTGAGTGTGTTGTCCAGGACAGAACTCACTATCCCAGTCAGGATTTGACCAACAAAGAGTCTAATGTCTCCTTTATTTTGAAATCTGCATTTCTTTAATTCAATTTAAATCATAATGTAGTTTTGTGAACAACTAACTCATAGTAGGCTATTTTCTGAAAAAAATTTTAAGCAATTTGCACATGTTAAAGCACAAATATGCTTTTGGTACTGATATACTTAGATTTTTTTTGACTCAGTGTAGAGCCTTACATTTATATTTACCAAAATTAATCATTTAGTTCTTGCTTATGATTCTAACATAATTAAAGTCCTGCTGAAATTTGTTTTTCTTACCCACATTTGTTATCCTTTCCAGCATCTATCATCAGCTACTTTGTTGATTATAACTTCCACATCACCTACCAAGCCTAGAAAATACATTGTCTAGGACACAGTGCAGAATAAAGATCTTTGGGGGGCCATAAAAAACATCTGCAGTCTTTCAATAGCAATTCTTAATCATCATCCTTTAGATAGAGTTGTTCAGTTACTGAGCTAACTATAACCTTCCATTCAATTTATATTATTTTATTTTTTCAAAAGCCCTCGCATTTTACTTTGTCATTATGACATTAGTCATGCTATCTCATTTTTAAATATGTTTATTTATATTTATTTGGGAGGGGGCAGCATAGAGGTGGAGACGAGAGAATCCCAAGCAGGCTCTGCGCTGTCAGCACAGACCCTGATGTGGGGCTCAATTGCATGAAATGTGAAATCATGACCTGAGCCAAAATCAAGAGTTGGACACTCAACTGACTGAGCCACCCAGGCACCCCAATCATACTATCTATTTTGAAGAGTGTTTTGGTTCTTGGAAGCACGATTTAAGGAAGACACTGACAAAATCATGAACATGTAGAGTAGAAGTAAGATTGTAGGATATTCTGAAGCTGATGTTGTGAAATAAAGTAGTGATATTTATTTTCACCTATGGTTTTGAGATTCTCATTTATTTTATATTATCTGCCCTGAAAAAGAGAAAATAAGGAATTAGTTCTCTCCCTGGTTCTATGGAGAAGGAAATAAATTTGATCCCTGATGTTCCAGATAAAAAAAACAAATATCAGTGGATAAAAGTTATTAGGTTGCAGATTTGATGTTCATTGTTATAAGGATATGTGCAAAAGTGGATCCATCTACCACAAAATTGACTGACTTTGGAGCTAGTAAGTTCTCCTTACTTTGAGATATTCGATTCCCAACTAGGAAACTAGTGATTTCTTTGCATTCTAACATATTGGCCTGTTGAGCTCTGATGTCTTTCAAACTTTAAGAATCTAAGTCTCTATATTCAAATTTAGACTCCAGTAGACAGAATTACCATGGTATCAAAAGTCGGAATTTTATTAGCAAATATCTTCTCCCATTTGGTGGGTTGTCTTTTTGTTTTATTTTGTTGATGGTTTCCTTCACTGTGAAAAAGTTTTTGAATAGTAGTATAGTTTTGGTATAGTTTAATTTTGCTTTTGTTTCCCTTACCTGTCTAGACATGTCTAGAAAAATGTCTACAGCTAATGTCAAAGAGATTGCTGCCTGTGTTTTCTTCTAGGAATTTTGTGGTTTCAGGGGTCACATTTAGGTCTTTAATCCATTTTGAGTTTATTTTTGTGTATGGTGTAAGATGGTGGTCCAGTTTCATTCTTTTGCATGTAGCTGTCGAGTTTTCCCAGCACCATTTGTTGAAGAGACTGTCTTTTGTCCCATTGTATATTCTTGCCTCCTTTGTTGTAGATTAACGGGCCATATAATTATTGGTTTATTTCTGGGATCTTTATTCTGTTCTATTGATTTATGTGTCTATTTTTGTATCAATATCATACTGTCTTGATCACCACAACTTTGTAGTGTATCTTGAAATCTGGGATTGTGGTTCCTTCAGCCCCATTCTTTATCAAGATGGCTTTGGTTATTTGGAGTCATCTGCAGAGTGAAGGAAACCATAAACAAAACAAAAAGGCAGCCTACTGAACGGAAGAGTATATTTACAAATGATATACCTGATAAAGGTTAATAATCAAAATATATAAAGAACTTGTACAACTCAACACCAAAAAAACAAGTGATCTAATTGAAAAATGGGCAGTACGCCCAAATAGACATTTTTCCAAAGGGGATATACAGATGGCCAACAGACACATGAAAAAATTCTCAACATCACTGGTAATCAGAGAAATGCAAATCAAAACCAAATGAGACATCACCTTATACGTGTCAGAATGACTAAAATTAAAAAGATAAGGAACAACAAATGTTGGCCAGGTTGTGGATAAAAAGGAACTCTTAGGCACTATTGGTGAAAATGTAAATTGGTACAGCCACTTTGAAAAATCATATGGTGGTTCCTCAAAAAATTAAAAATAGAATTACTGGGATGCCTGGGTGGCTCAATCAGTTAAGCATCTGACTCTTGATTTGGGCTCAGGGCGAGATCTCACAATTTGTGAGTTTGAGCCCTGTGGCAGGCTCAGTGCTGATGGTGGGGAGTCTGCTTGGGATTCTGTCTCTCCCTCTCTCTCTGCCCTTCCCCTGCTCCCATGTGTGCGCTCTCTCTTTCAAAATAAATACACTTTGATTTAGGACAGGAGAGGGAAGATGGC